>NC_136942.1:22012714-22122714 GCF_949987615.1 Pollachius pollachius | reverse complement strand
AGGCTTGTCGGCGAAAAGCAGAAGCGTGTTCTTGCGCAAAGGATACATGGGGCTATTTTACTGATCGATTTTGCAATTGCGCCACTGACCGAAAAATACCTGGTTTAAGTGCACTAGCGGATAGCACAGTTGGTGTTGCTATTTTGACGTACCATGGCAGGTCGGAACTGCAACATAAGCTTACACACCAGTAGGCTATACACAGCACAAACATACAAACGATTAGCCTAATTGAAATATTATGATGATGATGTGGATTGTGGATTTTTTTTTTTCGATAGGGGCTGCATGAATGAACAAATGAATGTAGTAGGCTATGCCAAGTGTTAAAATAATAATAATAATAACAATATAATAAACTCGAGCAAAGTAGGCTATATCCCAGCCTTCCAAAACAAGATCTTGTTTTAGGGTAAATTATAACATTGGTTAAATTATTTTGGAAAGAACGGTGATACAGCGATAAGAAGTTGTACTTTTAAAACAATCCATCTACAAAAACCGTACAGCAAACCAATATTTTCTTGACACAGACATCGTGTACAAGCCCATAACTTTTAGGATTGAGGAGTATTTGATCGTGAGAAAACAGTGTTTAAAAGAATGAATGAATGCGGGTGATGCTTGGCGTGCATATGTGCACCCATCTGCTTAAACACACGAAAACTAAACACGAACGCATAATACAGTCCATTGCAAAGTATATTAACAGGGGACACATGCATATTATGAACGCAAGTCGATAACGATAATGAATACAATACTGGATATGATATCATAAAATAGACCCACAGTTGATCGTATATGTGTTAAGTTCTCTTTGCCGAAATTTACATAACGACTCAGTGTTTGTTGCACGTTACGCCCAAAACACACCTACGGGTTTGAGACCAACCCATTTCAGATTTGCCCACAAAGCTACTTGTGTTTCGCGCTTCTCACTTCGTTTCAGACCATTAAAATAGGACCAATAATGTCATCATGTAGGAGAACAAGACCCTTGCACTCAGAGCGTTACCTTATCTTATAAACTTTATCCATGCTGATGAAGTAACCTTTTCCCAAACGCGATTTACCTTAACTCTATTACCACTGCGACACTACATTGCCACATAACTCTCTTCCACTGTATCCACTGTATATCGTAATAGGAACCTATTATGGGTCAGATTATCCATTAACTTTACAATACTGTCGTTTTTAAGTTAGAGATAATTACAGTCTTTGTAAAGGTTAGAGAACAGCTTGTAAGAAAATGAAAGGAGACTGAGTGAACTGTGTTGAATGGTTTTAAGGACCCCCACCTCCTTCTCCAGCACCATGCCCTCCGCCCGCAGGTTCTTCTCGAAGGTGCACCTCTTCTCCACCTGCAGGCTGGACTTTTTGTACACCAGGATGTAATCTATCCTCTTCTTACCATCTCGCAGGAGCAGCCCTGACGACTTGGGTCGATTCTTCCCCTGAAAAGATCAGAACCTCAGCCTCTATATGACGCTGGGTTAACCCTGGTGGGTTAAAGCAGTACTGGGCTAAACACTGGTGATCTAAATGATACTGGGTTAACCATTGTGGGTTAAAGCAGTACTGGGCGAAACACTACTGTTCTACAACAATACTGGGCAAAACACAGATAGGGTGAAAAATACTGGGCTGAAACATTTCTTTGCTGAACACAACTGGGACAAATCAATAGTGGGCTAAAGACTAATGGGCTAAACCCTACTGGACTATACACTACTGGGCTTAAACCCTATTGGGCTAAGCACTACTGGGCTAAAGCCCTCCCCTGTGCTGCAGTTAAAGAGGTACAGTAGCAGGCAGGCCCGCCGCTCCCTATACGTAGAGTACGCAGTGCGTAGGGCATCAAGTACCTGGGGGGGCACCAAAAATTATGGTTTGTAAAAAAAATAAAAATAATTATTACATTATTGAATTAAAAAAATATATAAATTAGTTATGAAGAGGCCCACCGTTGTTTTTTCTTAATTGCATAACCTATCACTCAATTTCGGCAATTATATGTTTTTACCTAATATATAAAAAGAGGCTCCCCTTCCCCCCCCCCGCTCGCGTAGGGCACCGAAATGGCCAGCAGCGGCCCTGGTAGCAGGACACCATAGCCCCCATGCGGTGATGGTTGTGGAGCCTTTGAGAGCGTGTGATTGGTCACCTGAACAGAGTCGGACCGCGCCTCAAGTCGGGCCCGGGTCACGTGTTTCTGGACCAGGAATGACTGGTTGGGGCGGGGCTCGTAGACCCGGGACTCAGACTCCTCCACATAGCGGTCTTTGCTCTCCTCAGCTGGAAACAGACACAGGGCGACGGATGAGGCAGGGAAGAATGGAGCAGAAACCAGGAACGGAATTGTACCGTTGGATTTTTTTAATGTGCTTTTACATTTACATTTACATTTAGGGCATCTAGCAGAGGCTTTATCCAAAATGACCTACAATAAGTACATTTGTGAAGGAGTAGTATATATATATATATCACTGTCTGTACGGTAAGGATCTTCATAGAACCAAGTGCAAAGGACTTAGAATTGCAAGGTTAACCCATTCCCCGTATTCAACAAAGACAGCAAGGTAAAGCGTGGGACACACTGGCCCAACCGTTGGCCATCTGAAACGTTTGGGGAGACTCGGACGAGCTCGGGAACAAATCTGTTCGGTGTGTTCAGCTGTTTTGGAGGCTTTTGGAACCGCACAGACGGTGTCAGATTCAACATGCAAAGTCTGAGAGCATTGGCAGTCTGAGGATTGGAGCCATTGGATACTGATTGGTTGTGTGCTGCTAGCACACAACCAGCGAATCAGCGCGGTGTGTTGGAGGGGCGGACTAGCGCCATGAGACTAACGCCACCCGATGTTAAGGAGACTTATTGCATCTTGTGCAAGCACTGAACGTACACTCTACTGTGTAGTTGGCAGTCGTCTTCGCGGTGTGTTTCAATGCAACTTTCCTGCCGAACAGGTCAGACGAGAGGCAACGGAGTGGTCGGATAAAGGTTTGAGTTCTGAGATGCTTGTTGGCCCCTTAAGATGCTACACAACTAAGTTTTTTTTATTTTCTTCTCGTTCTGCTCCCCAGAGCCTGAATGCTTATCACTGGCGGTTTAATCGATTAAGAACGTATTTATAAGTGGAAGTACTTTGGGGAGGATCTCTCGTCAACAGCATGTACACAATTTTTTGTCTTCTATATCTGCATCTGTTTGTAAATCTTGGCATGGTGTGTGTGTGTGTGTGTGTGTGTGTGTTTGTTGATTTTCTGTTTTTGTGTGTATTTGTATGTGTGTCTTTGTGTTTGTGTGTGTATGTGTGTGTGTGTTGGTTTTCTGATTGTGTGTTTGTTTGTGTGCATGTGTGTGTGTGTGCACAGTATCACAAGGACGCTCCCATTAGACCTCATCACCACAGCATTTGCTTTGGAACCATTGTTGACCAGACCAGACTGTGAGAGCAGAAGCAGCCATGACATCATCTGGTGTTAGAGCGCAGCAGCTACAGGAGGACAGGAGGAGAGACTTCTGCACATCGTGACCATAGCTCACATCCAGGCGGACGTGTGAGTCTGAGCAGCAGCTTGACTCCGTCTAAAAGAGGCGTCCTGGTGTGAGCAGGGCCATCTGACTGCACGGTGCTCACCACGCCCCTCCGCCTCCAGGTGGACACCACGGTAACAGACGGCACAACCACACCATTCTGCCTTTAACATACAAAGAAGCGCTTTTAATGTGGAAAGTGACATAATTGTGATTCCTCTAATCCTGAGAGTCGCTTGCAGCTAAACATCTGAGCGTGTGTGTGTGTGTGTTTGGGTTTTGCATACTTAAGGGGAAGATAGGTCTCTCTGTCCCCGGTGAATAGTGAGAGACAGCCATCTTGAGGCATCTAAATATGATCAGTTTTATCCTTGGAATCAACTGCGGTGCTTCTCAGTCCCCCCCCCAACACACACCCCCTCTGTGTACTTCCTACTTAAAGTCATCCTCAGAGATGCTATAAAAAAGCGTGCCTCCTTAGGACATCACACTTCAATAGCAGCACACATCGATTCTAATGTCAACCTTTCATTCTTCCAGTCCAGACGCAGAATAACTGGATATAGATTCTTCTCATGCAGAGTCGATGGGGATAATTGGATGTCATGGGGTTTTCTAGACCAATAAATAAAGAGGTTTTAAAAATGAACTTAAGTCACTAAGCAGTCAGCCTGAATGTCGATTGCTGAATTGTGCTCACTATCAAGTTGATTTAGGTCTAAGTGAGGACGAAAGCACAAAGCACTGAATACAGGAGCATGCCTAAGAAAGGGTGGTGAGAGGGAACAAATAGACTTCCCTGAACCAGGGTTTCTAAATCCACTTGCTGATTTATTTCTGGGACAAAGGGGCTATTGAAATAAACTCGACTTCCTTGATTGCTTTATTTTTTACATGAGCCATTTGCCGGTCTGTCTCTCTGCAGTCTGAGACAGGCCTAGTGAACCCCCCACCACACACGCAGGCACACACACACACACACACACACACACACACACACACACACACTCCCACACACACACACACACCTACACACACCTACACACACACCCCCACACACACACACACCTACACACACACACACACGCACACTCACATAAATGAGCAGGCACACATAAACATGCAAAAACATACGCACGCACATAAACGTGCATGCACACATAAAAATAGACACAAAAGTTCAAACACACACACACACAAAAAATGCACGAACACACACAAACGCATATAAACGTGTGTGCACACGTACATTGGCGTCAGTTTGGTTTGAAATGTGGTGGGGACAGAGACGCAATCTGGAGTGCTTTTTCAGAAGTGCTGGGTACATTGAGGATGCACCTTATTTTTCTTTAGCGCAGGTCATGAAATGTTCTGAAAGACGGGATACCCATGTAGCTTACTAATATAAAATTTATACAAAAAAATGATGTCTGACACGTTTTATGAAGAAAGCGTTTTCAAAAAGCATTGGACATGATGACCCACTATGTTCTGCTCCATGATGCACTCAATGTTGACGTGACATGGCATGAGCTATACCAACATAAACAAAGAGGAGCTTATTACCTACGTGTTTAAGTTCAGAAGGGGCAAACGTGTAGCTACACATAGCACTACAAAAAGATTGAAAAAGCTAAAGATAATTATAGCTGAACGCTATATATCACATCATGAGCTGGCTGTTCTCAATTCACAACACACATCCATCCAATCTACAGGGCATTCTGACCGAAACCAATGCACTCCCCCCCCCAACCACACAGACACAATTATTCCAGAATTCAAGCAAAGCGAATGACCAAAAGTCACTTTGAGTCAACAAGAGACTGACTCCACCGACTCCACTATCGTAATATCCACTAGTCTATACCCAACATCGTAAGAACGCAAACACTGGATAATTTAAGTTAAGATACTTGGAGGCTATGGCTAGTGTTACGTATTTTAGGAACACAAGCTGTATTTCCCTCACTTAACCAATAGGGGGTAGGACCAAATATATAAGCCGTAAATACTACACATAGCCACAAGGGAAAGCAGGACATTACTGAAGGCTACAATAGATACTTTAGCCACAGAGGGCAGCATCACAGACCAGGCGAGGAAAACCGAGGATTACGTCACACCGGTTTCTCTCCGAGTCTTCCGGTCCTCGCTGAGTCCATAAAGAAGACCACCTGGCCACGAAACCTTTAGAACTCTCCCGGCAGCGATTACCATACGTGGGTTTGTGGTTAGGATCAGCTAGGAGAACACTCTCGCACGTGCTAAGGCACATCTCCAATCTCTCTTTACTTCAGAGCATCAGTTTACCATACCGAAAATACTTTATACAAATAAAGTCTCGTTAAAGCTATTCCTTTGGATTCGACCCCTCTTTCCAAGAAAAACATTGCAATTTGGTGACCCTGACGTGATTGGAAAGTTCCGGACCGAGACTTGCGACCGCGGGGCCGTCGGGAGCAGTACAAGCTACTTACAGGCGCCACAAGAAAGGTAAACAGAACCTGTTGTCAATGACTAAACTCTGTATAGTTAGATTAGTAACATTAGGTGAATAGCTTGTACTGCCTTCGACTGGTTGCGGGGACGTGTAATCTCGGACTGGTTTAAATTCATACAGCCGGTTAGACGAACGGCCTAGGATACGCTAACAGATTGAAATTGAATAACGAGCTCACGAAGTAAAGGGCTCGGAGTGTGTTTTATATGGGTTTGTAGATAGACTGTATCCAATCCTGATTAGATCTAAATGTTTGTACCAACGTGGGAGACGTATTACCTGTGGTTAAGTGTTATTTATTTGGTGATAAGCTTCGAGTTCAGCCGGGCCACCATAAGGTATATTTATTACCGGCCATAAACTTCCGAACTCTTACGGCGGGGCGAGGAAAGGTCAGGTTTTTAACGTTAATCTAGCTTAGTTGCATATTGAACCGGACGGAGGCTTGGCCGGCGTTAGCCAAGGAGTTCAAATCTAATTGATTCCTCACAGCCCGGTTCATGTAACATCTAATGTGCAATTTTGGTTAGTATAAAACGCAGCCGTAGAGGTAGCACTTACGCAGTACAACCCATCTGCTATCAAGTCCCTCGCTAACCCGCCGTGGGGACAAACTTGCTGGAATCTCATACTTCTTATAGAGATCCAAAACTAGTTTGTTTCTGCAGCATTTTGGATGTACCACGTGGTGTACGATTTAAGGGGACAACGCGTCTTGGAAACGTGCGTTTCCTTTGTTCGTACCTCCACAGTCTTTGTAGTCGGAGCCCTTTCTGAAACAAACGCCATTGCTCAAGAGCAACAGGGGGCCTCGACTTAAGTGTTACATCCTCTCTCTCTCTCTCCCTCTCTCTCCCCCTCTCTCCCCCTCTCTTCCCCCTCTCTCTCTCTTCCCCCTCTCTCTCTCTTCCCCCTCTCTCTCTCTCTCTCTCTCTCTCTCTCTCTCTCTCTCTCTCTCTCTCTCTCTCTCTCTCTCTCTCTCTCTCTCTCTCTCTCTCTCTCTCTCTCTCTCTCTCTCTCTCTCTCGTGCGCAAGTCGGTAGGGGATTGGTCAGTCTTTTGTTAAAGACTGCATAACCTCTGACCTAAGCAAAAACAGATCTCTCTCTCGGCGCCGGTGCCATCTTGTGGCCTGGTCGCGCAGTCCGATCGGGTCGTAAACTCCTTTTGATAGCCCCAACCCTTTGTCCCTGTCTCTATAGATCCGGTCGTCAGACCCCCCCCCCTTCCCCCCCCCCCCCATCCTTTTGTCCCAATATCCTGAATCCTATCGTAAACTCACCCCCCTCCCCACCCTTCTGTCCCTAACCACACCCTTCTGTCCCTAACCACACCCTATCGTAAACCCCCTTCACACCCTTTTCATCTCTCCGCAGGCATTGATAATGGTACTGTTGATCTTCCTTGAGACGATTGTTTTACAGGCCACCTGTTGCTGACACGACGACGGAGAACTTGTGAGGAGGCTCCCATGGTGTAGGAGTAACCTCTCTGAGATGAGCCCTTGACAAGGAGGGACGAGTCTTGGGTTCATGAATTACAGACCCGACGGCGACAGAAAGATCACTTGAACTCCCCAAATCCATGCCCAAACCACCCACATGAACCGGCGCACCAATACACGAAGATCACCTGAACCCCCCAAATCCATTTTAGTCTATCAATCATTTTGAAATTTTAAAATTGTGTTATGACCATCAATTTTTACGTTACTTTCGCACCTGTTGAATATTTTATGACCTTGTAGCACATGACCAAAAGTATTAGCTCAGGATTTCTATTGATAGTTTTGTGTGTGTGCTGTTTGGCCATGTGATTGTATGATAACAAGATTCATGTTCATTGTTGTATTGTTAAATAATGACCTGTATTTTCAACAAGACCCACAACGTGAATGCCGTCTCAGTATTATGGGGACGCGTAGTGGTTTTTCCCCTCTCTTCAACAGGTTCTTCCATGACGGTTGATGGTGTTGATGATAGATTCTACTTTGACTATGTTTTCGGTGTGGTAAATGGTGTTTATAATTTAAAATATTATTGTATGGTCATCTAAGATGACCAAGGAGGGACTGTTACGTATTTTAGGAACACAAGCTGTATTTCCCTCACTTAACCAATAGGGGGTAGGACCAAATATATAAGCCGTAAATACTACACATAGCCACAAGGGAAAGCAGGACATTACTGAAGGCTACAATAGATACTTTAGCCACAGAGGGCAGCATCACAGACCAGGCGAGGAAAACCGAGGATTACGTCACACCGGTTTCTCTCCGAGTCTTCCGGTCCTCGCTGAGTCCATAAAGAAGACCACCTGGCCACGAAACCTTTAGAACTCTCCCGGCAGCGATTACCATACGTGGGTTTGTGGTTAGGATCAGCTAGGAGAACACTCTCGCACGTGCTAAGGCACATCTCCAATCTCTCTTTACTTCAGAGCATCAGTTTACCATACCGAAAATACTTTATACAAATAAAGTCTCGTTAAAGCTATTCCTTTGGATTCGACCCCTCTTTCCAAGAAAAACATTGCACTAGTAGTACTATTTCAAGTTAAAACAGCTGACCACATGAGGGCAAAAAATGATCTTGCCAAAGTACCAGCAAATCTTAAGCAATAAGTATCGCATCTTACCTTTATTAATGTGCCAGTGGTCTGCAGATGTATCCCGCGGGGTTGCCTGCATGCCTGCTGCCTAACCACATCCATTTAGTTCAACAGGTTTTCGCTCTGATACTGTCCATCCATGGTACAAACGGTCTGGTGTTTTTTTCCTAAGTATTCAGGCTAAAATTAATTGACGGTCTGATGCCTCATCATTGCATACCAGCCATAGAGTATTGGTATTAATATCTCATTCATTGTCCAAGCCAGGCTGGCGCCTCATACAAAAATAATCCACAATTACGGTGCTGCAGAGGGGGCATCTAGTCACGACTGAAAAAAGACGAGATAGCGATACAACCAGAGCCCGACATTCTCTCATCCTACCTAGTTAATTATACAGCATAATGTCAAAAAGGAGTGGACAGGACATCAGAGCTTTTTTTTTTTAAAGCTAAGCAGTTGAAGCTGACATGCACAGTAAGTGTGCTAGTGTCTTATGAGCTCAGCTAAATTAATATTATTCTAGAAATATGTCATTCTTGAGTTTTTTTAGCTAGCTAGCCTCTACCAGCGCGACACACTGTTGGCTAGCATGCCTAGTGCTACCGGAGTGTTTTGCCCTATGTGCTTTAACGTTTAGCTTTCCTATTTAAATTAATTTTGAATTTATAACAGTACGGATGATTTATTTTATTTTCACTTCGATGACGTTTCGTTAGCAGTTTGCAGACTCCCCACTAGATGGTCGTAAATCATCCATATTATTTGTACCAAGTAACAACCATGGTACCAGGCAACCGCACACTTCAAACCAATATTTTGTCAAAAACCAATTACAATATTGATAACATATATACCATAACCAACATAATTTTTAATTTTTAATTATTATAATTTTTTTTTTTTTTTTTTTTTCTGTGGGGGACAAAATGAATCTTGCCGAAAACTGGTGGGGACGCGTCCCCGGCGTAATCGACGCCTATGCACACGTACACAGACACACACACACATACACATAAATGAGCACGCATACATAAATGTGCAAACACACACACATAAACATGCACAAACACAAGCATATAAACTTGCACGCATATACACATAGAAACACACACACAGTTCCCCTGAGGCGCTTTCAGATACTTAGATAACTATCTATACCCGACATCTAATTCTCTCCTTCCGCCAGCTTTCTGAAACGTGTCTCCTCCGCAGCTACGGACACACGTGTCTCCTTCGCAGCCACAGACACCCAACCCATACCAACACGCTCTGCCCAGTCTGCTGCAATGAGTTCACTGAGAAATTAACAATATATATATATATATATATATATATATATATATATATATCCACTTAAGTGGAATAAGTGAGAATGAATGAAAAATAACAGAGTAGGTAGGTAGGAAGGTATGGGGAAAGTACAGGGGTCAAGGGTCAGCTGTAGCATGCCTCATCTGACCCCTCCCTCATTGTACTCATGGCTGTGAGCGTACCAGTGGCCTGTGACCAGCAACACCCTGGTCAGAGAAACTCATCGACACTGAGCTACACAGACTATCAAGATGTGCATGGATGTCCAATCATCCACACTGAGCTACACAGACTATCAAGGTGTGCATGGATGTCCAATCGGTAACTCTGGGTGTATAGTCCCAGCCAGACAGAATCACATGACCATCCCTCAGAACCCACTAACTGACTAACTAGCAGAAGGACTGACTAGCAGACGGACTGACTGATGGACTAACTAGCCGACCAACTGTCTAGCAAACGGACAGACGAACGGACTAACAAGCAGGCGGACAAACTGGCAGACGGACTGAGTGCCGGAGGGACTGAGGGTCTGCCTGCGGACTGACCGGGCTGTGGGGGCAGCAGGCTGCAGGAGGTGCTGATGCTGTGGGTGATGCACGGGGCCTCGGGTTTGGCCTCGCTGGGGCTGAGGGGGACGGACAGGAAGTGGTTGAGGTTAAGGGGGTGGGTCTGGCTGGGCGCCAGGCAGGGCAGGCTGCGGCGGGTGGGCTTCTGGGTCTTCTCCTTCAGAATCTCACTGATGCTGTTGTGCATGCCTAGCGGAGAGGAGATAGGAGATAGGAACCAGGAGATAGGAGACAGATAGGAACCAGGAGATAGGAGACGGGAGACAGATAGGAACCAGGAATAGGAGATAGGAGACAGGTAGGAACCAGGAGATCGGAGATAGGAGACAGGTAGGAACCAGGAGATAGGAACCAGGAGAAAGGAGATAGGAAAAAGGGAGACAAGGGATTGCCTCAAAGAAATAGGAAAAAGGAGATAGGAATCAGGAAACAGTAGACAGAATATAGACACAAGAAGATAGGACAAAAGATAGGAGATATGAAAAGTAGATTCGAGACATGAGCAGGCAGGAACAAGGAGATGGGATATAAGGGATAGGTGTCAGGAACAAGGAAAAAGGAGACATGAGATAGGGAACAGGGGATAGGAAAGAGGAAAGAGGATATAGGAGACAGGGAGGACAGGTGACAGGAAAGAGGAGAGTAAAAGACAGGAAGTTAGCGACACATTGGTAGTTTGTAAAGTTGAAAACAAACAGAAAAGAAAGAGCAACTGACTACAAGAACACATCATAAAAATAGATCATAGAACAGGTTCATAGAAACTCTTTTATAGAAGAAAGAAAAGACAATCATAAGGTTGAGAATCAATTAGACAACAGACAGAAGAAAAATCCATTCTCTATTCACTTAAAGAAGAGAAATAGCAGAAGAAATAGATGAAAAGAAAGGTATGCAAATCTATCAAAAGGCAAGTAGAAGACGTTTTGTAATCTGTCTCAGACGAGAGCATAAAATCAATGTCTGGAATGGAGGAGCGGGGGTGAGGAGAGGAGAGGGACTGGGGGTGGACTCATTTCAATCAGTCATAGGTGCATCCAGGCTGCTAATGATGTCATACATCACATATACGCACACACGCTCGCGCACGCACACACACGCACGCACACTTGGACGAACAGACACACACAGAGACATACACACACACACACACACACACACACACACACAAACACATACAAAATCACACGCAAAGACACACAGGCACTAAGTTACACACACACACAGACACACAGACACAAACACACACAGACACACAAACACACACGCAAAGACACACACACAAAGAAACACACACACAAATACACACACACACAGACACACACTCACACACAAACAGACACACACAAACACACACACAGAAGTGCATTTACATCGCCATCCCCGCCTTTCAATCATAAACCGTCATTCTTGCTGCCATGATAAAAACCCTGTTTCATCTGCACCATTCACCACACGTGATGTATGTGTTCTCCCACTGCTGGCCCACAGAGAGTTGGTTTGGGGAACTGGCTCTCCTGAGACAACGTCAAGATCCTTGGTAGAGAAGCGGCTTCGGGCCGTTGCATTAGGGGAGAACAATTACCTCGATAACACTTGGATATGCGTCATAGCTCATGATTATGGGGCCCACGCAGAATATTACATAAGCCTAATCATGAATTGTAAGCAGGGAAAAAAGGCTAGTTATAATGAAAGTGTGTGTGTCGGGGGGGGGGGAGTCTTTGTTAAACCTGACCTTGACAAGCATGTCATCTCCCCGCGCCAACAAGGCACGCTCCCACGTTAAGGGGGCCTGTCGTCGTTGCCGCAGCCCCAGAGAGACGGCGTCTCCCACATCTTCCACCTCTAGCAAGGTGGCTGAGGAGGGGAATGATGTTGTCTCTGGCTGGCGAGGCGACCTTCCCTCTACATGCTCTGCTGCAGTGATAATTCAGTCCCAGGGCCCCGCAGGGCCTCCCACACGCTAACACAACGCTCGTGTGTCCCTGTCCTCGCGGGCGTTTCGTCTGGACGGCCCTGCTCTGCTGCTGGTGGGGGGGGCAGGCATGGTTGAATAGGCCCCTGTTGGACCACCTCATCATTCTGTTTGTATGGGCGCGTCCGTGATATTAACAGAATAAATTATGGCCAAAACCAAACAGGGTGCTGTTTGAAGCCACTGCATTAATAATGAGAGTGGCCGGGTCGCTGGCACGCATTCCCAATCAAGTGAGGTGTCTCTAAGCGTTAGAGTCCGGATCATTTTCCTTATTATTTCTTAGAGGAAAATTAGCACAGACTGAGATCTCCGCCTTTCCATGAATTAATCTCAATCTTACATGACAAAATAATTTTCTATAATCGCATAGAAATAGATGCTTGCTTTCCTGGTCGTGTTTATCATTGTTGAAAGAGTATATCTTGTCGAACACTTCTTAACAGCAAAGTATCTGATTTAATGGAGCATGATCATGGGAATACCTACAGACAGCATTAAAGCATCTTCAATGAGAATGTGGGTGTAGATGATTCTCATTGGGAAACATTCATATCGTGGGCATTGAAATGATTTTAGGTCTGATATCAACACAACAATGGTGAGGGGAGGACTGTGTGGAGACTGGAATGGCTATCGCCAACCATGGCCAGAGAGGCCAAGTTCATCTGCAATACACTGTCGGACAAGTGGACATGTCTGCATGAATAGAAGCACCTAAAGTAATCCACATTGTGAACATCATGTCAGGAGTTTGGCATGGACCGTGGAGCTATCTAAAGAAGGTCATATCATTTGTGATATTACCTGTTTCCACGACAACCAATTTCTTTGACATTCGTCTTCTGTCACCAAGGTTAAATTCTGAAGGAGGATGGAGCAAGATGTTTTAGGATTCGTTTGTCAAACTAGCTAGCCTGGGAACAAGACAAATGAGTGAGTTCATGTTGTATTTTTGCCCTGGTAGATGTTGTTGCCCCTCTCGTTTTCAGACAGGCTGACCTGGACCAGCCAATCACAACCGTTTATCCAATGTTGGAGACCGGCCAATTACAAGCGTTTATCTAATGTTGGACGGGTCTGATACAAGATGGTGGCTCCTGTCCAATGGTCGAAAGAACGACGACCGCTGTCCTTTCATGATCACTTTCCCTCAACCCTCGATGGAACACGTCACAAGGTCGAGGAAAGGTGTAAAGGAGAACTTAAATGAGTACTAGTAGCTCAAATAATCAGAGTGCCCTTACACTAGGCTACATTATGATGCATGTAGACATGGTGGTCTACAATTTTGGAGAAATATAGGCACAAAAGGGAAACTAGATGAATCTCACATTGAGAATGGTGGCCCACGCACACCCTAATGTCCACTCCTGTACTGACATGAATCCCAATAAGTATGGTTGCATGAAAATGATTGTTATTAATGCTAATCGTTTGAATGACCGAATGGTGCGTTGCTTACATGTTCCAGCCGCAAGGAATTGTGAGACGGCATTATCTTAATTACTTATAAATGAATGGATGGGCCAGTGTACCCCAAGAAAGGAGGCATTGAAGCACCGTTCCTTAGCACTGGGAGAGCACCATCAGCTCTTATAATGGCTGCCACTTCGATATGTAACTTTACTCAGTTAGGAACCTTACTAAGCAAAGAAGACGTTTGGACCACAGCAGACCACTAGATGACTAGAGGACCAATATGGCTGAACGGCCTGCTGAATCCTCTATTGGGACAGAATTAAACACACTTTAATAACATCAAACAACTGCGCCTAAAGCCTCTGTTGATAAGAAGATGTGTTTGCCGTACTTCCGACAAGATTTGGTAAAGGTTCAATTAACCAACGCATTACTCAGTTCTAAAGCACGCCTTCTCTGCTCTGATTGGTTATAGGTCTACCCAATTGTGTCTAGGGGCCTTTTGGTCTGCAGCCAATTATAACACCCTTGGAAATCAAAAATTACCTGAGAGGTTCCAGACTAATACGCTTCAGAGAAACGCTCTGGTTGTGGAGCTACACACCAGCATGAGCTCAGGGTGATTCATTATACAGACTGAATCTCTTTCAGTCCCTTAGGTCCACCGTCTGTAATTCACTCTGATCACATAATGGAGGATTTGTTACAGTTTTTCTCTGCTGACGGAGCAGATATTGGCCAGCGATCCAGCAGTGTGAATATCATTTATTTCCAGTGGGTTTGTTCCTGGTGGCCATCGGCAGAAGGCTTTAACATGTTTGTAGTGCTACATCAGAGACCGGTGAGCTAACAGCACAACAGGGACGTGGATCACAGACTCCCAAATGATTCCCAAAGTTAAAAATAGCCAAAGGCATCGGAAAGGGTTCCTATTTAGGTGTGAAACGACTCCATGGTTACTACACATGAAAAAAAAGAAAAGAAAAGTATTGCACATAGAGAGAGAACTGAACCAAACATTATTCTTCAATATGTTATATTATTACGGACTATAACATATTTTATTCAAGAATTAACAAAAGAACGGAAAATCTTCAGGTAGATTAATTGAAGACAAACCAATGTAAAGAGGTGCTTGCTCAGACTTTATTCTCTCTGCGGCCGGAACTAGACCTCCTTTAAGGAGCATTAAACGACAGGCCATGTAGTCTCCAAGGTCAATACTAGCTTAGGAAAACAGCCCTAAGCAGACAGCAGGGCCATGCATCTTACAAATGAAGAATAATGTTCAACAGAAATAAACGGAAGGTGAAGTACCGATGTGGAACGATGTCAGAGCCTATTGCTATTGCTATGTTGGTATTTCAAGAGTTGACTCCTCATCTCCATCTAAAGGTTTTTTTCCTTTGAATTCTGCTAATGTTGTGTGCTCCTATGTGAACACAGTTGATTGCAAGACAGACTATATATAAAAGGTAAACTGATGGCAAATCCTGCTTTAATCTCACGGTGGGCTGGAGGCCAATGGCTAAAACTGTTTTATCAGCATGACTTTAATCCTGTGGTTTGTTTGTGTGTGTGTGTGTGTGTGTGTGTGTATGTGTGTGTGTGTGCGCACATCTGCATTTGTGTGTGGGTGTGTGCGTATGGATGCACATCTGTGTATGTGTGTCAGTAAATGTGTGTGTTTACTGTAATCTGTATGTGTTGTCTGTATGTGTGGGTGTGTGCATGCAAATCTGTATTTGGTTTGTGGTTGTGCCCACGCATGTGTGTGTGTGTGAGTGTGTGTGTGTGCGTGCGTGCGTGCGTGCGGGCGGGCGTGCATGCGTGTGTGTTTGTGTGTGTGTTCATGCGTGTGTGTTTGTCTCTGTGTGATTGCCCCAAACAGCCCCAGAAGTTCATGGGGGGACTGTTCCCCGAACAGCCCCAGAGGTCCGTGACTTCCCAGGCCGCCCTCCTGAGGGGAGGGCTTGACCCTGCCAGGGACGTCCTGATCTTCCCGATGCAGCTTTTTCCTCCATGGATCTTGCGCCAGCAGATTAAAAAAGGATTTATGTGGTGTGGGGTTTTACGCTGGCCAGTGTGTCATAGTGTCAGCATGCCTGTGTTTGTGTGTGTGTGTTTGTGTTTGTGTGTGTTTGTGTGTGTGTGTGTGTGTGTATGTGTATGTGTAAGCGTGTGCGCTCTTGTGTGTGTGTGCGCGTGTGTGTGCATGTGCATGTGTGTGTATGACGGGCCGTATGACATTAGTGTAGCGCCTGTATGTGTTGCACATTTTACTAGTAAGTGTAAAAGCATTTCAGTAGTCTATGTAAAAGGTTCCACTAGTTGTTACGAGAGCTTTTCAGTTGCTTGAGTGAATGTGTTTCAGTTGTGTATGTAAAAGCATTCACTTGTGTGTGTGTGTGGAGTTTTCAGTATAGTATGTGAATGGTTTCATATGTGTGTATGAGAGGACATTTTTCAGCTGTGTATATGAGAACATTTTACTAGTATGTGTAAAAGCATTTCAGTAGTCCATGTAAAAGGTTTCACTAGTTTTTATTGCAAGCTTTTCAGTTGTGTATGTGAGTGTATCATTTTTCAGTTGTTTGTGTGAGAGTGTTTCAGTTGTGTATGTAAAAGCTTTTCACTTGTATGTGTGTGAGGTTTTCAGTATAGTATGTGTGTGTGTGTGTGTGTGTCTGTGTGTGTGTGTGTGTGTGTGTGTGTGTGTGTGTGTGAGTGTGTGAGGGTAGGGTGACCCAAAATGAGTCCTTCCAGATATTCAAGTTTACTTTTCTTAATGAGTACAAGTCTGGCCTTGCACTAATAGATTTCCAAATATGGTCGCAGATACACAAAGGTAAAAAAACAAGTTCTCCTCTGAGGACAGCCTTCCATGTAGAGTTTACTCAGTAGATTTCTACACTTACTCCATTGTTTTTGTATTCAGCAGACTGCGATCCTCCGTTGGCATAAACAAGGTCCCCTCCCCCTAGCTCTGATTGGTTCTATCAATTTGTAAATTCTGGAAGAGGCTTTCAACGGGATGGAGGGCAGACTGATCTGCAGAGAAAACAACATGAACTGCCAGGACCAGGACAGCCTCGGCTAGGGGGAGGGGCGGTGCCCCAGAACTACGACGCATCCCATGAATGACAGGGAATTTAAAAAAAAAGTATCAGACCAGTCCATGTTGAATCTGGGCCAGGTTGAAGTCAGCAAGAGGGGCGTCTATATATAGCGCTCCTCTGTACATGTTTGTTGGGGTGCAAGCTGGGGGATAATTCAGGTCAGTGGGCTCTTCCAGCTCATGCTTCTATGTTCCAGAACTTCAATTATTCATCAGTGGGCTCTTGGCTCGCTGGGAGCCGCAGCTCTCCAGCCCACCAGGGTCTCTACACGACGCCCTGCTTAGAAGCCCCCGACACACCAGGGGATCTGAGGGGCTGTTCAGTGCAGCCACCACACACACACAAACACACACGTGTACACATACATGCACAAACATACACACACACACACACACACACGTGTACACACATACATGCATATAGCATTGCACGCACATAAGTACATACGCACATACGTACGCGTACACACCTACCCACCCACCCACCCACACACACACACACACACACGCACGCACACACACACACACACACACACACACACACACACACACACACACACACACAAACATATGTGTACACACATACATGCACAAAGCATTGCACGCACATATGTACACACATACACACAAACACTTCATACATCTTCTTTCTCCTCTTAAATACGATATTGTAGGTTGTGTGTGTTTGTGATTGATGTATATGTTTGTATATATATGTTGTGAGTGTTGCTGTGCAGGAATGTGTTTGCATGTCTGTGTGCCTGTGTGTATGCTTGTGTTTGTGTGTATGTGTGTGTGTGGGTGTGTGTTGCACATAGCATGTGTGATCAGTCTACATGCACGGTAGCCGCACTCCATTGTTTTTCTGCGATGTGCTGATGCTTTGGATTAAGCAATTCATAAAGTCACTCATAAAGTACCTCATAAAGTCATTCATAAATTAACTCATAAAGTAACTTATAAACCATTTAGCACATATAACGATTGAGTCAGCCAATAAGTCAGCAATATCCACACAGGGCTAAATGGCCCCAAACCTAAGTGATTACAGTCCAATGATTGTGCGTGGGCATTGATCCGATAACACCCAGTTTAATTATGTAATTACTTGGCTATCGTTACCAAGATACATGCGGCTAGGTGAGGCTCTGTATTTGTGAGCACACCTCACACCAGATGGCACTTCTGTTTTAATGGTTTTGTTTCATCATCGCTGGTTTACTGGCTGGTTTACTGGGTGATCCTATCAAGCCTCCTGGCTCAACCCCTGGACTGCATCGTCGGAGAAGATTAACAGCCCGCCTGACGTCAGCGCGCTTGTGCTTTCCCATTTCCCGTCTGAACTAAATTAAAAAGACAAATGTTTTCTCACTCTTCTTCTTGTTGTAATTTTGCCTGCATCGTGCCCCCCCTCCTCCCACGAAGCCTCAGCTGTGGGTGAGTCCAGCAGGAATACCTATCCATAAACACCTCTGGACTCAGGGCCTGGGAAATGTTCCACACTGCACCACACCTTTCATCTGTACAGCCATTGGAAGCTGAACAGTTTAAGAGTTGGCATTGTACTCATGTGTTACTGACCTGGGTGCACGGTAGATCTTTTTAAGGATTAAAATATTCCATTATATCTTTTTTTTCCTAATATTTAAAGTGTGGTTTTCTATCCCGAACCTTGTTTATTTGTGCAGTCTCGAACTCAAACCATCTGCCTGCTTGCATAAGCCGACAGGTGGCATGCTACTGATTGTACAATCTAAGATTTAAGCATTTTTTTTCCCCCTGATAGCAATCACTCTCACACACACAACCGCACACGGACACACACACACACACACACACACACACACACACACACACACAGTCAAATACACAGACTCACACACACGCACACACACACAAATACACAAACAGACACACACACAGACTCAGAAATACACATATACACAAGCTCAAACAGACACACAGACTCACACACACAGCTTTTGTCAAGATTATGTTTGCGATGATCTCCTCTCTTTAGACCTACTTTTTATATTGCCATTTAAATAGCAGTATCCCGTAACAATCATCTCACAACTATTGAGACAATATACAGAATGATGCATCTAATATAGCATATTGATCTTTCATCATCTATCAGAGATTCCTGGTGAGTGACACTCTTCTGTGATCTCATTGCAATAGGAAACAGGACCTGGCCAGCATGTAGGATGCATTCGGTGATGTATTTTTTATATTTAAGACTTCAGATGCTATATTATTTCGATGAGTCTCTTAGCTTACTCTATGGATACTATCACCAGGTATCTGTCCAGGTTATTTTGTCTATGCCTTTGCATCTATATGGGTGGATAACACATGCATATGCCTCTGAAAGGTCATGCTGCAGGCAACTCATTGAGTCCAGTGTAGAAGCTGAGGATTCTCTTTGCCAGACATATCCTCCCTCGTTCACGATAAGAACCTGGCGGAAACACGCTCAGGCCTTTCTGCGCATTAATAAGAGCGATGTGCATTGCGTTAATATTTGAGTTGTTCCTTGCCGGCCTGTGAGTCGACTGACTTCTCACTATACTCTGCTTCCCATCTGCTGGGAGACAATGCTCTCACGCCAGGCTTTACCTCGAGGTGAAACCAAGGATCAGATAACTTTCCTTCTCAGCCCACTGGAAATTGTTCCTGTAGATTTTATAATACATATATAGAGATAGATTGTATTGATTATTGTTCTGTTTTATATTTATATAATCTCAAGTTTTTTTGCTATTTCTCATTCTATATTTTTGAATGTCTGTGTTGATACAAACTGGGTATTGAATATATCTCTGTGTATTTGTGTCTGACTCGATCCATGCTTTGATACGTCCCTCAATCTGTTTATTGATCTCCTAAACGTCTCACCTGTCCTCCTCATCAGGCAGATTTAGCAGCCTTTCTGGCCTCATTGTGAACAATTCTGTCTCTACAATACTGCTTTGTGAAGCATTACGAGCATCAGGTGGTAACCACACAGCTCTCATGTTTTTAGCAGAGGCTATGATCTATTGACAAAAACCTTCATGAAGTCCTTCTAGATACACTGGACACCGTTTAATTTGTTGAGAGCATGGACATGTTTCAGACAGCAGCCTCCATAGGAACAGAGGGCAGTTTGTGAAACCATATCTTGCAACAAATAAAAGTATCATTTCTACAATACACAATAGATATTATAGAACAGATATGAGAACAGGAGAGATATGAGTGCCGTCCCCTTGCCCCCACATGATACTACCCTATCCAACATCAAATACACCCTGCAAATAGGGAACCTTTCACACGGGATTTGTCCGCACTCTGTTTACCACGACTGTGTTGCACATATTCTATTTTCTTTTACCAATGAACTGCATCCTTTCATTACAAACAGTGTTAATGATAGGCCAAAACATTATTTACTTTATTATCTCACGATTGCTTCAATACAGTATTCTCAATTTACTGATTGTGCATACATATATATATATATATATATATATATATATATATATATATATATATATATATATATATATATATATATATATGTATGCACAATCAGTAAATTGAGAATATAAGTGAGGAATGATACTTGTTAATGATTATTGTTGTAAAGGGCATTAGTAGTGATAGCTTATACCCTCATAAAGCTGAGGTTCAGAACGAGGTTAACACTACATTCCGACTAACAACTCTGCGTCACAATTCTACAGTGGTTGTAAAAGCTTGCACTGAGTGCACTCATTATCAATCAATATTTACAAACTGCCAGACAAGAAAAAAAAGTGCTGGAGGCGTCAACACCTTATCCAAAGATACGGTCAACACGCAATGAAACGGAATTAATAACCCACCTTTTTGCTGCTTAAAGGACTGAATCGACCCCGAATGGTGCACCATTGTGGCGTTTGATCGGTTCACCGGACACGAGATATTCCGTATTAAAAAAAGAAAGGATGCCGAGCACTTGAGCCTCTGAGGTGGGATTGCGTAGGTGTTCCCGCGGCTCCCATCCTGCCGACGATCTCACTCTCGATGCGCAAACCCCAACACCTGTCTACGCTCCGCACGCTCCCCCGTCCGCGGCTGTTGTCATGGTGACATAATGAAGAGGGGATCCGTGATTAACCATCACAACACTCTGTTGTCGCTGTCATCGCCTGCTGAATTACATCACTTGGGTAACCTTGGTACAATGACCGTGGACGGCGAATATCAGAGTGATGCTCCAATGACAGGAGGACCAGTGCACGGAGCTGGTGATGAGCACCGAGAGTCTGCAATCAGAGAGTGTGCAACAGACAGTCCGCAACAGACTGTCTGCAACAGACGGTCCGCAACAGACGGTCTCCAACAACGAGTATGCAACACAGAGTCTGCAGCGCTGTTGCCTTAGCAGTAATAACTGCAAACTCCTCAACACGTAGGTTTCTGTCTATTGAAAAAAAACGGTCAGGTTTTTCAAACCACAATCCCCAAAGAGAGTTGAACCCCCACTCACCCGCAGTGCTAGCCCTACCCAATAAGTTACTGTTGGAGGAAGGCAATAGGACTAGTGTGAAGGGTCAGACCAATGAACGATCATGTAAAATACAAGCTATGAGAAGACCTTAGAACGATCAATAACGCGTCGTAATAACAGTCTGCAGCCAACCCGCTCGTCCAAGTGCTGACGATGGGTTTGTGAGCAGTGGCAGAGGACCCTCAATGCACTTAAACACAACACACATTTGTGCATACCCACTTGAAAGTCAAAAAAACTAAACAAAATACAACCCTTTTATGGAGATGGATCACGGATCACACACACACACACACATATGCAAGCGCGCGCGCACACGCGCGCACACACACACACACACACACACACACACACACACACACATTGTGATATCTGTATTCATAATAAATGAGACAGCCTACTGCTTATAGATGATTCCACATATATTATAAAAATATTTATAAATTTGCAAAATCATAGGCCTACCTCCTGAAAATGTAATGGCATCTGTTTTTCTGCTGACTCAATTTAATGTCTTATGTCAGTACACTGAATAGCGCAAAATACAGCAAGCTTCTGTTGGTTGGGACCTGTTAACAATAACAACAACACCTGTCTCGGTAACATCATGGATTACGGACGTTTATAATAAATTAACTAACACTCAAACAACTATAAGATTACTAAACAAAACTTGATTATGACTAACTGAATAAACAATACATAGATCATATCAGACCAATAATATGGACGACCACACACAAGTGTTTTTATAGGCCATGTCCCCTGTCCATCACCTGTGTCTTTACAGCGTTAAGCCAGCAGCATAGGGTAAGGCCTGAATCATGTGAGGGCTTATTAATGAGTGTGTGTGTGTGTGTGTGTGTGTGTGTGTGTGTGTGTTTGCACGCGTGCATGTGTAGCTATATCAAGAAGGTGTTTGGAATAAAGGAGCATATGGTTGATAGCAGCACAGCATGCCACTCCATCTTCCCACTGTGTTGTTATGTATGGTGAATGTTAGGCTTGGCAAACTGACGTATATGTATTTTCCTTGCTTCCTGAATAAACAGAATAAGCAACTTTTGAATCGACGGTAGAGTTGTTCTGATTATTTTTAAATCTCACCCCATTCTACCCTTTCGTTCTGAGATGTAGGTCAGATAACTCACGAAAAATAAAGCGAGTTTTACACGATACAATACTGCCCCCTCGTGGTTGTAACAGTCGTCACATCATCTGACGTTAATTTGTATTCTTCGACGCTCATTTTATATTGTTGAATGACTTTGCGCTGATACAAAATGTGTATTGATACACAGTACCGTTCAAACGTTTGGGGTCACACAGGGAATTTCATGGTTTCCATGAAAACTCACTTTTATTTAACAGTTTTCAGCTGTGCCAACATAATTGCGCAAGGGTTTTTTAATCATCAACAAGCCTTTTAACACGATTTTCTAAATAATGTACCAGAACACAGGAGTGATGTTTGCTGGAAATGGGCCTCTGTACACCGATGTAGACTTCCATAAAAAATTGCGTCCATCAAAACCATCATATCCCACAATTTGATGGTTGTCAATCAATCTGCTTATTGATCTACGAAACGTCACCCGTCCTCCTCATAGGGCAGATTGAACAATGCTGTCTCTATAGTGCTGCTTTGTGAAGCATTTCCACCATCAGGCGTTAACCATACAGCCCTCATGGTCTGAAAATCCGCCTCTAAGTACACAGAGGCTATGATCTATTGTACATTATTATTATCATGAAGTCCTTCTAGATACACTGGACATTGTTTGATTTATTGAGAGCATTGACATGTTTCAGACAGCAGTCTCCATAGGAAACAAATAGAAGTATAATTTCTACATTATACAATATATATTATAGAACAGATATGAGAACAGGCCTGTCTGACCTAATCGTGAACAATGCTCTCTCTACAATGCTGCTTTGTGAAACATTGCCCTCATCATCAGGTGTTCCAAACATATCATTCATGTTACACAGAGGCTATGATCTATTGACCTGACCTGTTAAAGCCATGAATCGACAATAGGGTACATATATTTATTGCTTTACATCTCATCCATTCAGCACTTTCATTCTGAGATTTGGAGCGAGATTTTAGAAAATAAGATTCTGCCCCCTTGTGGATCTAGGTTGTCAATTGTATTATTGGACGCTGCAACATTATACATAGACATCTAGAGGTGTTATTGTTAAGAATGTCACATTTAATTAAGTTATAAGAAATAGATAAATATATATTTATGTGGTTAAAAAAATAATATGTAAACACATAAATAAATATCAATAAATATCTCAATAAAGACTATACATCTTTATTAAGCAGGTTTGAATATTGTAGGTGGAAAACTATGAAGTCTGTTGCCATTACTCCCTAACTTCTATCATAGCTGCACAGGACAATATGCAGAATGAGTCAGTTACCAAACAGCAAGTGTAAACGGCACTCATCAGCCCTTGTGGTGGTCATTAAAGGTCAACACTTTAACAGCACATCCAGATACCGTTGCACTAGAAAGGCTTTAGGAAATCATTCAACCTGTGCTTATTGTTGAAGGAGCCTGTAAGTGGACTGTGAAAACCCCAACGACAGCTCAACAGAGTCTAACTGGATTACAGTGGATAGCTTCCCAAGTGCTCTAAAGCAGACCGCTGATGGGAAAATGCTGATGTGCCTTTTTGCACATTTCATGGAGAGGGAAGCTCCACGGCCAATCAGAACCCCCTCCACCGTTAGTCAGAGGTAATCACCGACCGGACCACAGCACAGAGGTCATCACTCTGCTGCCGCAGGACGGGAGGGGTGGACGGAGGAGAGGGGTGGGGTGGACAGGTAGTGGTGGTTTCGGTGGTAGTGCGGGGAGGGTAGACGATGGACAGGCTCACACCCAGCGAGGTGTCAGAAAGGTGTGGGGAACACGTTGGTGTTGGCCTCTCACTAGGCAGTGTGCATATTGTGTGGTAGTCTGGTGTGGTGCAGAATGTGAAAACGACAATCGATTGATCATAGAAATCTGAACCACTGGTAGAACGGTTGGTAAATAGATCTTAAATAGGTAAAAAGATTGGCCATAAAAAAATGTATTTACAATATATATTATTTTCCATAAACTACTTTTGCAATTGATCAAAATGTATTGATCCTAGTGGACCGGCAGTGTATGAGCCTAATGCCGCTTGTATCTGATTTCATTAATAAAACAGATATCAATACTAGATTGGATCATGTACGTAGTTGTGGCACGATGCTGCACTTACTAGAGTCCTGATCACTCGCGAACTCCGTGGCCCCCGAGAGAGAGGCGTTGGCCCCCAAGGAGCTCCAGGAGACAGAGTGACTGATGCTGGGGTTGTAGAGGCAGGGCCCCGCCCTCCTGGAGCCAGCAGGGGGCCCACGCTCCAGCAGGGGCTCGGAAACCCCATCTTCAGGACAGAAGGCGTACAGGTGTAGACACACACACACACACACACACACACACACACACACACACACACACACACAGACACACACACACACACACACAGACACAAGCATATAGCTTAGAAAGGCTAAACACATGCACTATGATTATACACTTAGAATTCCTCATTAGATAAACAGTATGCCAACGTATAATGGTCACAAAGGTGCTAATACATTATTTACACATTATTGTTAACCCTCGTCTCCCCTTCCTGCTGTATCCTTTTGTATATGCTCACATTGTTTACGAGACTAACATAGAAGCTGAGTTCAACAGTCAGATCATCTCTTATGCAAGCACCTTAATCACTCTCATGTTGCCAGGCTCATCCATTTTTAACACTTCTTGCAACATTTCCTTTGCCCTGATACTTGACACTAATGAAAAATAATAGCACGCTGAATGGCTGCTGCTTCAAAACTAACTTACAGCTTAGACGACCGCATACTGCCACTGCAATATCTAGCATCCATGAATGAATAAATGCATTTTTTACACGTTGCTCTAAATGTGTTCTATGTGCGGGTGACCGATGCATCTCCACCAAAGCATTGACAAAAGTACAGCAGGGAAATTAATCACACAATCAGCCAGCATCTGGCCTGTCAAAGGCAGAGTTTTGAATTTCCTTTCCTCATGCAATGCCAGCATGTAAGGCCAGCCTGTAAGGCTATTCAATTAAGAATGAGGAAAACTGATATTCAGAAGAACTCACTTCAACATGGTGGTGATTCCTGTATAGAATCACTTATAATAAAGATTTGTATTCGGATGAGCGCGTGTGTTTTGAGTTGAATGGCCTACATCACATCATATTTATCCTTTAGTATTCGTTAGCCACAACAACAACAACAGCCCCCCCGAGGGTTTTTGTCAAAGTTTGCATCCCATAATGCATCTGTAAATAAATGACCACATCTCCATATAGAAAATGTGCTGTGGTCGTGCAGGCATCCTGCCCGTGTGTCTAAGGTCCATGTGTCCCCGGTCACTGTGCGGTGGTGGAGGGCGAGCCTGGCCATGTGACCCCCCTAGCCTCATTAGTCCCACAGAGGGGAGTTTACAGCCGGGCCCCGGGGGGGGCGGGGGGCCACAGCGGAGCTTCATGCAACATGACTCACCAAACTGTGGTACAATAACAACATAACTATATATATAACCTCTACAACCTCAACATGAAGATTCCCCTCCTTGTTTCTCTGTGATTCACGGCCCGAGCGATGTATCGATTACAGCAAATGGAGGCAGGGAGAGAGTGCGTGGAGAGCAGCGGTTTTGGGTGTGGGACTCCTAGACTAGTCACGCTCCTCCCCCCCCCCGCCCCAAACAAAATAAAGCTCCTCTAAACCTGCATTTATATAGTATTCAAAAAGTAACAACCAAGCCTATACTCAAAGTTCGGACGCTTTTATTCAAAAACAGAATAAAAGCATCCGAAATGTGTCAGTGTCCACAGCGTTTGCTCAATGGAGCCTGGTCATCTTGATGGTGTTAGCACCATAGGTTTATATGGTTAGCTCTGTACATTATTCAGCCTTTGGACCCTGGTCATGTTGATGGTGTTAGTGTGGTAGAAAATAACCGAGTTCTATCACTTCAACTAAACTAAGAGAGCTTGAGGAATCGAGGAGTCCGGATTAAGTATGACAGAAGACTTTATTGTCACCCGCAAGCATCAACGAAGACGAGTTAGGTTTGCAAAGACACTGCAGAATGATTCTCGTCCTGCTCCTTATATACCCAATATTGTCTTCACTTTTTTGCAAGTCATCTTCCAAAACTTTCGTAAAATGTTGATTTACATAACAAGTTTTTCCAGGTCACAGATAACGTATAGAAAATAGCTTGTTCGATTGGTTCAAAGTCCTGTGTTTATGGTACTGTTTTTGTACATTCTGATCCCTTGGACCCTCCACGTGGAATCAGCTTTTTAGGCCCAACTTATGTCAAACCCCATTTATAGGGAAAGGTGACTAGCTATTTTCCACCACTAATGTATATATAGGCCTGATAATAATCATAATTTGCCATAGAATATAGGGTTAATTTCTTCAATATAAGCACCATAAACATATGTTTAGCTCTGTGGTGTTAGCACCATAGACATATATGGTTAGCTCTGTACATTATTCAGCCTTTGGGACCTGGTCATGTTGATGGTATTAGCACTATAGACATATATGGTTAGCTCTGTCCAATATTCAGCTCGAGCCTGGTCATGTTGATGGTGTTAAGTGTACATTAGTCCTGCTCGATTGATTAGCAGCTCAATCTTCCTCCTATCCTCCATCATAGATTATTCATTGTGAACTAAAGGTATAGCTCTGTTGTGCCTTTAAGAACCAGGTTGGGCTGGTCTGTTCTCCAGCCTCTCAGGGAGACAGGGAGAGAGTGTTAACCCAGCCGGGATGGGGTGTCTGATACACCAGTCAGGCTGTTAGTTTCTGCTGACTAACAAAGGCAGTAGGGTAATGTATGGCAGTATAAGTATGTATATGGAGTACAGTTTGGAAATGACAAAAGATACACTCACGAATTGTTATAAAAAATATTCTCAAAGCACCACTATGCATTAAGTACTATAGTGGGCATACTATAGTCCAATTTAGAGCTATTTAATTATAGGGTGTATTAGTATTTTGATCTGACAGCTGTAAATACACTAAATATACTAAAATTATTATTCTCAAAAGCGAAAGGAAGAGTTTATTAATAGGCTTTATCTTCAGTTTGATATGGTTAAAAGGTGTTTGGATTAGAGCTAGAAGGTAAATATTATTTTGGTATTTTGTATTATTATTTTATAAGATTTAGCCTTTGTGTTTTACACTGTGAAATACCCGACAGTAGGACTGTTATAAGTTATAACACAGCGATGGAGAAGCAAGTGAGGTATGCCATGATAATCAATATCCTCTTCCCCACAATAATTGAGTATAATATTTCCTGTGGGAGACATTACTTGTTTAATATAATGATATTTTAGTTGACCTACAGTATTCATTCTTGACATGAATGCAATAAGTTGCCACTTCCCCGATTAAAACATCACTTAATAATATTACTTCACGTTCTGGAACATCTAAATCGTACAGTGAGATGACCTGCACTTAATAAGGCCTATACTGTAAATAATACTGGTTATATACACACACTAGTAAACAAGAGGACTTAGTTAAAACGGTGTCATTGGATGCTGTTACTCGTACTGAACATTGTGAAATGAAGCTGCCAGCCTACCTGATAATCGGTCAAAAGTAGTTATCTCCATGGTGCGGACTCGACCAATCAGTAGATATTTGCAAACATTTACAAGCGAAACTGCAACGAACAAGATATGAGCCGTGATAAATAGAGACAACTCCTGCCATCACTCTCCCACGTTTGATGCCAAGTATTGGGCTGGACGGGGTGGAGTTTCAAACATTATCACGCGAACACTAATACAACATTTATTGAGTAGAGTAGATGCTTTATGAGTATGCTTTATGAGTAGAAAACTTTACACGTTTTCACTTTATATGCATATTCCCAGGTACTGCGGCATCGAATCATAAATATGTTAACCGGAATTCAATCCACTGTACAATATATTACATACAATTCAATTATAATATTGTGTTATTGTTTGGGATGTGCACGAGCCAAATCCTCAGAAAGCAAAATCACAATGAAGCAATTAATCAACAAAAATATTTTCCTGATTACTAGTGTGTTAGGGTCGGAATTTCATATGTGTCATTACAATTTCATCCGTGTGTATATTTACCAAAATACCGGGAAATTAAGTAGCCCCACAGAGCTGGAACATACTGGCAAAATTATTTTGTAGCCTCATAAAACATAATTCTATCTTTGCGAATGATGGTAGAAGAACGATTCAAGCACGTTACCTCTAGTCTAGATATACCGAGCAGAACGATTCACACATGTGACCACTAGATGGTGAGGTTGCAGCACCGAGCAGGATGGTTCACACGTGAACACAAAATGATGATGGCGTTGGACCACCGAGCAGAACGATTCACACATGTGACCACTAGATGATGCTGTTTGACCACGTTTCAGAGAAAGGAAAAACAAACCCTTCTGTAGTTGTGTTCAATATCACCGGATGCTATTTGGATTGAAGATATATTTCAATCCAACAAATGGTCCCTGGAGACTTTTTGATAAAATATGAAGTTCGAATAATTCTGACAGCTGTTTAAGGCAGGAGGGACTGTTTCTATTTTATTTTATGTAATTATTACTATTACGAGTCAATGTTCATCGCTAACGCTCTGAATCTATCTTGAACGCTCCCCTAAGCCACTGCCTGCTGGGAAACGTCTACTCAACAACTGCTTCTGGATTTGTAAATGTCGACACTATTTGGCAACAGGTGTGGCCTAAAGTAGCTCTAGGTTGCTTACCACCCCTCCCCATGCTATCGATCGGGTTTTAGGTGAGTTAGTTACATTGCTTGGTAGAGAGCTTAGCGCTGACCTAGCCTGTAGTTTAGCGTCATATACAGTGTTGCCAGTTTGGGCCAGATATCCCACCCAACCCTGGCTGCAGCGCGCTGCAGCCAGTGTTCCAGTCTGCCAACACTGGTCTAATCTGGCAACACTGGTCATGCAGGCTACACAGCCTCAGCTGGGGTCCGAGGAGACAGCACGTCCACTGTCACATTTTAACACCCCTAAATACTACTCTTCATACCAGATCATCTTCTGTCCCTTTCTCGCCTTTCTGTAACTGGATCATCCAGGATGGGGATGTGCTTCTCCTGCTTCGGCGGTTCAGCGGACGACGCCATCCAGACTCCAGACCCAGTAGGTCAACTTCCACTTTAGAAGTTACATTTTTTTTGTGGCAAGAATATAAAAAAAGGCATGAATCGATGGATAGGTTGAGCTTATTCTAGAGACCCTTAGCCTACTGTATCACTGAACCCGTGAAGCATTGTAGCGACAGATGGGACCTTTGTCCGATGCAGGAATGTGAGGAATGGCCAAAGTAGGCCTACTGGGCCAGTGTGATGGACCAGTATAACCCTACTGGGCCAGTGTGATCGACCAGCTTCTGCTTACCTAGTATAACCCTACTTGGCCAGTGTCTCAACTCGCAGTGTTTCTGATGATCAATTGAACGTTTCATTACAGGAGACACGGAGACGGCAGCTGGCCGAGGCGGCAGAGAAGAGGCAGAAGGAGGTAGGATAAACACCATCCAATAGTGGGAGAAGGACCGTTATGTTCTGTGTGCACGGGAAAGACTGATTTGGATGTCGGGGTAAAATATCTACAATACAGCAAATGTGCCTCACCATGTGGTGGCTCATCTTCTATTATACAGAAATTCCTTTTGCAAACCCGTAAGAACCATTCAAAACGTGTTTTAAGGTGAGTGGTGTTATTATGGCCAACAATATGTCTTCTCTTTTACGTTGGCTTCAAAGAGACTCGGCTGATTTCAATCACATCTTTATGCTTTGAGGCCACATTTCAATTTCAATGTTAAATAAAAGATCAATTTGTCCTTCCACTCATGTTCTTGTGCTTTCAACTTTCCTGCACTCCAAACTTGATCAATGAGGCGTCACATGCTTGTGCTTATACAGTATGTGCAACACTACCCACGGCTGAGTGTCCGGGCCCTCAGGCCTTATTTGGCATTGATAGGCTTATTGCGTTCTCACTGCAACATTGTTTTAAAAGGGCGCTGTCTAAGACTTTGTGTCTTCAAAGGTATGATTCAGTGACGGTGTTAGTTTTATATTGTGTCCCCAGTCGTAATGGTACCTTGACTCTGGCTGGATTATAAAGATTATCAATAGGTTACATTCAGGTAGTAAACCATAAATGAATGTTATTGATAAGACGAGCCTACAGCCACGATTGCTCTCCAGAAGCGGCACATCCAGGGAGCCTTTTGTACAGCCAGGGTTCAACCAAGGAATCTTATTACAGTGCTCTTTTAAATCCACTGCTGTCTTGCAAGCGTGTTATGGCTCTTTTATGTCTCACTCTCCTTCTCTTCTTTTTCTACGTTCCCAGACAACATACAGGGGTGTCAAAAACCCAGAGGCGGTGGATAGGAAAAGGAAAAAACAAGAGGAGACAGAGAAGCCGGCCATGAGCACCTCTGTGTCTGGTGGAGGAGGAGGAGGGCTGAAGGTTAGTCTCTCCAGTCTGGAGGAGGAGGAGGAGGAGGAGGAGGGCTGAAGGTTATTCTCCCCTCTGGATGAGGAGGGCTGAAGGTTAATCTCTCCAGTCTGGTGGAGGAGGAAGGCTGAAGGTTAGTCTCTCCAGTCTGGTGGAGGAGGAGGAGGAGGAGGAGGAGGAGGAGGAGGAGGATGAAGAGGGCTGAAGGTTATTCTCTCCAGTCTGGAGGAGGAGGAGACGGGCTGAAGGTTAGTCTCTCCAGTCTGGAGGAGGAGGAGGAGGAGGGCTGAAGGTTATTCTCTCCAGTCTGGAGGAGGAGGAGGAGGGCTGAAGGTTAGTCTCTCCAGTCTGGTGGAGGAGGAGGAGAGCTGAAGGTTAGTCTCTCCAGTCTGGAGGAGGAGGAGGAGGAGGAGGGCTGATGGCTAGTCTCTCCAGTCTGGTGGAGGAGGAGGAGAGCTGAAGGTTAGTCTCTCCAGTCTGGTGGAGGAGGGCTGAAGGTTATTCTCCCCTCTGGAGGAGGAGGGCTGAAGGTTAATCTCTCCAGTCTGGTGGAGGAGGAGGAGGAGGAGGAGGAGGAGGAGGGCTGAAGGTTATTCTCCCCTGTGGAGGAGGAGGGCTGAAGGTTAATCTCTCCAGTCTGGTGGAGGAGGAGGAGGAGGAGGAGGAGGAGGGCTGAAGGTTAGTCTCTCCAGTCTGGAGGAGGAGGAGGAGGGCTGAAGGTTAGTCTCTCCAGTCTGGAGGAGGAGGAGGAGGGCTGAAGGTTATTCTCCCCTCTGGATGAGGAGGGCTGAAGGTTAATCTCTCCAGTCTGGTGGAGGAGGAGGGCTGAAGGTTAGTCTCTCCAGTCTGGTGGAGGAGGAGGAGGAGGAGGAGGGCTGCAGGTTAGTCTCTCCAGTCTGGAGGAGGAGGAGGATGAGGAGGGTTGAAGGTTATTCTCTCCAGTCTGGAGGAGGAGGAGGAGGAGGGCTGAAGGTTATTCTCCCCTCTGGAGGAGGAGGGCTGAAGGTTAGTCTCTCCAGTCTGATGGAGGAGGAGGAGAGCTGAAGGTTAGTCTCTCCAGTCTGGAGGAGGAGGAGGAGGAGGAGGAGGAGGGCTGATGGCTAGTCTCTCCAGTCTGGAGGAGGAGGGCTGAAGGTTAGTCTCTCCAGTCTGGTGGAGGAGGAGGAGGAGGAGGAGGAGGGCTGAAGGTTAGTCTCTCCAGTCTGCTGGAGGAGGAGGAGGAGGAGGAGGGCTGAAGGTTATTCTCCCCTGTGGAGGAGGAGGGCTGAAGGTTAGTCTCTCCAGTCTGGTGGAGGAGGAGGAGGAGGAGGAGGAGGGCTGAAGGTTATTCTCCCCTCTGGAGGAGGAGGGCTGAAGGTTAGTCTCTCCAGTCTGCTGGAGGAGGAGGAGGAGGAGGGCTGAAGGTTATTCTCCCCTCTGGAGGAGGAGGGCTGAAGGTTAGTCTCTCCAGTCTGGTGGAGGAGGAGGAGGAGGAGGGCTGAAGGTTATTCTCCCCTCTGGAGGAGGAGGGCTGAAGGTTAGTCTCTCCAGTCTGGTGGAGGAGGAGGAGGGCTGAAGGTTAGTCTCTCCAGTCTGGAGGAGGAGGAGGAGGGCTGAAGGTTAGTCTCTCCAGTCTGGTGGAGGAGGAGGGCTGAAGGTTAGTCTCTCCAGTCTGGAGGATGAGGAGGGCTGTAGGTTAGTCTCTCCAGTCTGGAGGAGGAGGAGGAGGGCTGATGGCTAGTGTCTCCAGTCCTCCCCATATATATATATATATATATATATATATATATATATATATATATATATATATATATATATATATATATATATATATATATATATATATATATATATAATCTGATTATAAGTGGCTTATCTGAATGCTTTAGAAATAAAATAAAATTATACAGCACATGAAATTTGTAATTATTGTTTTGTTCATTTATTGTTTTATTGTTATTATTTATGTCTTAAATTGTATTGGTCAAGTAAAGGGTTAAGTAAAGGCAATGTAGGTTCTTAAATTCACCACTTAGACCTTCACTGGGGTTATTTTGTATCTTGACATGAGCATGCATTAACAATTTTGACGTTATGTTTTGGTATGATCTCTCTAACCGTGGGTTCTCTGTTCAGTGGCAGGTTGGCTGAGGATCCTCTGGTCTTTGAGTTCAAACTACAGGACAGGAAGGATTGCTGCAAGATGACATGGCAGTTGTCTCTGCCGCTGTCCAACGAGTCCTTTATTTTGAGTATATATTGTTTTGCTCGCCAAGCGTCTAGTAAAGTGAGGTTTAAAGAGCAATCTGAAGTGAAGTCACAGCAGGACCTGATGCCATGTGACCACACACGCCATGTTGGACTGTTGAAGGAGCTTTAACACAGGAAGGAGAATGCAAGTTAAACTGATTCCCTCACAGAAGTGTTGATCGAGAAATGCAAAGAATTTTATGCTGTTCTCTGAAGATCTCTCTATGAAATACTGGTTTTACCTTGGCTGCTTGGCAGGTTGTCACATTGTGCTCTGGTTAACCTGTAATGGGTGTTTGCCATTTATGACATTTCTGATGATGGGTTAATTTACAAAGAGTCAGTGCATTCATGGATGATGAAGGACATTAGTAGTTAGCCCTAACAGAGTTTGTCTTTAGACAAAGATGTTGCCTTTGAATGCAAATATTTTTATATAATATAGATACAAATATAAAACTGTTCTTAACATTTCATATTTAATTTTGGAAATCAGATAGAATTCCTAATTAAAGTATGACATATTTCATTGATTCACATTTTCAGATTATTATTATTATTATTTTGGTGCACACTTTGTCATTTAGAGTCCTCATTAAATTCACCTCGCTATGCATGAATTAGATTGTTGGATTCGTCATTGAATTGTTTTATTTATGAGAAATGTTTGTTGTCTTTGTATACTTGATTTCATAAGGAAAACAATACGCTTTTGTCAGTGAAGTGTCATGTAGGATGGCCTGTGACGGAGGCATGTGTTGAATGGTACGTTGTTGCTGCTGTACTCGTCCCCAGTGGAAGAAAGTACAGGAATGGAGATCAGGCAGTGGGCCTGAGTATGTATTTAATCTGACTTGCCATGCTTAACTCAGTGCTATTTATCGTTTTTTAAGTTATCACTTGATCCTTAAATGCTTTTTGTGCTCTTGCCATTTGGAGGTACAGGAAATGTAGGCCGTGTTTTTTGCTGCTGCATTAAATTATGTTTTACCCAATGCATTGTGTAAAGTGTATTATTTCATGCTGATAAAATAAAATGGCACCAATAAATCAGTGGTTGTGTAGATTCATCAAGGAAGGGCTGTGTTCCACACCTGGGTGGAACAGGTCCTTACAAAGGCTCATGGGCTCGGACAAGCACTGGATTATAGTCTACGGTCCTGCAGTATACCAAGTGTGTGGACCTCAACATTAAAAGGCAAATAATATATGTTGTTGCTTCCCTAAAGACGAAGGCTCAAACTTTGTCTTTTTACTAGAAACGTTTGCATTATTTTCCTATGCCAATGCCAATTTTTCTCTGCCAACCCTTCTTTACCCTTGAGCAGTGGAAAACCTCTAGGGGTCAGCACTGTACCAAAAATGAGGCAGCCCACATGAAGACACTAAAACAATGCGCAGTGGTTCTCAACCTTTTTTGAGCAAACGCCCCCCTGACCATACCCTGATCCTCCCACCAATAAAAAAATTAATAACAACCCCACTCACACTCGTGTTATATTGCTTAAAGGTGTCATTGCATCGTTTTTCATAGATTTTGCAGTTGTCACTAATAGCAATGAATGCCCTCTGAGTCGGTTTTGGTGAAAAAATATAAAAATATATAAATGAATATTCATGACTTGCAAATGTCCATCACTGTAATAAACTTCCAGAGAGAGAGAGAGAGAGAGAGAGAGAGAGAGAGAGAAAGAAAGAGAGAGAGAGAGAGAGAGAGAGAGAGAGAGAGAGAGAGAGAGAGAGAGAGAGAGAGAGAGAGAGAGAGAGAGAGAGAGAGAGAGAGAGAGAGGAAATGGTTAGATTGAACATTCAATTCACCGCGGCCCGGGCATTCACCTCCACGTCTCTCGTCGTGCCCGGGCACCGTGACCTTGGGCACCAACGGCACCGCGACCGTGGCCACGGAACTCCCGCGTCTCCCGCGACTCCCGCCGTGCCCCGTGAACGAATGAATGAATGGCCCGGGGACCGCGGGCACCGTGAGCGCGGCCACGGCACCCCCGCGTCTCCCGCCGTGCCCCGTGAATGAATGAATGGCCCGGGCACTGCGGGCACCGTGACAGCGGCCCGGGCAACGCTGTCACCGCGGCCCGGGATCCGCGGGCAAGGCACTCCCGCGTCTCCCGCCGTGCCCCGTCAATGAACGAATGGCCCGGGAGCCGCGAAAACAGATCGCGCGCAGAGGCCTAATTAGGCCTATATAATTTGTATTTGAAATGCAACGGTCTTTTCGTGGACACTACGCTCAGAGCAGCTGGAACTGAACAACAGCAAGAGGAAGGAGGAAAACGGGCTATGAAAATTTGTTATTTTTTTCTTGCTATCGGCCATGTTTGATTGTGTTGTGTTGGTTATTGAACTGTTAACCTACCAACTTGGGTTATGTTTAGCGTTACTATAGAGATCATGAAGATAGCTGATGTAACGGGAGTCCGGGCGTGTGGAGGACCGAACCGCGCTGTATGACCACTGTTACACTGCGCATCGACAGTAAAAAGTAGCTGAGACGGTAGAGGGGTTAGAAACCAATAAATGTAAATAGGCTATTTATTTTTTATAAGAAAGTTTAAAATACCCCCCAAAAAATGAAAAAAATAATCACGTTCCCAGCTTCCCCCTAGGTTGTGCGAACGCCCCCCAGGGGGCGGTACCGCCCCCGTTGAGAAATCATGCGTGGTTAGGGTCTTATTAAAATAACGCTGTTTAGGGAGCCTTATAAAAAATGCATAATAGGACTGCAGTGACATTTAGAAGCTGATGAACAGCATTCTCATGAGAACAGGCCTATAGCTGATTTCTGAAGGTATATCGATAAATGTGTATAAATGCATCAAAGAGGAGAAAGGTTCAATAGGTAATCTGTAATACTGCATTTATTTGTTAAAATGTCTTTCACCTTAAAGCTAAAGTAAATACAAAAATATATACTTATTTTTAGAATTATTGGCAGAAGAAAGGTAAGAAGAGTGTCACATAATATTGTTACGAGCCTCCCCTTTTTGCTATTCCTCCTGCTTTTTTCTCTTCTATGTCTCTCAGGTGTTCCTGATTCGAGGGTGGAGCTACTACTACTATTGCCGCTACTTAAGGCGTGGCCTGTGTTCCCACAGGGTCTCTCACTATTGGCAGCTGGGCTGTCGTTGGGTTGTCACTTTGTCGTAAGCTGTTTGGGTTCCGTGAATGAAGGGCTGTTAGTCTGTTTTGGTGTTTCTGTTGTTAGTAGAGTCTGGGAATTGTAGGTTAGGAGAAGGAACTTCTGGCTTCGACGGCCCAATGTGTGGCTGGCCCAGGTTTCCTCCACCTTTTTTGTTTTGGTTAAACAGTCCTCCCGTTGTTGGGAGTTTGGGAACGACATGCGTTTAATGAAGCCTCATTATTATTTGAACTTTAATTCTGGTTTGGTGTTTTTACCTGTCATGTTATAAAGGGTGGCCGTAACAAATGTCCAAGAAAATACAACTTCAACCCATCAAAGCCGACCCACAGAGAAACTAATTGGACTAATTGGAAGTGGAAATAGGTAGAAGACTCACTTTGGTTTAACAATGGTCCGATCAAATCACAGCATATGATAACCAGGCAATACGTTACTTTGGTAAATAGAGCATTAAAATGAGTGCTAGAATAGACATATTTGTAGTCTGTGAGGACCACAGAACTAGCTTAAACTCATCATTAAAGTGTGCACCGAAAAGTTTTGCATGGTTCCAGAGAAGGCCCCACTACATCATGTGGGGCAATACTCCATGTTTCATATACGGTACAGAAAGGAAAAAATAAGGAACTGATGTTATGGTATAAAACAAAAAAATATACAACAAGAATCACAATACCCATACTGCCTCAATGGTCATGAAACCTGAATAGCAGATAGCATTGATACCAGGCCTCTAACTTCCATGAGCTCCATCAGACGACCCCGCTCTTCAGACGGAGACAGGGGTTCACTTGAGTCACCCTTAACACCTTGTCTCCCCTGGCTCATCTAAATGCTTTCTCTTCTGCAGCCACGGAGGATGTGTGTGCAGGGATCCATCCACCTGCAGCCACCTTTAAACCTCAATACAGAGTGGACACCATCACGGGTCCTCCCAGAGGTCCTCCATACCCGCTCTGCGCTCACTTCTTGCTGCGGTAGTGGGCCGCCACCACCAGGTAGCTGTCGGGGCCCAGGTCCTTGATCATGGGGGTCCGGCCGCTGGTGACCGGCGAGGTTTTGCCCTCCACCCGGGAGATCTGGAGCATGCGGCATGGGTCGTGCTTCAGCAGGTAGCTCTCGAAGGTCTCCCAGCCTCCGCCCACCCGCACCATCACGTGCTTGTTGTTCAGCATCTGAAGGGAGGCGGCAGGGCCAAGAGTGATGGAGACGGTTACAGAGGGTTGTCACTTATTTTAAGGCGTTGTGTTCTTCATCAGGGCTGTGCCTGTCTTGGCTAATGAGAAACTGTTTTTTATCTGTACCTTGAGATATCACATGTTGCTTATTGTGGCGACCAGCTCTACAGGCTAGCCTGGGGTGAGTGGACATCTATGAACATTGCTGGTCTGTGGTTACATCTTGCTGAGCGCCGATGATGTCATAGACCTCTCCCCCCCCCTCCCCCGGCCCATGGTATAATTATCACATGCTGCTCATCAACTCATTGGAGACCTCAGACACATTTTCAATGATAAATTTGTGTCACCTTCCTATAAAGGCTTGAATTAGCCCTTAATGTCTATAATACCGTTCCCGTTCTTTTTATTACCAATAAACTCTAACTCGAGATCAGGGGTTTCACTTCAACATAATGTGTGCAATTGATAACGAAATAGGTTGAACCCCTACCTCCTGAATCACAACAGGTTAACATCATGCATTAGGCTACTTAATGCATGCTAGACCTTCTGTTGGGTACCAGGGAACCGTCTTCAGAGCCTGGATGAATGGCAGGCAATGTAAAATATGTCTGCTCTCTTCCTCGTATACTTTGAATATAAACCATGTTTCTTCAACACGTATGCTTGTCAAAGGCACATCAACTTTGAAGCTAGCACACCGCTACAGTGACGTGGTAACATAGCTTCCACACGCTGTTGTAAAACCCTTATGGACGCCTGCAACGGTGATGTTCTAAGATAACTGACTGATAGACTCCATCAACGGATTGAGAGGAGGAGGGGGCCGCACAGCTAACTTGTTGACAGCTAACCGCCTCCCCCACGCTGGTCAGAAAATCAGTGTCACCCAATCTAGCAGCCTCCTATCAAACATTCATAACGCCTCCAAGAGGAATCAATTCAGAGGGCAGAGGCAGGGCAGTGATCCAATCAGCATCGCCTGCTAGCCCCCCTCCCCCCGCCCTGCAGCCCAAGGCTCTGTGACTGGGGACGTAATGGCTCGGTGTCGGGGACAGCTTTCAATCAGCCAGCTATCAGACTCACGGCTCCCCCGGAGAGCCAGGACTAGGTCTGCTGTGACACCCAGGAGAGTGCCCTGGCCTGGGGCCCCTCCCACCCCCAAACAGGCTGCTGTTCTCCTGCCTCTTTGTTCTAGGTACAAATATCTCATTTATTCCCACAAGCAGCCGGGTTAGCCCTCAGACTCAACCTTCATGGGACACGGGGGGCAGTCTGGGACCGGGCTGCATGCCTCGGTGCTGTGGAGGCGCTTCTGGGCGCTACTGCCATTTGAGGGATTTTAATTAAGGCATCTTCCACATTATGAGGCGGGAGACATGGAGAGACTGGGAAGAATGCAGGGGAGGAGGAGGGGAGGGGGTCGCTTTGATCTGTTAGAATGATGAGCCTCAGACGCACATCGCAGATTTATATAATTTGTCCTTGGTTGCCCAGCAACAAACAGAAGGCTGGAAATTTCCCACCCTTTAAATTAATCAACACGTTTTTTAATTTATTATGACAAAGATTGAAAAATTAACGTTTGCAAGTCTCTAACTGGAATAATTACGCCAATATAATTAATTTGTAACCATGGTCAGCAGGTTTTTAAAAAGGTGTGCAGCCCCACCTTCCACTGAGAGCTGTTGTATAATACAGCTAACAGAGGACATCCAAGAGACTGCTCTCCTCCTCTTGACACATCCCCAACACAGGACCTGTGATTCTCCATTCCAGAAGTGTGAATCCTGCTTGTGTGTTGCCAAGTAACCAGGATCCCAGGGGTGCTAATGCTAGCTCGTTAATCTCCCTTACTCTCCATTTATCCTTCTCCCACACCCCTTTGTTCATTCAACAAAACTGCACTCACGTTTTACCCACTAATCCGTGTAATGACAGGTTGTCAGTATTCTGTGATATGGTTGATAATCTATAAGAAAGATGCTTAATCCGGGGAGATGGTTTAACCCTCCTGTTTAACGTCGAAATGACATTATGTTTTGTAAGAACCGAGATTTCTAGAATATCATTTATAGTTAATGAGATTTCACTTGCTTGAGAAACAATGGATTGGTTTTCAGCTTTCATACTGAGTACACATTATACAACACACATATATATATATATATATATATATATATATATATATATATATATATATATATATATATATATATATATATATATATACACACGCATATTCTATACTGTGAAGAACGAACAGCTTGTGTACCCACCCGTATAAAGAGCACCTTCTCGCCCACGCGGTAGCGGCCTTGAGACTGCCTCTCCACACAGAATCGATTGGTACATTTGCAGGGGGGATCCTCAGAAATATGTTTTACCTAAAAAAAACAAAACACAAACACACACAGGCATGCACGCACACACACGCACAAAAAAACACATACACAGACCATCACCCACACAGCATATTTCAGTCGAACCACTCCAATGCATTGTAGGAAAACCTTAACAACATCTTGCACATATAAACATATACAGTATATATTTATATATATTTCTGATACATTTTTGACTGGTCCAAATTTGGAAACGTGCCCATCGGAGCAGGAGGTGCTGACTTACTGCATCATCCAGCAGCTTGCCTGTGCTCTTCTTGCTGGCGGTGGATTTATTTGGAGCGGGGGAGGGGGACGAAGACGGGGACAGCGAGGAGGAGAGGGGCGGGTCTGGGGACACAGGTGATGGAGGAGGGGGAGGGGCTTTCTCCTCCAGCTCAATCTCTTTCTCCAGCTGAATGAGTCCTGGTGGTTCTACTTTGTACCTGGGGCAGGACAGGCAACATATAATAATAATATCTTTATTATATAGCACCTTTAAAAACAATGGTTTACAAAGTGCTTTGACATAAGAAATTTAGGAAGAGAATAAAAAGATGGCATCACGTAAAAGCACGTCAATAAAAATGTGTTTTAAGAAGTGATTTAAAAGAGGTTACTGATTCAGCAAGCCTTATCTCCGCAAGCAGGTCATTCCAAAGCTGAGGCACCCTGGTGGAGAAGGCCCGATCACCTCTAGTCTTGAGCCTCAACCTTGGAACAGTAAGGAGGGCCTCGCCCGCGGATCTAAGGCTGCGAACAGGCTCATGCATGTCTGTGATGTACTCAGGGGATAGACCTCGATGAGCCTTAAAGGTGATCAATAAAATCTTAAAATCGACTCTAAAACTGACAGGGAGCCAGTGCAAAGAAGCTGAGACATGAGTGATGTGATGTCATCTGTTAAAACCAGTGAGAAGCCTAGCTGATGAATTCTGAACCAACTGGAGGCAGGAGAGTGATTTGTGGTTGATGCTGGTTAACAGAGAGTTGCAGTAGTCTAGATGAGAGAATATCAGGGCATGGATTACTTTTTCGAGGTTGGGTTGTGATAGAAAATGCTAAAAAAGGACTGTACAACTTTGTTAATGTGAGGGATGAAAGTGAAGTCTGAATCTAAAATTTTTCTGGCAGTTTGCTTGATATTATTGGAAAATGGACCGAGGCTGATGGGACTGCTGATGGTGGTAGGCAGGTTGAACAGTATTATTTCAGATTTGGAGTAGTTAAGTTGGAGGAAGTTATGAGCGGTTCTTAAACAGCAGCCAGGCTTCTCGGATCGTTCGGACGCAGCGGGAGGTATATCTGTCTGTCGACAGCATAGCAGTGAAAAGAAAGCTTGTTCCGCTGGATAATTTGGTTGAGTAGGAGCATATATATTGAAAATAAAATAGGACCTAAAATGGAACCCTGCAGTACACCATAGGCTATTTGGGTTGTAGAGAAAGAGTGGTTACAGATGTCTCTACTGGTGGATAAAATGCTATCTGGAGGGGTGATCTGCTGCCTAATAAAATCAACTTTGTCTTTAAGAAACTGTAAAAGCTCCTCACAGGTCTCTTGTGTAGCATCATTAAAATAAGAGGGAGAAGAGGAGGTGAATTAATCTAAAACCTTAAAAAATTCAGGATTTCAAACGTTTTTTTAAATCAGGTTAGAAAAGTAGGATTTGTTTGCTTCTTTTACTGCTGATTGAAATGTTTTCATTGATTCTTTCCATATGTAATAAAATACTTGGAGGCTGGTCTCCTTCCATTTACGCTCATAAAATCGACACTCTCTCTTAATCTTGTGGGTTAAATTGTTGAACCAGGGCTCTGGATTGGGCTTTAATATATCTATATCTATATATATACATATATATATATGTATTCTTTTTTTTTTTTTTTTTTTTTCCTGGTGCAACTTTGTCCAGGACAGATTGACAAGTTTGGTTAAAATTGGAGACCAGCTCCTCTTTGTTAAAAAATTGGTTAAAAGAGTAAAATAAACTTTGAGAAAACTTAAAAGCAGACAAAGGGTTAAAAATTCACCGGCGGACAGCTTATCTGCATTTAAAACAGATAAAACCACGTTGAATAAAATTGCTTTGTGATCCGCCACACAGATATCCATACATTTGAAATTATTTGGGCTGAGGCCACTGAATAAAACCAAATCTAGTGTATGACCTTTAGAGTGAGTGGGTTCATTCACGGCTAGGGTGAGATTAAAATAATCTAAAACATCTAAACAATCTGTGATAAAACCCTGAGTGGGACTGCCGATATGGGTGTTAAAATCACCTAAAATAAGAACTCTGTCAAATTTAGACATAAAATAGGATAAAAACTCTGAAAACTCCTGGATAAAAACACTTTTTGGTTTTGGGGTCTGTAAATTCTAAGGATTTTTTGAGTGTATGCTAAAACCAAGATGTTCAAATAAATTAAAAGCATTATATACAACAGGAGTGCATCAAAAGGATTTTTGAAAATGACAGCAACCCCCCCCCCCCCCTCCCCCGCCCCCGCCCCGGTTGATGTAGATGGCTGTAATCAGGGGGGGGTTGCTTCTATGAGAGAGCTGCAATCGTCTTGAGTGTGCCAGGTTTCGGTGATAATAAAAAAGTCCAACATGTTAAACGTAATAAAATCATGACATAAAAAGGACTTATTGTTCAAGGAACACACATGCTTGTATTGCTTGTATTGTTTTTGTGAGGGATGAGTGAATCAACAACAAACAATACATGTCATAATGATTTATAATTTGAATTATATTTAAAATATAAATCCTAATCCTTAACAACATCCATATCTTACCTTGAGGCTATCCTACCCAGCTCTAGGAGACAGAGGCACACCTCCCTGGGCTTCTTGTGGAGAACTACAGGGGAGAGAGGAAGTCTTACAACAGCACAGCGCCATGGATGTACTCTTTATCCCTGTCCTATCAAATGGGATCGGGGGGATGGTTGAATTAATGGTTTTTTGATGGCGAAGCATTGCAGCGATGACATGGGCACAAAAAAACACCTAATTGTTATTCCGACGAACCCCATGCATGCACACTATCTGAAGAGAGTGAACCGCAGGCCAGCGGTCTGGGCGGAGGTGAGCGTTTAGACATGGAGGGTGATCTCCCTGCTGGCATCTAGGCGGTGGGAGGGAGGGGGATGGAGGATGTATGAAGCATGGGAGAGAGCGCACACCATGCCTTATGGAGAGAGGGTCGCTAACCTTGTGTCGTAACGTATACCGTTGTACCGAAACTTCCATCCAAAGAAAGTAAAGGCAGAACGAGGCGAGAGAGATGCAGGTTTATGTAGATGTTTGTATATCTAAATAACAAAGTGACATTTAAAAGGTTGAGAATCATAACATGTAGTGTATACATTTTATATTGATAATACTTGTATATCATATATTATATTTTCCAATCATTGAAAAATCCAGTGGCTCTTTTTGTGGTATACGTCATTAAACCATGTTTTGATTTGATGAACAAATAAAAAACAGCTGTCTGCACCATGGTACAGACTCCTGCCTGCACACACTTCTATTTGAGGGCATTGTTCGTCAAATGGTTCAAGGTTGAACAGAGCATACAAGCATGGGACACATTCAATGTTATCTTTAATAAAACAGAAATGAGAGCAAATTGGACATTTTTTGCAGTATTTGCTGATTTTCCTTAAACCCATAACTGTCAAAAGAGAAGTTATGCAGCGCAGCCTGGTCAGCATGTCATTTGCATTCCTACAATTCCTCACTGAAACTCTTATCATTATCGTTTATATCCCATGCATGACAATCTCCCATACTGTACTGATCTTACAGCGTAAAGCTGTAAATCTCCCATACTGTACTGATTTTACAACGTAAATCTGTATGCATATCGGTATTCCCAGGCCCAACAGAACGCATAAATCACATCCCTGCAGCAGGTCAAACCAAATCCTAGAAGATACAGAGAGCATGGAGATGTGAAACAGACCCACATTTGCATACGAGTGGCCCACATTTCCACTCACACACTATATTGTGTGTGTGTGGGTTGCTTCCATCTGATAGAAGGCTACCATGTGCTAGAGTGGTCCCAGTGGAGCTGCTGTCCTTGTGGTGCATTGTGCGTCTGAATCACAACAAGCCGATGATAGCCTCGGTCTCCTCTCTGCCAGATAGGCAGCGGGGGGGGGGGGGGGCAGCGAAATGCTGACGTATAGACGATGGGTCCCACTACATGTTTAATCAGGCCGATACAATCTTTTTATTATTACACAGCAGGGCCCATTAACAGACATATCTATATAGTGATAAAGGCATCGCTAAATCCGGAGGATAAAACCAGTGCCCAGTGTGTCTATGTTATCACACTGGTGTTCACAGGTCACTTGCACAAAATGAGTCTGCATAAACCACATTCGGATTCCCACACTGGAGCGAGCGCCAGTCGTCACACACTCACCCAGGCCCTCCGACTCAAACAGGCAGGTGTCCCCCACCCCCACGGACCGGCACCAGGCCAGGAAGTTGGCTGTGTTGTCCCTGGCGAAGAAGGAACCAGAAGGGGCACTCCGACGGCAGGGTATCCTTCTGGACGGGAGCGTCTGCTGGAGACCGGACGATAGAACGGAAGGAGATACATATTGGTGTGATATTATAGAGAGTGTCTGGCTGTTCTGGGATCATTTTACATTCACACACAGACGGCGGCCAGCCATCCCTCCAAGGAAACAGCCAGCTCGTCAGGAGCAGTCAGGGTAAGGCGTCTTGCTCAGGGACACCTCGACAATCAGACAGGAGGACCTGGGGATTGAACTAGCAACCTTCCAGTTACCAGTCAACCCACTCTACCTCCTGATCTTCTGCTGGATGCAAAGCAACTTACAGTGGATTCAGATGCATGACCCTAATGAGCAGGTACAGAGGCAGGCGGCAGACAAGTGGACTCCAGAGACTTGGGCTCGAGCCCGGAGTCATTTTACATGAACCACAAAGCTGGTAAATAGAGCCACAGACAGACCGCAGCATTGTACAGTTAGTGGTGTACAGTAAACCGGGAAAATAATGAAAAGCCATTAACACCCAAAATCACCAATGGTGAGGCCCCTGCACGAGGCTTCAGCACACACAGGGCCCTTCACTGATTACTGCTGCAGATTTATTCTCCAGCTGCCAAGTCTCTGGTTTCAGCTCCGAACCCAGAACCTCTCTCCTCCTCACAGATCTATTTGGGAGCTGGCAGGTTTTAAAACCCACGGCCACTACACTAGGCTGTGTGTGTGATTTGGGATGGAATGACACACAAATGCCCTCCCCTTCTCCCTCCTGCCCCCCTGCCTCCCCCACGTAGTCCGTTCCGCGTGATTTACACTCCTCGGTTTGGTTTTAATGCAGGATCTGCGCGTCTGTGCTCCGGGAAAGGTAGGATGAGGTAATGCTCAAAATATGCACTTATTTTTGTCTAGACTTTTCTTCTCAAGCTTTCCTGGGCTTTCCTGGGATCTCTGTTTTAGTGTGACTTTGGATTCCTGGCTGCCAATAATAATGACGCCCACGTTGACATGCAAACACACACACCTCCTCCTCGGATTGTAAGTAATAATATTATTATTGGTGCTGAGCTAGCTTACTCCCTGCCATCTTGGCACGGGTGATTATTGAATATAACCCCTATAGTCTCTGTGAGACGTTCAATTGGACTGGATGGGAACCAACGGCGGCAGCTATGAAAGGAAAACATATGGAAATATTTTAGCTTAGTCAACCAGACTGGAATATTCAAGATCTGATATGCTGGCTACTGCACATTCATAATAGACTCCATCAGACCCTAGATTTATGATAATAGCTAGTTGTGAGTAATAACCTTGACAGTGGGTGATATGCCACTAACATGGTGGCAGTCACAACTCATACAATTTTATTTGTACATAGATTTAGGCAAAAGTACAAGCAAGATAAAACATTCACAATTTTTTCATTCATATTTTATATTTGGTCTATGTTGGAATATCTCTCCATGTATCTATAATATCATAATGTCACATCAAAGTTATGTTGCACATAATTGTGCCATACTAGTATGTTTAGCATTTTTAAACAAAATGCATGCTTATAAAGCACCCTCAGTAAAGCATTAAATGACACGATCACATGGACTTCCAAACAATAATTTGAAAGAGAAATATTCAATAAAAGTATAAGAGAGGGATGGAGCATATGATGGTCGAACAGAAGACCTAAGATGTCTAAGATGTCATGTTGTCTGGTCAGACAGTCGGTTCAACACATAACAGTCACATAACAGATAACAGTAAGAAACCAGCATACTGCAGTATACAATATACTGCAATTAGTTGACCAAGCAGAAACCAGAAAACAATCCAACATCTTGGATAGAGAGCAAAACATCCTGTTTGTTCGGAAACAATATAGAATCGTTTTACTTTGATATTGCAAAAAGCCCAACCAAGAGCTCTTACGAGAACAACCCGCCCCCGGTGTGCTGCTTTAAACACGTCAGAGATCCGTCTCCCGTTGAACACAAGCTGGTTTCACAGACTTTTCTCTGAGGCTTTTTCTCTGAGGCTTTTCTTGCGCCTAGGGAGACTCTCTCATGGTTCCTCCCTGCTTCTCTCCGCTCTCAGACATCAATAGGATCCTCTATGTCAATGGATCCTCCTCCGTCCCACGGCCATTGACCTCAAGTATTTCCACACATCTGTGCTGCTGCGCTCACACTGGGATCAGGAGACCCAGCCTCAACAGCAGAGCAGGGGCCCTGGTGTAAACAGCCAGCCTCTCCCCCCAGGAGCCATCAAACCCTCTTACATTCATTCATTTACATTTAGGGCATTTAGCAGACGCTTTTATCCAATTTACAATATGTGTAATTTACAATAAGTGTGTTTGTCAGAAGAAGGTGAAACAACAATATATCGCTGTCGGTACAGTAAGGATGTTCATAGAACCAAGTCCCAAGCACTAACAATCGCAAGGCAGAACCACGGCTTGTGTATCGAGCCTATGCAGTCTTAAAACAATAAGAGAGGTATAAAGCCAGAGTTGTGAATTATAAATGATTTATAATGTCATTTATGATGTGGTGTGCGTAGCCTGAGCCCTCAGCACAGTGGTGCCAGGCGAATAACGCAGTACGATATTTTTTATTGGATGCTGAGGTTGAATCACAAATGGATATGCACAGGAAAGATTTTCCTCAACTATTCACCACATGTTCATTATTTATAGTGTGAGTCATGTGTTTATTTATAATTCATTTTATATCATTATAAGGCAAACCAAAGAAAATAGCTCTTTGTGTATAAGCCTGAGGGGGTTAAAGGTTTTTAGATTGTACATTATTTGTACATTATTGGTACCATATAGAAAATATTGAAAAGAACACATTTGTTCAACAATGTCAATAATACTTATCGGTCTCAGTGTATGAATATCACCCAGTAGGGTGCTTTACAGCGCTGGATACACACACACACACACACACACACACACACACACACACACACACATACCAAATCATGTAAAGCAATGTCAGTGTCCTAAAAAGCGATGTATAAATGCAGTTACTTGTTACCTTGTTGTTCCCATGGGCATCAGTGTTCTGCCTGAACTTCTCCTGCAGGGTCTCAGCCAGCTGACAGAGCAGCACCCCGTTTTCCAGGCGATCCATAAAGCTCTCCCCTGTTATCTCTACACCTGTACAGGTTACAGGGAGAGAGAAACCACACCCACTGGTGGTCAGATAACATATACCAGAGAGTCCCTTAATGATTGAATCACCTTGTAATCACAATAATAATCAACCCATTGTCTTCACACCACGTTTGAGAACGTCATTTGATAGGTGAGCCTGATCTAAGGTGACCTGTGCACTTTAAACCGTCCTGAACAAACACCCAGAGCCCTGACACAAGCTCAGCGTGTGTCTGCAGTGACCAGCGCCTCACGCCAGCACATGACTGAAGAGAGATTGGAGATCTTATGACAACATAGAGTCACAGAGACGGATTCATTAGAGGCAGCTCTCCATTCTGCTCTGCACAGTAATGCTGTCCCTGCGCTCCCACAGCTCCCAGATAGATGGGTGATCAACATGTGCTGTCCAGTTGACCGGCTTCCAGACGGCCATTCCTTCAGCGTTAGCTCATGCTGAAATAGGAGGTGGTGGTAGGGTGTAGCTGTGGAAAGAAACTAGGGGGTGGGGGGGATTTTTTTGTTTCTTCATCTCCTTTCTCCTTCGTATTGGAGGAGGGGGCTAGGGGCACGGGCCTTTAATGAGTTCCAAATGTGGTGATCTGGGCCAAAAATGAAGGAGGGAAAAGGGGGATTGAAAGCTTGAGGAATATGCTGCTGTCTCGTATCATGGAGACCCTGTGTGTCTGAGTGAACCGGGAGAATATATTCCAGTAGCTCTCAACACACAATGCACAGCATTTGTCAGACTGCGTATACTAATATAAATGACATTCATCGTTTGCCTCAGACCACAACAACATTACACTCCTTTAATAGATCTGTCATCCACTCAAATAGCACAGCCAACAACATTCCTCCCACAATGCACTTGCTGTGGACCCCCCCCCCCCCCCCTCCCCTCTCTCCATTGTAAAGCTTCACTTGTTAGAACTTTGACAGACACCTCCCAAGTCCTGGTCCCATCTGTCACAACACGAGCTGAGGCTGGTGTTGGATGAGGATCCTGAAAGTCGGTGTTGTTGTTGTAAATCGAAACAGAAGAAAGGAAGCCGTATTCCCAGTCAAACAGGGAACAGCATCTCACTCCTGTTTTCTTTATGCCTGTGATGCACCTCCAACTGGCCAACCACACACATTCCTGCCTCAGCTGGCTCCAATACAAACACATAGGGTTGACAGTGGAGGGAGAGAGACAGAGGGAGAGACAGAGAGGGAAATTACAAGCCAATATCACATGTTAACCAAAAACCACATCATAGGTTTCTATTCGCATATAACCAAGTTGAGCTACAATCGAATAGTTCAAATCTGCTAATCAGAATGCTTTGTGTGTGTATGGAAATGTAATGAGAGCAGTAGACACACAGTGATTTAATACACAACGCCAATGTTTAACATACCTTCTGCTGATGCACCCTCCTTTATTTGCCGTATATCATTTAGACGTTTGTTAATGATACCCATTATTCAATTAGTGCACTCGGGGAGGTCACGTGACAGTGGGAATGGGGATCTGTGTGTGTGTGTGTGTGTGTGTGTGTGTGTGTGTCTCTGTCTGTCTGTCTGTCTGTCTGTCTGTCTGTCTGTCTGTCTGTCTGTCTGTCTGTCTGTCTGTCTGTCTGTCTGTCTGTCTGTCTGTCAGTGTGCGTGTGGATCCTACCCAGGGTATGTGTGAGCCAAATGGCCAGGTCTTCCTTCATGGGCAGTAGGCTGGCTTCATGACGGCTCTCCAGCCACTGCTGGTACTGCTGCATGTCCGTCAGACCGGGGCCCGGGGGCTGCTTCGGGCTAAGTAAGCTGCACATGATGCCTCTCAATGTCTAAGAGGACAGAGGGACAAAGACACAGCCAGGGTTAGAGGTCTGATTCCTAGCAGGGCCACTCATGCTCAGAGATGTAGTCACTTACTGTACTGTGAGGATATTATGCAACTGCAACAACAATTGACTCATACTATTTATCTTTGATCAACATCCCAGCAGTTTTGGTAGGAGCGGGGAGCAGGATTATATTGTCCTTCTAACCAAACTAAGGCCAAATTTGCCTTGGCATAAGCTATAGACGCTAATGACGTGGACCACTCTCCGCTCCCCATCCGCCTTGCTCTTAATCCCATTCTCACTAGCGAAGGACTCAGACCAGCCAAGACTGACGGATCCGGGCAAAGAGTCGAGGATTGATTAAGATTACATGAGATTAACTGTAAGCATTTCAACAAATGCCGTCCACAACAAGGCGGCCAGGAGGTCAATTAAGCAATCAAGAGCGACGTCCATGCTTAGTATTACAGATTAATTGACTGCTATGACGACAACTATAATTAATAATAATAGTGTCTTATACCTGCAAGTCCCTTTGAATCTTGAATCTCTCTTCTGCTTAATGCCGAGTTAGTAAGTGAATCAGTTATTGCCTGACTTTCAATAAAGTGTTGCCATTTATTTGTATACTATGCTGGTTATATTTTCAGATTTAAGTATTGTTTCAGAGTTAAACTCGAGGCCATTAGATGTAAATCCAAGGAGGACTGATAAAAACCTACAATACTACATTTTCTTCATTAATTTTTACTGATGTAACTGGAGCACTGGGCCTATTTACCAAACTATATCATAATATGCGGTGGAAAAGATTACATTCAGCTGTGTTCTAAAATTTGTGTTCTGTGTGCTATCAAGGAGCCTTCCTCAAGGCTCCTTGATAGCAACATAATTATTTGAAATGCCACTTGTCTCGATTCTCAAAGGAAACACATAGTTTGTTCCGTTAAGGTTTTCATTTGTAGCCTGGACTGTGAATGGCTGCTTGTTGTGTTCAGTTTTAACAGGCAGGCCTTCCGCAACGGAAGGATGCAATGCAAATGTTAATAAATCCTTACTCAAACAAGGAAGTGCAGTTCCTGGGTTCACCCCGGGATATTGCAATGATGAGGCTCCACCCTCGTTCTGGAACAGAGCGTCAGGTCCACATATGACTCTGATCCTTTGACCTCAAGACTGCTGACCAGCAAATATGTGGGGATCTGGGGTCACCCTGGATCCGGAGACAGAATCACACTAGGTTGCCACACTGGAGACTCAGAGGAACTTCCTCTCAGAGAGAAGGTCATCTAATCTTATCGCTAACAGAAAACACAACAGGCCATTGTGCAAACACCTACACACTGGGACAGGGCAGTCGCAGCCAGACACTACATTCCCACCTTTCCCTGAGCAGAAGGCCTCCTTCTCCCACTGAACAAGTATGTTCTCTGGATCTCAAGGCTTAGCATGTGTGTGTTGCCTGTAACGTCCCCATGTCCTACAATGCCAACGGAGTCTCGATTGACAGCATGGGCTCAATCCAGTATGATCCAGATGGATGACTTTTCTCCAACTTTTGCGGTGCTACTATGAATTAGCACAAGTGACGTTCTGTTCCTATTGGGTTCTTCCAGTGTTTTCTCATGCAAAGACATCTTAGAGGAATCCAAAGGATCCCAAACATATCTGGCTCCTCTTCTACTGGGTCAGGACGCATGCCTCTTGCCCATGCTTCCTAATTATTATATCTATGCAGGTCTCGTGGAATCAGAATCTCTGATTTTCCGTCTTCCTCTATTTTTTTTCTCAGGGCAATCAAACCAGCATTAATCTGACCTATTTGGCCTTAAGATGTTCAAAGGCCTGTTCGGAGCCTGTAGAAAGCAATCATAACATGGCCTAGTTGGCTCCAGATGACTCGGCGATGAGGTTATGGTGGAATCCCGACTGCTGGGTCACAGCGAGTCAAAGACACAGAGCCTGTTGTCCCTTCAGCGCTCACTACAACTAATCCCTTTACTTTCACTTAACAGGGTCTCAAGGCTCACTTGGTCCATCCCGGCTCCTTCAGAGTCCATACTAACTTAGCTTGTATATAACCTGTACTTTTAGATAATATAAACAATAATAATAATGAAAAGGAGAACCCGGCATTTATATTCATATGAATAAATCTGAATCTTTTGTTTAATTTTGTTTCTTGGTTCAGGATTTCAAAGAGTCGGAAGTCATTCTCTGAGATTTTACGAATGGTTATCATTCACTGGCAGGGGGGGGTCATAATTCATATAATAGATCATATATTTGCATGACAGTGCAAATAAATAGGCTCTGTTGAAAACAATGTTTTTTAAGTACAGTCATAAATTGAGTTTTTGCCGTTATTTTTTGCTTGAACAAGCAAACATCGAACAAGTATTTGTTGTGACCAATAATTTGACTGTAGACCTACTTGGAATATGATCAAATCCTTCAAACCTGACTCAAGACTTAAGGCAAGTACAACCACTATAACTTTCAAGTGTATGTTCATGGAGTCTCTTTTATTATCGGTTTTATTGAATTTCTTGTTTCTGTCTGTTAATTTCACAGATTGTCTATTCACAACACGAGACCATAAACCGCACAGCCCTTTCTGGCCGTATGGATTGTGAGGATTTGAAAGATTTGTGCATAGACCAGAGAATTAATACAATTCTAATTGCGTGTTTCAAAAGTGGTAAAGCAGAAAGAAGGATTGTCTAGAGGAGACCGCTTCTAAAATAATAAAAATAAATCAAGACTCTTACCCTGCAATTCAAGTGGTGGATGCAGATCTTTCGGAACCGCGTTCCCTGTTCTCCTGGATTACAATATGCATTCTTTTCACTACACACACTTAGAGTACACTACAGTGGAAGCATTTCACAACACTGAGCCAGCGTTCAGGGAACAGCATCCACTACAACACAGACACTCACACACACATAGCATCCACTACTGCACGGACTCACACAAATATAGCCTCCACTGCTGCAGACACCCCCGACCCTATGAGGAAACCACTGCTCATAATGGGAGGGAAGTTATGATGGCTATGCCCCTTTTTTGTATTTTCTTCCTGCCCCTGGCTTTGGTGCTTCAGCTATCAGGTTGTATATGTACATAGCCTACATATACAACTATGTTTCCAAAGCCTGCTGCAATACACATGTCTCATGATAATATCAAACGTTAATTTTATGTCACTCATTGACATACAACTCAGTTGAAACCCCCATTTAAACAGAAAATGCAATATTCAATCGGTATTATTATGTAAGTTGTGAAATGTTTCTTGAAGCTTTAATGACTCAAATGAGTTGAATCGCGAATCGCTTTGGCTCACTTTTATTTTGAAGTATGAAAGTAGCGCCACAGAGTAGCGCCGCACACAACTGCGCAAGCGCACATGATCAGAGCAGTCGACTGTTAGCAGTGAAGTCAGGTACTTGGCGTGTCGTTTGTTAGGATCTTTTAACGTCAATTCTGTCGTATTGAACGTGTATCAGATTTATTACATATGTTTTGAGATGTTTATTGAAGCTTTTATGGCTCTAATGAGTTGTCTTGAATCGCTTTGGCTCACTTTTATTTTGAAGGTTCAAACCAGCGCCACACAAAGTCGCGGCACACCACTGCGCACGCGCACATTATCAAAGACGTTGACTGCTGGCAGTCCGTGAAGTTGGCCGTTTAGCTTGATGTTAGTAACGATGTTTTGACGTTATGGTACACAGAAGCAATGACCCGAGTGTCCCCATGTAGAGCCTCATGGAGGAGGTCCTGAAGAACCTGCAGAGCACCGCGGAGCTGCTGGCCGCGGTGCAGACGGACCTGGTGAGGCAGTGGGACACACAGACCCTGGACAGAGCCTTTCAGTGGACCCTGTACTGTCAGCTCCTGCATGCAAGGTTCAACAACAAGAAGACGATCCGGAGCATCATGGAGAAACATTTGCAGACCACCAATGAAAGCCTAAGAGCCACCTTCCCGGGACACACGGACGTCTCGTTCGGAGATTTGTCGCGTTGTCAGCACCTCCTACTCACCAGGTTACTGAAGAACCCCGTGTTACCCAGGACCCACCTGAAGTTACTGGTCGGTAGTTTGAGTCCTACGGAAGCCAATGAGAACGAGCCCGAGGACGCCAAGGGCCACGTCGAACAGCTCATTGCGTGTATATCGGCGAGCAGAGTCCTGACAGCCATGCCTGTGAGGACCAATGCATCTCCAGGTGTGGATGCGGAGGTCCAGGGTAGGTTGGCAGAGGTCCAGGGCAGGCTGCTGATGGAGACCCTGGATGCGGGGTTTGGTGGAGGAGGAGAGGCGCACGCAGCGCATGAACTGTTGGAGGAGATGCTGCAGAGATGTGAGGAAGAGGACCATGTCGTCTTGGTGATTGCTTCTGCTTTAAGGAGGAACATCAACACTCCAGCAGCAACAGCCTCCCGTGGTTTTCTCTTGAACTGGTTACAGCAAAACGAACAGCTGCTGCAAAATATGTGTTTGCATGTGCCTCTTGATCATATCATGAGCCAAGTCAAGGACAACTTGGAGTTTAGGGCCAGGTACTGCATTGTGCTCAAAAGGTGGGCCTCCGACATGACCTTTGACATAAACGAAGGGGAGTGGGTTCCAACAGGTACCACAACGGGAGTGTCCTTCCAGAAGCTGACGGACCATTTTGCAGCCTTAGTGGCGACTTCCCCACTGCTCAGGGAGGAGGTGGAGAAAGAGCTCAATGCTCTGAAGATGGCAGACGGAGATTTTGATGTGGAAGGTCTCAGTGTTTGGGGGGATCTCCTGGCAGTGTTATCAAAGTAATGATGTGTTACATGATGACGTTACGTTGCTATCTTTTATGCCATTGTCATTTTAGATGCAGGTGTTTTACATTGTTTTCTCATATCACTGAAACTTTATTTATCAAATGTATTGTGACTCTTTATTTGTTTAATAAATTGTTTCAGATATATCAGATGTAAGGCATTCTAAATAAATCAATCAAAATGTTTTTTGTTTATTCAAGTCAGTAGTAGTTTCAGGGACATGCATTTCATAATTTCCATGTATTATCTTGGTATGTGTTTGTACAGATTTAACATGATATAATTGCTATACCATATCACAGATGGTAGCATCATGTGTCCCTTTTCAATCATGGTGTGTGCCTGGATGTGTAAATTCATTTCAACTGGGCACACTCCCCTAATGATTCCTTGGAGACCCTGGGCCCAGAGACACTCCCATCCCCACTATGAAAGACCTATTGGCATTTCACAAAGACATGGGCATGCATGAGTGATTTATGGTTCTTTTAAATAATCAAATATCATTCAAGGGAGGCTCGTGTTGGAGCCTGTGTTACATGCAAGAAGCCACAATTGTTTGTGTTTTCAATCACGTTAAGTAAAAAAACATTTGTTTTCTTCTTATTATTTTACTCTTGCAATAGGACTATATTTATAAATCTAGATATATTCATTCACATAGAATGCAGAGCGCAGCTGAGCTATCTATTCTCATGCGCCATCTGTCATTATTGTCTCAGCACCGCCACAAAACTGAACCCGCATAGTGATTGGCTGTCAGGCTGGTCATGTGACTTTGTTACTAATTCACACATCTCAAACCTCACCTACGTGTCGGAGCTCCTCTGCTGCTCTGGGATCAATTAGGCTTATATGGCGTCTTCAATCAAAGGCAGAGCCTTGGCCGGTGCGTGACACCGCGCTGCCAGACACCGCATTACTGCACGGGTGACTCGGAGGAAACACCAACATGGACACGGCTCGTTGAACACGCCCATAAAGCAATTCACACACAGACACGCCCGGGTCACTGAGCAAGGGCCAGCATGTGTATGCGTAATTTTTTTTCAACAAATCAAGAATATATATATATATATATATATACAAATGCAAATAACACAGCTCTTTATCCTGTCTGCTCTTCTTATTTTCTAATAAGCATTTGTTTATTAATTATGCAATAAATTGTGGTTTGAAATATTAAATATTCCTGACAGTGATTTAGATTTTTGTGTTCCAACATTTCAAGCAGTGGCCTGTCAGAAGCAAAGCAGGTAAACAAACTTACTGATGAGTGTGTTGACCTGTCAACTGGATTTTCAAACCTGCTACCTGAGCACACTATATCGGGGCAATGAAGAACCAAAGAGTCACTGTCTGCTGTGTAAAGGCAGAGAGGGATTTAATGGAGATTTGGGAGAAGGTGATTGCATGTGATCTGACATCTTGGCAGGTACTTTGTGTTAACAGGGACAGCTCCTCTCACCTTGCAGGATTATTATGAGTGTGTGGGCAACATAATCCAATTGGTGCACTCCAATTATTCAACCCCATAACAGTGTCATAAGAACCAATCGCGTCTTGCTGGCTCCTTGGCTGTGATTTAATAAGAACCTCAACACCAACCTTGCAGTTTAACTCCTTGCAGACCACTGAGAGTGGTACACAATTATTGGCAAAAATAAATGTACGGTATATACTTACATCTAAAATGTCTATATTATTGATTTATGAGTCATGTATTGCAAGTAACACAGCAGCGGCATATGAGCCAATGTATTAGACTATAATACCAGACAGACATTCCCCCTCCTCCTCTATATACGAGCTGCCTCTTGTCTGTCCTTATTGGAACCATGAAAACAAACCCCTACCCCTACCCCCACCGTGCTAGCAGGGGAGGGAGTGAGGGGTAGTATCCATTAAATCTCAGATCCAGCCCCCATCTGGTAGGGTGAATAGGAGGCCCTTGGGGAGGGGGTGGAGTGGGCAGGGCTGTGAGGGTGGAGCCACCCTTCAGCACACGTCTAAGCTGCTCCAGCCTGGACTAAAATACTACTACTACTACGCTTGGGCTAGGTGATGGATCACACACAGGGAAGGACACGCACGCACACACGCGCGCACAAACACACACACACACACATGCACACACACACACACACACACACACACACCTACACATACACACATACACGCACACATACGTGCGCATGCATGCAAACACACACTCACACATACCGGAATGGAATGAAACCTGAAACCAAATATAAAGCATGCTACTTTGAGGTAGCATGACGTTACTGCAATGTATCAGAAATGCGTATGTGTGTGTGTCTTTGTTTGTGTGTGTGTATGTGTTAATTATTAACGTGCGATATACAATATTAGATATTGTAAGCTGTAGAGTGTGTAATTTTGATCTTAAACACTATATTATTTAGTTATAGTCTGCGTTGTGTGTGATGGTTAGAGGCAGTGTGAAGCTGTACACATTATATAAAGAGGCAAAAGAAAATGAAAGACCTCGGATCAATTATCCTCCATATAAATAGCAAAAGATTCCTTGAAAAGAAGATAATGAGAAGGTCACTCTTCTCCTCTGACCACAAATACTCACATTTGAACTTCTGAGGAGAACATCTTCAACATCTAAGAAGGGCTGGTGTTGCGGTCAATGTTTGACTAAATGCTGCTATTTAATCTAGTTTTGGAACTAACGCCCTTTGTGTGTCAGTATTGAAGGGCGATATAAAAAGCTGATACATAATTAAACTTCAATTGATAAGAGTGTTTGGTATGTAGTTCTAAAATAACCAAATTTGAAAGTGGGAAACATAGAAATGGAGACATTAAGAGAATCCAAGAAAATCTAAATATACATACTTTTATTTAGAAATTCAGATCGTAAAGTGTGTGTTCGTTTATTTCGCTTCAGGGCAATTCAACATGACATTTATGATGCTCGCAAAAGCTTACTTACAGTGCAAAGCTCTCCATTAATAAAGCAATTAGCAACGGTGGGAAAATGAGGCGTGTGAATTTAATTGTCCAGAGTACAATGCAGTGCCAGAGGGTCTCGTAAACAATAATTACTCCACTGTTTTTGTCAAACATTGTGGCTCTATTTACACCTATGGATCAACCCGGATTTTAAAATTACAGGTTCACATCCACTGTGGTTGATACACAGTATGAGTTCACTTGAACAGCAATAGCTTAATAATGGAGAGAGAGAGAGAGAGAGAGAGAGAGAGAGAGAGAGAGAGAGAGAGAGAGAGAGAGAGAGAGAGAGAGGTGTGGGGATCAGGGGGATAATAGTATGCAGGGGGAGAGCCTCAGGGGACGAGTGCTACCCCTGTCATCAAACACTCATTCTGGCCGGGCGTGATCCCATTACAGTCCCACTGGAGACCCACCACCTGCCCTCTACTGCTTGCCTCTCCCCGCTCCGCCTGGCCAGAATTAAACACAAAAACTCACAAACAGGCACCACCAAGTCACACACATGCTACACAAAACCGTGAAACACAATTACAAGACAGGTAAATGGGTAATGGTTTCAACCAACCAGTGAGCTTCGTCGATTCTGTCCACCCACTGCTGGTCCAATTACACAGCCGCGTCGCCGGGGTAACAGCCATGACCATTCCATCTGGTTAGGCATGGGAAAACATGTTCCACGTGGCTGGTGACACAATTGTGTTTCCTGTCAAATTAACAAGTGCTCTGAGAAGCTGCCGCTGAGGGAGAGAGAGAGAGGGAGAGAGCGAGGGGCGATAGTGTCCTCTCTCGGCTAGGGAGATTAAGAAGAATAAGTTGATTGATAAATAGCATGCAGCTGATTCTGATACCCTCATTACATCGATTTGATATTGATTTCAGGAACTGTTATCCTGTGTTTGTTCAATTTGCCACGATTACTACGCCGTATTGAGTGTAGTGTTTTCTGAGGTGATGGGACACAGTCATATTAAGAATGTTAATGTACTAATGTAATGTATGCAACTCAACTTAAAGTTTAGAATGACCTGTGACGATTACACTCTTATCTATAGTCATTGGAATATTATTATATATCCATATTAATCTTTATTGACTGATATATTCAATATTAATGAAAAGACCAGAACCACTCCTGCTGAAACAGTATTGATCCTCATTGGGATGTTTATGTATGAGCTCCATAAGCCTGGGTACTCCTCCAGGCCCCGGTCATCAGGGTACTGCTGTACGTGTAACACTGCTGACCTTCAACGATACCAACGATAAGCAGGGTCCTGCCATGCAGGTGGACTTTTGTTCCTTTGTCAGTTGGAGAGGTGGGAGAAAGCTCATTACACTCAGGTTATCTTGTTCATACCTTTCCTTCATGACTTCCTTGCCCTGCTCATATAGGAGCAGGGGAATCATGTAAAAGGTGCGCTGTCAGCCTGGGGTTCAAGATTTTCTGCTAGTACACCAGACAGCAGCAGACACCAGCGAGAGACTTAAATCATACAAAACACTGCATAGTAGGGTTTGACTGTTATTCTGCTTTGTGTGAATCAAGTGGTATGCTATAGCAGGTGGATGTATACGATGGGCGATATCAGACAGTATGGTTAGCTGGTGCAGATGTAATCTGGACTATAGTATTAGGATTACTGTTCTCACTCCCTGTAACAATTACCGAGCTACATGGTCCACTAGTCTTCCTCACACACTCAGGGGACAACTGCAATTGATCTGCTAATGAGAGCGAAAGAGGACATTGATTGGAAAAGGGTGTGTGGGGGGGGGGGGGAGTAGTTTGGTGGTCTATCTATAGTTTCTCTGGACCTTTAACTTTGAGGTGAACCACACAGGAGAAGAAACCGTGACGAGAAAGAAAATCACAAAAGGAAGACTTTTGAATATATTTTTTTATAAAACCATGTGAGCATTTCTGTGACACTTTTTGACATCAACTTTTGTCTTTGTTAAACACATTATGGGAAGCCATAAAATCACATTTATCTGTATACTTAAATGTCAGGCACAAAGGCCTGATAGTATCTTTTGGTCATCTTTAACATTCTTAAATATGTGTATATTTTAAAACATCCTTGCAGTGTTCACATATAATCTAAAGTGATTAAATAGCAAACAAAATACGATGGGAAAGCCCATCTTTTTAAAATGTGTTCTTTCTTAATTTATTTTTTACTTGACAATATCAAATCATCAATAAAGTACGTATGGTGACAATGAGAACAACCAAGAAACACCAAACGGATCACAAAAACGCGGTTGTTCAGATACAGTACGGTTTTCTTGGCGGTGGGAATGCGATGATTCGCCCTGCATCCTCAGCAATAACATGAACTGGTTCAAACACATATCTTATGTTGATCATCACGTGACTCTAAAACAACTACAAGTAGATACAGCAAGGCAGTGCTACGCCACTAAACATAGAGTGATGACGGGGAAGTGATACACAGGAGTTATTGCAGTGCACACCAAACATCCATAAACAACTTCTTGAGAACATTGGCCTTCAGAGCTTTCTGATGCATCTTACGTTACCGCCAGAACCTGATTATGAAAGTTCACTTTATTACTTATGTTGACAAACACCTATCTAAGACCAGAAGCAGCAGGCGGAATCAGGACTATCAGAGACTATCAGAAGGCTGTATCCAAACATTGAATTGAGCAAATTCATGCAACGACACACACTAAGATTCTACATTTGAGGTTCAACTTCACTCACACTAGTTTTCTCCTATGTTTTATTGGCCTTGCTTAAGAAGACCATTTTTGCAAGCAGACATATCCCTGAAAAGGTACTGTCCATGAAAAATATGGCCTTTTATATCAATGTTAACACAGATCAAAGACCCAAATCCACAATAGTCTCACAGAAACAGTATACAGGTATATACAATACATAAAACACATTTTTGAGAAATAGATTAGAATCTTCTTCTTTTGAATACTTATGTTATCAGTGCAATCAGAATGGTGTTAACCTACTGTAGACCCTACTATGGCGATTGGCAATGGCTCTCGTTGTTCAAGTAGATTGGTGAGGTTTGGGAACCCTAAGTTTCTAATATATCAGTACATGTTTTATTCCTATAGTTTATTATGCCGGCTAGATACACGTGATAAGTAACACCTTGAAATCCCGAGAGGATTGTTTTGCATTGCAATTAATTTTGAACTATCTCTTTATGCTGCATGTTTAAATTATGTTTTTGTTGAGTACATGGAATGAACAGCTGATTAAACCACTTACTTTGTGCAGTCCGCGGTCCGGACACTGGTTTGGCCTTGGTAAGTCCACTCACCGCATCGCCCACGTGAAGGGGTGGACGCTCTAGGAGTATCCATCCTTGGCATGTATCTGACCGGCGGGCTGCTGCACGTACTCCTCTGTCTTATCCCAGTCCTGGACCCAGCCCCCGTTCAGCTGAGCCGTGGCCCCGTAGCTCTTGGGGGGCCCGCCCACCGCTCCCCCGGCCCCGATGCTCTGGGTGATGTCCCCCGTCTCTTCGGCCAGCTCGTCTTCGTCGATGAAGCCACACTTCTCGTCACTCATCTCCTCGGGGTCGGCCCAGGGCTGCTTCTCCCCGGACGCAAAGATGCCATAGAAGATGACGCCCCCGTAGTGCACCATGGCAGCGATGAGGAAGACGTACTGCCACTCCTCGCGGGTCTGAGGGAGGAGCACACCGGTGAGAAGTCTGGACAGGGTGAAGTACTTTCTTGATATTGACATCCATGCCATGATAATTAAGAACCTACCTTGTTCTTGGTCATGGCCCCGACTATGAGAGGGCACACCATCCCTGACAAAGTCCCCACTCCGTTGGATATACCCATGAGGATGCTAGCGTAGCGAGGAGCAATGTCCAGATGATTGACATTGAAACCTAAAGCAATTAGAATATCATACGGTTAACATGACTGCAGGTAACTGTTGGAGTTCTGTGGGATTGACCTCATTCTCCTGAATGATTGGACTCACCTGATATAGCGAAGCCACTGAAACCAACCGCCAGGACGAGGAAAGAGATGGCCATACCCTTGCTGTGAGAGTACCCCACCACCAACAGTAGAGTAGCCTCCATCCCAAATCCTACACACAAAGGGCAACATTTCAGTGAGTGGGTTCATCCGCATGATCCCATTAACCAACCAATGGGGAACCACCCTCACCTCCGCAGTTCATGATCTTCCGCACCATGGTGGTGGACATGATGTTGTTGGTGCGGAGGTAGTCGGCCAGCTGGCCTCCCAGAGGTACGATGATGGTCATCACCAGGTGGGGCAGAGCGGACACCATTCCAACCTGAGACACAATGGGAGCTCAGCCATGTCAGGGTACAACGGCATATCCCACACCACAGATGAAGGGGAAGATATTCCCCGTTCTGGAACCAATCTGCTGTGTCTTTGAACTCCTGACTGTCTAGCTGCCACATCAATCAGCCGTACTTTCAGAGAATGACTGCGGTCCATGCGGGCAGGAATAAAACTTGTCCAACCAGAGTGATTCATACTCCTTTTCAAGATAAAGATTGTGTAACGGTGGAAAACATTTCCATCAGGTCACACATCCAATGCCACATCTTTAGTGGAAAAATAAATGAATGAATGCCAACCACAGTACTTTGAACTTTGAGTAATGGGGTGTTTTGGTTTGTACCTTGCTGATTTCAAAACCAAACACTTCCTCAAAGTAGGCGGGCTGGCTGATGAGGAGCAGGTAGAAGGTCCAACTCCTGCAGAAGTTGGCCACGATGATCGCGTAGACGGGCATGGAACAGAAAAACTTCTTCCAAGGAGTCTTGAATTTCTGTGTAAAAATAACAAGATGGAGGTAATGGAGAAGGATTTGAGCTGAATGTGTTTTCAGCAGTAATACCATGTACTGTGTGTATTTGAATGTATATATGTCTTTATGGCCTACTCCCTCTTACATTCCACTTTAAATATTTACTGTTCCAATTGGTTCTATATTTATAGCTACTATATATTTTTACTCTTGTACTTTTGCTAGTTTCTTTGCTTTATGCCTACTAAGCAGATGAAATGTGCCTGTCTTAACAATTTCCTTGCTAATAACTATCACAGAGTTCTGAGCAATCAGCAAAAAATAAAATAGTTCTGAGCCACAGTACACAATAAGAATAAAAATGACTTGAATAAATAAAATGTATAAAGGGTTGAATGATGAAAGGCAAGCGATCTGGGCAGAGAGGAGCCCACCTCCATGGCCCCCATCATCTGGGCGCTCTCTCCTATGCTCTCCTCGATGTAGGTGCGCTCCTCGGCGGTGATGGTGGGGTGCTCCGCCGGGCTCTCGTAGGACACCAGGATCCAGAAGAGGTACCACACCATCCCAAACGACCCTGCAAGGCGGGGGGGTGGGGGGGGGGGGGGGGGGGGGGGGGGGGGGTGGGGGTTAGCGTTACAGTAAAGGCACCAAACACAGGCAGGATAGTCAAATACCCAGGGGACTGGTAGGAGTCCAACTGCAGGTCTACAGGGGGGTGCTCACCGTACAGGTAGAAGACAGAGGACCAGCCGGTGTACTGCACCAGGATCCCAGCCAGAGGCATGGCGATGACAGCGCCCGCATAGGAGCCTGTGCACAGGACCACAAACGATGATCAATGAATAACCAGGAAACACGCTTCCAGAGTGGCTGCCCTCATCAAACCCAAACCAACACGCAGAGTGGATACAGCATTTAAACATGAATTCAAGTGAAATGCTCTGTACTTTCTGTTGGCAGTGACTGTTATGTACGTACCGCAGAAAGATATAGTTGCCAGGCGACTCCTCTCCATCGGTGGGGCCCATTTACTCCATATGCCATGACAGGCAGGGTAGGTAACTCCCTGGGAGGGAAGAATCCTACATTAAACACAGAGAATTCGATGATACTGTCTGTCCAACACCCAGAGACGACGCTTATGCTATACAGTGTTTTACCTCTGATTCATGCTACCCAAGAATGGCCCTGAACGCTCTCCTAAGAAGATTACCATTTTTATTCTAATTCTTCATTGCTGCTCTGATCCTTGTTTGCCTCCTTCACATACAAGCTATGCCTTGTGATTAGAGGGAGAGGCGTTGGCTAAGCTGCACCTCTATTGTCTTGTCCTATTAGTCAAATGTACGGACCGCAAGACAAATCACATTTGATCGCAAACAAACTGAGACTAATGGGATAGGTGTGAGTCCACACGCTTTTAAGCTGACTACCCACTCCGTTTGAAACCCACTTGCACCCATTAAATCTTCATTATACTCTAAGTGGCACACAATCAGCTATTGATGGACACAAATTGCTACGGTCTGCTTTGGTAGACACCCTGAAATGCTAATGTTTAATTTGCAGTAATAACAGGGCGTGCAGTGGAGGCAGGTCTCATGGCCAAGAGGTGCTGTTGTAATGAAGGGTTTGGCTGCAGCAGCAGCAGCTACACAGAACCACAATGGAGAGCGACCTTCAGCTATAGAACAGCCCTCTTGCTGAAACAGCGGCTCGCCGGGCTGTGATTGGTCAGGTTCAGTGTGAGTCAGGGTGTGCTCGGTGAGGTGTAGGGGGTGAAGTGTTTCGTTTTGAGGGTGGTTGGACAAGGCAGAGTTCTGACTAATCTGACAATAGCAGATGACAGCAGCCTGTCGGTAACTCGATTTAGTCCAGGTACACTCGGTTGTTCACGAGGACAATGCTATCTCTGCTTGTATTCAATTGAGGAACATGATGATAGCTAAACGTTTGTGGATCATACGAGTGAACACATACGTGGGTTATTGAAAATCATCCCTTTGAGTGGCCCACAAAAAACAATTTGTGGAATGGAAATCGATTCAATACTCATCAGTACCTCCACAAGCCCTTGTAATATCCTCACAAAGATGACTGTTCCATAGTGGTTGCGGGCGGCACAGGGAATGAACATATTGAGTGTAGACGTGAGGAAGATGGCCGCCCCAAACACCCTAGAAGACAAAACGTCACGGTTACCTTTCATAGGGGCTGCACCATAAATACACAGGTCTATTATTGTAAAGTAGCCTATTAAAGAATAGTATTCACTTGCTGTACACAGATAGACAGGAAGAGATAGACAGGCTATACTACCAAATTAGAGATAGATAGATAGATAGATAGATAGATAGATAGATAGATAGATAGATAGATAGATAGATAGATAGATAGATAGATAGATAGATAGATAGATAGATAGATAGATAGGTTATGGAAATATAGATATGCTACAAGCAAACAAAAGAGGTGTTTTCGTTTCTTCAAAAATGATATCACTTTGTCTGCCTACCATTTTATAAACACGGAAGGAACGGAACAGATGTGTTTTTTCTATATTTGAATAATCAGTTGTTAATTAAATTCGGCGTGTGGCATGCGAGCACGTTTCACGCGGTTCTCTGATCTCCTCCGCAGGTCTGGTTGCCATGCCTCCGAATATAAAGGATGGACACGGTGGTCCCAGGGGGATTGACACGGGGGTCCCAGGGGGGCTCATTAACACGAGGAGGAGGCGCGACCTGCGGGCATCGGTGCCGCTCCCCCTTTAGGAGCGCATCAGGTCAGTCCTCCATCCCGCCGTCCTCCTATAGGTCCACATCCTCTAAGTGGATGACCATAAATGTGTCTTTACGAACGGGATGGGGTCGTGCGCTGCATACGGCCAGAGCAGATATCAAACTTGTTCTCCACGAGGCCTGCTGAGGCCCACGCGTCAGGCTATTCGGTAGGAGAACGAATTTCGTTCCCGAAAGACATCAGTAGTTGGCCTACCTGTTCGCTGCTAATCGTGACGATATATATCCTCCCGGGATCTGGGTGACTATGTAGCCCCAGAAAAAGGAGCCGTGGATCATCCCCACGGTCTCCGGGTCCCAGTTGAATTTTGCTTTCTAAAAAAATGAAATAAGGAAAATCCAATGATTATAAAGTCAAAGGTGTTAACGTCGGATAGCCTGTATAATCAAATTGATTTGCTGAATAAATTCCAATAATTAAAATATGATGCATATTAGAGCGATAACGTGCTGGTAAATTCCTTTGATGAGATGGAATAGGTTAAAGGCACTGATTTCAATTAATCACCATGCACGTGTCTAGTTTTTTACATGGAAGGCCCCCCCCCACCCCTAGAGCCGTCCAGAGACGTACCTCGACCACTATGATCTTGCCGTCCCGATGGATCGTGCTGTTGTTGACCATGCTCACGATGGCCACGCCCAGGTTGCACCGGATCCCGAAAGAGATGCAGAAGCCGAGCCCGCTCATCATCGCGATGATGTACCTGCGAGGAGCCCCAAAGCACGTGCAGTCGCACAGGGGTGTCTTCTTCTGCTGCTGGTCCCGGGGTCTCCCATCCTCCGTCAGCTCGATCACCTCACCGGTCTGCTGGCGTCTTTCCAGCTTCCTGCACACCGATTGGTTATGCATATTTAGCTTTTGATCATTGTGTGACTTCATCCAAATAAATATAACAAATCTAAAACATAAAAATAAACCACAAAATTAGACAACATTTAATATTTTTTGTAGGAATTCCACTTTCGGCTGCAGCCCGAATTAGTCGTTATTAAATTTCGGCAATTTAATAATTTCGTTAATTTGTTACATTATGCAAATAAATGCGACCTCTTCAAAGGGCATTGTGGTTTTATAACGGAAGCAGCACAGAGGTACCGAGGTCTTGGTTTTAGGCCCATTTCAATCACCGCAGGGACAATAGGTCCATTCTCCTCGACGGGGAGCCCGGACGGGCCCCTACACGTCCTCTTTATTCCATAGGTTGCTTCCTAACGAGGGACTCTTAACGAAGAGATGACCTTCATACCGCATTGCAGCAGAACCTCACGAATCTCAGTGAAACTACCGTTTGACGTGCGGTTCTTAAGAGACATTTTAGAATTTTTCAATTTTGTGTTTTAACTCGTTTATATATTAATTTAGCCTACATTCAAATGCAGTAAATCGTGCACAGGCCTACATAACTAGATCAGGCATAATCACAGGGATAAGCCTATTAAACAATTCGATTTTTAAAATTATATTTATGTCATTAAATGTATAAATACCGTTGTATTTAATTTTAGTTAATTCAAAAACATTATTTCTGCGTCTATCCGACACCTTGCAAATGTGGTAATTTAAAATATGAATCGCTTCTCCTGATGCTCATTGTTTCCAGATGTGAGATGTTTGGGGCCTGTAAGGATTCAGATGAAGACAGAAGAATCCTGGCCGAGCGTCGAGCTCGGCCAGGATTCTCCTGTCTTCATCTTCAGCCTACAATGATTAGATACCTTCTTTGCAAAAAAGTCCTATTTTAAGAAAGAACCGTTGTTTAATCATCCCGAATAGGCTTAGCCCCTTTCATTTACAATCGGCCGTGAGACGTTTTATGGCGTTTAGCTGTGTCTTATTTAATATATATTTATTTATATGTTGAGGTCCCTTTAAACTGTATGAAAATATTTCTGGACAGTTGATCTAAAATAGATCGATCATTAATGGATGTGGAGGACTACACATGGTAATAGATAGCCTCCGACCTGATGTCACGACTGGTGCTGTTTCATTAAATATTAAAATCTCCTCAGCTGCTGTGAGGAGACATCCTCCAGGGAAATAACGGATCCTTAAATATTCGGCCCCACAATGCTGCTTTTCAGCGTCTTGTCCATAATTCATCATGAGACAAATTAGAGTCTCCAACCTTGGCTTAAATGGAATTATAAAAACATACGAATTTAAAAACACTGGCTCATATATATATATATATATATAAATATATATATATTTGTCTTTTTTTCCTTCATAACGCAACGAATATCTGAACAATGGGACATCTTAAGCCTTACCTGTGCAGAGTCCCGAGGGCCTTCCCAGCCAGGCTCTTGATCCCCTCTTTAGTGGGAGGAAAAGCTCGTTCCTTTCCTGGCTCCATATCCAAATGATTTTTAATCTAACAGCTACTCTATGATAAAGGGCGGCGCGGCGTTCATGAACATATTGTTCATCCAGACGTTATTCCAAGCGCTGCTCCTCTGCACGCATAAACCCGCCGTCCTCAACGGACGAGTGGAGTGAAGAAAAAGGTTGGACGGGATCGGGCTGGTTCCCCAGTCACCAAGCAGCAGTCAGACAACCCGCTCCGCCGTGCGTAATGGTGCTCCGTTCCGCGCGGCCCATCCTAGGATCCAATTAACGATTAAATCAGATTAACCAAAATGTAAACGGTTGAAGTTGTAAAGTGTTATTAACCACCAGACATTCGATGGCGAATTATCGTGCAATCGAACCGGCTTCACCTTGAGGTGAGCAGGACCGCCACTCTTCTTATCTGAGGTGAGAATCAGGCGGGATTCAGCACCGCGGAGATCAGCGCGCGAAATGAGCTCCCCTCAGCGGCTCGGTGCGTCACCGCACGCCCCTCCACTAAAACCCTGCTGTTCTAAACATTTTGTCATGAAAGGTCTGCCTTGGTTTACATAGATAATTATTTGCAATGGAAATGCTTGATCAACAACGTATGCCCATTCCTGATTTTTATTATTTAAATCACACCATACCAAGCGGCCTGTTCAGTGGTTTTAAAGCATGCTGCAGACAGCTGTTAGCATTTGGCCTGATATTTGTATTGCTCAAAGCATCAGTCTTTCCTTCACAGGGTAACCACACAGAGGCGGTGTTGTGTTAGAATAACTAGTCATAACCACCAATAGTTGAGAGCGATCATCTTTATTGAGAATTTATTATGAATGAAACCATTTACAGGCCTAGCACCATTGACAAAATAAAGGCATTTTCCACTACAAAAAGGCTTGGAGGTGGATTTGATTTTCTCGATTCATAGCCTGTACATGTGGACGTATCACATTGGTTTCGTTTTTTGGATTAAACCATTTCGAATTCCGTTCCGTTCTTCCATTCCCGAAACTGAACTCAAAACGACGCCACAGAACACAACTTCCGAGACGTCACCGAGCAGAAAGAGTCTCCAGGGGCGCCACGGCGCTCACCCCGGAGGGCCGTGATCGCGTAACGGCTCCTCGTTCACTTTTCAGCGGGGGGGCCGCCGCTGACTTGACGCGTGCACGTCGGTGCCAAAGTATCTGAAAGGTGTCGTGGAATTCCCGTCTGAACTGCTGCCCCGCGAAGCAGCTGAACAGCGGGTTAATGCATGTGTTCAAGCTGCACACGCACATCTCCAGGCTGAACAGCAGGTCAGCGGTGCGCCACGCCGCGGGGGTGTCCGGGTAGACTGCACGCATCACGATGGTGGCGTTGCGGCTCAGGTGGTAGGGCAGGTATAGCAGAGAGAATATGATCAGCACCGCGCTCATCACGCGCACGAGCCGCCGCCATTTGTGTTGCGGGCGGTGCAGACAGGGCAGGTGGCGCAGCTCGTTGACGCTGCGCACGCAGCAGTAGCAGATGGAAACCAGCGGGAATACGAACCCGGTGATGGAGCAGAAGACGGAGTAGGGCAAACTCTCGCTGGTCACGTCCAGCAGCATGTATAATGTGCACACGCTGCGGTTGATGCCTGGGCAGGGCTGCACGATGGTCATACCCGCGACGGGGACGCTGAGGGCCAGCGTGACCAGCCACACGGCCCCGCACAGCAGGACCGTCTGCCGGCGGCCCAGCAGCGCCACGGAGCGCAGTGGGTGCACGATGGCCAAGTAGCGGTCCAGACTAATGGAGGAAACGAAGAAGATGCTGAGGTAGAAGTAGTTGTGGTAGAGCAGCCTCACGGTCTTGCACAGGTCCAGGCCCAGGGTCCAGTCGAGGCGGTCCAGGTGGAAGTAGATGAGGAAGGGCAGGGCCAGCAGCCAAGAGGCGTCAGCCAGCGTAAGGTTGAAGATGAGGACGGTGCTACGCGTCCAGCGCTTCAGGCGGTGGGAGAAAATCCACAGGGAGAGCAGGTTGAGGGGCAGCCCGAGTATCAGGACGCAGATGAAGATGACAGGCATCAAGTACAACTGGATCACCGCAAGGCCCTCCTGTCCAGTGCCCTGCAGGTCGCAGAAGGGCGTCTCTGGAGGCTACAGAGACGGGATTCACCTGTGAGGTGAGGCATACATACCTACTCAGACACGTCATCTGATTCTACAGATCAAAGATTTGGACTCACTGGCTACAGCCCTGAGTATATTTATCTAAAGATTGCGAAGTTTTCTGCGCTTTAATAAAGTAATTATAGCCCTTAATTTAAACCCTAAACTCAATCTTTACACTATCAGCTACACAGAAAGATACATAATGGATACGAGCCTATGCAATAATCGAATAGAGAATACCTGACACTAGTACCTGACACTATAATAACTGACTTGTTAACTGTTATATCTGACATAACCGACACTGTGATACTAACTAACCCTAACACTGTAATAACTGACATAACTGACGTAATGACTGACACTGTAATAACTGACACTGAAATAACTGACACTGTTATAACTGACACTGTAATAACTGACACGGTAATAACTGACATAACTGACACTCTTATAACTGACGTAACTGACATACCTGACACTGTAATAACTGACATAACTGACACTGTAATAACTGACGTAACTGACATAACTGATATACCTGACACTGTAATAACTGACATAACTGACACTGTAATAACCGACACTATAATAACTGACACTGTGATAACTGGCATAACTGACACTGTAATAACTGACACTTTGATAACACATTGTAATATCTGACACTGTAATAACTGACTATAACACAGAACTATAAACCTTAGCAGTTACCTGGTTGTAAGTGTTGCCCATGTCTGAGGAGCCTTTGTGAAGCAACTATGCAGTGTGTTGTGGTGGAAACACACCCACTACCAGAGCAAACGCTGAGTTATCTCGGCCTGCTCAGCCATCTGTTCTGTGGCGCCAGGCTCAACAAAGCTACCGCAGAATGCGGCAAATAAAATATTTCAGTTGACTGTCCACTTTATGTTTCAACATCCAAGTGATTTAATAAAACACCCTGTGACGCGCAGCACATTTCAACTACTTCTTTATTGTAGATTGTAAATTCTTGCCAGGAGAACTAATTCATTGCACAATGCAGTGTATAAAAATTAGAGAATAAATTGAAACAAACCCCCGTCACAACTTTTAATACATTGTTGTTCTTCTCTTCTCCATACAGTAAATATATGAAATAAGTATAACGACTCAAGCTTAGCAAGAAAAGAAATGCAAGGCACAGCTGTAGAGTGGAAGAAAATTATATATATTAAATAAATCACAAAGAACAGTGAAAGAGGTATTAAGGCATCAACAGGCATTATTCAAGAATAGAATAAGGTATAAAAAAGCAAACTTTAGAAGACCAGCAATACACAAAGCTATGTGGCTTTCAGACAGGGGGACTAATGAAACATTCTTTCATTTAAATTAAAAGTCTTGCATAACTTATGTATGTATAATATACATGATAAATATCCTTCATATAATGTTGAAACAGAGTTCACTATTTGACATACTTTTTATTTCTTGTTGTGTAGTTATTGATCTATGTTCAAAAGTAAGCATCAGAAATTAAAACATGGTCTAACTATATCCCACTACTATTGCATCCCAGCTGCTCCAATCAAACCAGGGATGCGATCACCTTGACACTAATGCTATAAAGCTCTATATATGTAGTGTAGGATTACACACATGTGTTTATGCCACGGTTGTTCTTGTTTCATTAAGTGCTTTGTGCAAAACAATAGATCAAATGTGAATGTATACTCATTACATCGACAGTGTGGCAATCTGATTCGTAGGCAAAAAAACAAAACAGCTAAGTGAGGACCGAAGCGCTTTGTATGGCCAAAGACAAACAGCCCTCCAACGATGGAGCGGGGCTGGCTTTCATTAGCCTTACAGCTATTGGTCAACAGAAGCACATTAAAAATGGATCCCTCCACTCTATCGCTCAAGTCTCTCATCTCCAGGAACACCTCTCAGTGTCAACAGTCAACAGGGTCGCGCCGGCCCACTGAACAGGTTAGAGCAAAACACTGCTGGGAACAGTGGGGTGGGATAAGAGGGCAGAGGCAGAGGCGGGCCCAATCTATGGCAACTCCCCCCGCACAGGCCCACACTCAACACATAAGGTGGTGAGTCTGAGATGGAGAGAGGGAGGGAGGGGAGGAGGGTGGATGGAGGGGAGGGAGGGAGGAGAGGGAGGGAGGGGAGGAGGGAGGGAAGGATTGACGGGATGCATAGAAATACATAATAACATAATACTGTGATCCTTCCTCGCTGGTTTCAAGTCACTTAGATAAGGCTTGTGCGGACACAACAAAGCAGGTAGCAAAGCAAGGCATACTCCCTCAACCATCAGGAGGAAAAACAAGAACTAATAAACGAAAAGAAATTGCTCTCGCCATATATGTCAATATCATGTCAACTGAACCCTTCGCTCTTTGGTTAGTGATAGTGGCACTTCATAGTGGAAAATAAATAGTGTGTGTTAAACAGCAGTGAACAAGCTGCCCTGGCTCGGAGAGTGTCATACAGCATTTCATCTTTGATTCCCTTTGAGTTAAAAACAATTCTCAGCATCGGGACGCCGTCCAAAGTTTAACGTCAAGTATACTGAGGCACTAGCCGGCAGCCAAATGCATGCAAACTGTGTTGCCCTCAGCCCATTGGCTGCACCTTTACCCCTAATCCTCCCCAACTACTGCATCCTTCTTCTTAAAGTAAAGTTGTGGCCTTGTGAAACATGATAGGCACTACTAGCAGGGCTCTTTTAATCAACAGGGTGAGGGCGGGGTCGCGGTGTGGTGTGAGGAGACCACACACACGCACACACACACACTCGTTTGCTAGAGGCACTCAGAGAGCACCTCATGGGTCGGCAGCGAGGGGTAGATCATTGGGGGGCAGGTGCAGTCGTTGTAGGTGTTGCAGGTCAGCTGGTCCTTGAGCTTCTCCACCTCGTAGTTGTGGAGGTACTCCTGCACCAGGTAGCGCTCCCGCTTCACGCGCGCTTTCACCTCCGACGGGACGTCCGGGATCAGCCAGGCCACAAAGTACTTTACCAGGAAGACCACATGCTGAGGAGAGAGGGGTAAGGGGACTGTGTCAGCTGGTTAGCCTGGTGTAAACCACGCTCAGCTAGTTAGCCTATTTTAAACCACACTGGGGCTCAGCTCCCCTAAAACTTGGGAGTAAGAAATGCTGTTATTCTAAAATTTTTGTTTGTCTTTGGTAATGTTAAATAATGTCCAAAACATACTCTGTAGTTTGTGGTTTAAAATGTATGTGAAGGACGAAAATGAAAACATCCCCGCTTAGCAAATGGTATCATCCTCTTCTCACGCCCTCCTTCTCCTCTGTACCTGCACCGCTCCGCAGCCCGACCGTCGTCCAGCGCGACTCCGTTTAGTTGAAGTGTTGTGAATCAATTTAGTAAGTTGCTCCAAAGCTGTGTCTCACACTTCTTTCCTTTTACCTAGAGTTGTTCCGATTCCGATACCATATCGGTGAGTGCTGGAGTCCAGGCACCGTTTACCAGTTAGCTCCGTTGGCCCGGTTAGCTCCGTTAGCACCATTAGCGCGGCTACAGTCGAACTGGAGCGGTCCATTTATCAAGCAAAAACGGCATCGCCACAAGTACCTGTGTAGTGCGTACGTGTGTCTCTTTTGTTAAAGATTATCGTTACTTTGAGACTCATTTTAACAATCGGGAGTCATGTCAACATGACGTCGGGCGCGTCTTTTCTGGTCCGTCGTCGTGGAAACATGGAGCCCTGCCAGTGGTGCGGCGTTTGGACCAGAGTGAAAACAAACGTGTGTACAGCTGAAAAACGAAACGACATATCATTGTACACCACCAGTATGTGTGAAAACACTCACTGTGGCTTTTTTAATAAATTGTTATTTATTCATAGATTTATATCTGTTATTTTTCAGTTGTGTCTGACTATCAAACTAGACAATAAAATAAAGTTAAATGTTTTTTTTTGCTGTATTCATTCATGTTTCACAGAGGATTTAACCTGAACCAAGCTTTGCAACAATAATAATCACATCACATTCATGTAGGCGTAGTAGTATATACTAACTCCTAGCGTTACTCTCTCTCTCTCTCTCTGTGTGTGTGTGTGTGTGTGTGTGTGTGTGTGTGTGTGTGTGTGTGTGTGTGTGTGTGTGTGTGTGTGTGTGTGGCCTGCCAGTGAGCAATGGACATACGACAGTTCTTTAAAAGAAAAAAGACAGATTCAGGTAAGAGACTAGGGACAGTCCATAATGACCTATCTTCTTTTTCTTTTTTTTTCTGAAAAGTGTTCATCTAAAGTAACATAATATAAACCAGCTATCTATGTTGTATCAAATTGCTTATGTAGGCAAAGGTCCCCTGCTTTTTTTTTTCAAACCCACAATGAAGAATACAGCTTCTCTTGTGAAAGGACTTTGTGATTAAAAAAATATTGTGTTTCTAAGCCCAATAGTAATAATAATAATAATAATAATAATAATAATAATAATAATAAAGATATTTAAAATGACACGCCTCTGTGTGCCTTTTGATCATATCCTTAGAATCCGTAAATGGTCTCCATAACATTTTTGTGACATGACAAACTGACCTCAACTCTCCTGCCTACAATACATTTGTGTATGATTGTCAGTGCGAAGGGAAAGAGAGAAAGATGGAGAAGGGGAAAGGGAGAGCATGCAGGAAGAACCAGGTGAGAAAACAACAACAATAAATTGACATATAGTGAATAGTGGCAAGCAAAACAGTAACTACTCATACTCCTATGCTAACTTATTGGCATTAAGTAGCCTATATTACATTTACTTTTTGTAACATTATTTTACACCACATTTTTTCATATTAAAGGAGGAGGAGAAGAACAGGGAGAGTCCATAAGGGATTAGAGGGAATCGACTAGTGAAAGAAATGAAGAGACTGAGGGAGGGCAACATAGAGCCCACCAAGCCAAAGCGGCAGGGACAGAAGAGAGCTGTTCAGACTTAGGGGATAAGGACACTGGTCCTAAACAGTTAAAGCTGTCTCAATACCCTCATACTCAGTTTGGCACACAAAAAGAGCCTTTTAAGAACAGTGGTTCAAAAGTTTCAGATGGCTGGAATACTCAGCTAGACAAAATGCTGCTTTCTGCTTTCCTTGTAGGGTATTTGGCAAAAATGTCAGAAAGGATGCACTTGTTAATGATGGAGTGAATAACTGGCAAAAGGCACTTAGCAAGTTTCAAAAACATGAAACAACACAGTCACATAAGACAGTGTGGTTTGTTGGAACAGCTACAAAGCAAGCCTGTCAAAAGGGAATGTTGTAGAGCAGATAGAGGCAGCAAGTGCCACTGAAATCAGTGAAAGAAGAAGAAATACCTAGAGCGTATTTTGGCAGTAACCTGCTTCTTGGGGAAGCAAGGCATAGCATTCAGAGGTCATGATGAAACGGATGAGTCACAAAAAAGGCCATTTCCTAGAGTGCATGTCACTTTTGACCAAATTTGATCCCTTCTTGCAGACATACACAGCCCCTTCAAACACCACATACCTCTCATCTGATAGCCAAAATGAGATGATAGAGCGCTGTTCACAAGAATTAACAGAAAAATATCATCAGTAAGATAAAGACAGCAGATATGTATGCCATTATGGCTGATGAGGCCAGGGATGGAAAGACAGAACAGTTGGCACTCTGTGTTAGGTACGTATCTGTTGAGGGTGCCGTCAAAGAAAGGTTTCTAGCCCTTACAGAGGTGTCACAGTTTGATGCTACTTTGATAACAGCTGCAATTGAAAATCAGTTGGTAAAGAAGGGAATTGATCAGTTGAAATGTGTGGCACAGACCTACGATGGGGCAGCTGTCAGGAGTGGGGATGTTGGGGGTGTACAAACCCATTTTTAAAAAAAGCAACCTGAGGCAATTTATGTGCATTGCTATGCACATGAGTTGAATCTTGTTTTATGCCACACATGCAAAGCTGTCTCTGAAGCAACAGAGTTCTTCAACATGCTGGAAAGTCTATATTCTTTCTTTAGGGTCTCCCTTGTAAACCACCATAAGTTTGTAGACACTCAAAAGAAGTTAGGGTTGCAGCCAAAATAACTTGTGCAGTTGTCAACTACACGCTGGGCATGCCAGCTTCATTCTGTGACTGCAGTGATTTATAATTTGCCTGCTATCATTGAGTGCTTCTCTACAATCAAGACACCTACAGCAGTTGGATTGAGGGCAAAACTCAGTAAATTCTCCTCAGTGTATTTGCTGATGATTTTCCACACTCTCCTGTCTGTAACAGTAGGTTTACACAGATACCTACAGAATGAGACCATTGACATTGCCCAAGCAGTGACATACAAAAATGCAGTGACTGACACCATGAAGCAGAAACGCAGTGATACCACTACAGTTCAGGACATGCTAGCAGTGTACAAACTCCTAGATTCTGAAATGTTCCCTTCACTGAAAGCTGTTATGCAGGTTGCCTTGACAATACCAGTTAGCAGCTGTACATGTGAGCGGTCTTGTTGTGCCTTGCGTCGGCTCCATACATGGCTCAGCAGGACCACAGGCCAAAGCAGACTCCAGCACCTAGCTGTGATGTCCATTGAGAAGGAGTTGCTTGAAAGAATTGAACACCAAAGGGTCATTGACAGGTTTGCCACCCTCAAAATGTGGCGACATAGATTAACTCTCCCAAAGTAGAGTGAATTACCTGCATACATGGAAGAGCCAAATGGGGGATTCAGGGGAAGTACTATCAAAGATTTCCCTCTCTTTCTTTTTTTATATCTTTAATTTCTAAGTATTTTCAAGACCTGGGTAAATAATCTAGATGTTTTTGACTTTTTGGGTTTACCTTCTTTTTTTTGCTCTTGATGTGAAGCTTGTTTTATGAAAGTTCAGACAGGTGTGCAACCAAGTAGATTAGAGATGGCCATTTGTAAATAATTTGCAGAAGATTACTTGCATTTTGTTGTCCAAGTACCAGTTACTTTGTTCAATGACAATAAAGTTGAATCTAATCTAATCTAATCTAATTACTGTTGATACAAAAGGAGGCATATGGAGTTAACGGTCAGTAAAACCAGCTGAGTGAAGAAGGTTTTGTGTTTGTTACAGGGGGCTGTCTGTGTGAATCTGTGTCACAATAAAGCTGGTGTTCTGGAAAGGGCTCCAAAAAAAGAAAAAAAATCTTTTGAGTTAGTTGAACCAATGTTAAAATTATAAAGTTATCTTTCAATAGACATATTTTTTGTTTTTGTGTGAAAAAAGGATGGGTGGTGTGGCAGTGGGGCTCATTGAGTGCTCAGCACCCCTAAAGCTCTGACCCTAGAATCGCCCAGACGGTTAGCTTAGGGTGACCAGATTTCCTGAAACTAAAACCGGGACACTGCATGACCGTAGTACGTGTGCATGTGAGATCACAGACGCAGATATTTGGCTCAATTTCAACACATAGGACCAGTGGCTGGTGACTCAATTTGTGGGTCGGGCACAGTCAGGGATTTGATTTGGTAGATGTGATTTCCTGTATTCTGGTGGATTTTGGGGATGGCCACTTCCTAAAAATGTGTTCAGATTCATAGCCTACATCCTGACTTGCAGGGCCTGGACAAGCTTCCACTGCATATACCGACCTGCTTTATTATTTAGGCCTATATACACATTTAAAAGAAAATATGAAAAGACAGTGAGGTGTGTGGGACTATATATTTTTATGAATTAGCCTGAAGCTTCAGAAAGTTTTGAACAGAGCAATGTAGTGTGTGTGTGTGTGTGTGTGTGTGTGTGTGTGTGTGTGTGTGTGTTTGTGTGGGTGAGGCTTTAACCTCATAGAGCAGATTCAAACACTCATAAACCTACACATATTTGTTTGAGTAGTGAATTTGCTCCAAAATTGATGTTTGCTGACAGCCTGCTGTTGTGGAATTGCGGACAGGTGTCTTTGGCCTGTGTAACAAGCAACACCTTTAAGGTTGGAACGGTCATGTGGTTCCTCTCGTCGGTCCAAGTATTGTTCATTATGGAAAGATCAGCTCAACAGGAGCATTAGTGCCAGGCAGACACACGGCAAACTGACAAATAAGACATATGTTTTTGTACAGAATCTCCCTGCATCTGAAATTTCTCCGCCCAAAGCTCGTCCATTGGTTTCCATCATCAATCCATTGTGCGACTGTGACCATCCCTGTTGCTTATGCCCGCACACATTGTTGAAATCATATGCTGGATGCTTTAATGTTTCTATGTAGTTTTTAGTTAATGATCGGGCTATACTAAGACCACGTTTGCTATGTAATCGCGGACAAAAGGGGACATTTCATAGTGGTTGGTGGAAACCGGGACATTTTAGCGTCCCGACAGGCTTTGGTCGGGATTAGGGACAAGCAACTCAAAATCGGGACTGTCCCGGAATAACTGGGAAGTCTGGTCATCCTAGGTTAGCCTGGTGTAAATCACAGTCAGCTAATTAGTCTGGTGAAAACCACGCTCAGCTGGTTAGCCTTGTGTAAACCAAGGTCTGTCAAGTGTTCGTGCGACTTATATCCTTGTGAATCAGGTTGTTCGTTTCGCGCCACTCATCCATTGGTCCAACATTTGCATTGTATTCGCAACTCGCCTTCATTTTTGGTGTGAACGCACCTTTATGGACAGGGGAGTGAAGACAGAGAGGGAGGGGGGATGAAAGAGATAGAGTGAAGAAGGCCTATTGCCTCTGCTCAGTGTTGACTGGGCGTAACATAGCTGTGTTGACAATAGTGTTGGAGGGAGAAGTGGTACCACTACTACTGTGTTCACTGTGTACCGAGGGAGCCAGTGAAGGCCCAGGGTTACCTCCATGATGATGATGAAGGCCAGCTTGGCGGCCAGGATGTGCCAGAACTGCATGGTGTGGCTGTACTGCTGCTCGTGGCCCGGGGGGTAGCGGTAGTCTCGGTACCTGGAGACACACAACCAGCTGTGAGGGACCTGCAGCATCAGAGCCTCACACGCCCTCATGTCACCGCTGTATCAGTTATATTTCACCGGGAATCCTTTTATGCCTTTAATTTGTTCAATAAGCACTTTGGTGCAGATGTTGTAACTGTTCATTCTAAAAATATAAAACTTTGCTATCAGTGAAGGGGAGAATAACTTACGCACACATACACGCATATATGCAATGCAATGTGTTTGCTTACACACATGAGCTCACACACACACACACACACACACACGCACCTGTCAAACCCTCCCCCCCCCCACACACACACACGCACCACCATCCCCCACCAGCCACTTCGACAGACACCCACACTCATACACGAACACCCACACACACACACACACACACGCACCCCAACACCCACACCAACCCACACAAACACGCACACACAGACACACACAAATGCATCGCCATCCCCCCCCCACCCCGCCCACCTGCAGGTGGTGATGGAGCTGTCGAACCAGGCGGGGTTCTCCCCTGGCTCTGGCCGGCTGTCCGCGGGGATCTGGTCAATGCTGAAGATGGAGAGGCTGTCGTTGATGTAGCCCTTCATGCTCAGCTGCCCGTTGGTCTGGTAGGCGTACATGTACACCAGCCGAGGGATCATGTCCGAGGTGAAGGCCACGATGAACGCCTGAGGTGAGAGGGTGAGAGAAGAGCAGGCAGAGGGTGAAGGGTGAGCATCAGGATGAACCTGGGGACATGTCATCATAAGCTCCGGTCGAAGACCGGATGGACCAGGGTTAACCTTTAACCTGCTGGGGTCTTATTGGATGTCCTCAGACGGAGAAAGGCAAAAAAAACAACCAAAGAGACGCAACCACCGATGACTAAGCCAATGGAAGAGGACGCAGCAGTGAAATGGTGTGTTGAGTTCATGAAGTTCTTTTAACAACCACGAGATAGCAATATTGTTCTTCTGCTGATGAGCAGATACCAATTCTTGCAGAAAACATCTGCAATATTTTTTAGCAGTTGGTAGCACATACAGTAGGTTAGCTGACAGCTAGCAAATGAAACACTGACTACAACCGTCTGATTCTTTGATAATATTATGACAGCTGCATCGACAGCTTAGAGAACAACATCAGAGAATGACTGCTCACACTAACACCGTTCAGCAGATAGGTTACTACAGAGAGAGTCTCCTCACGTTGGTGACCACGGACAGGACCGCCACCCCGTTGAGGATCTCTTGCCATGCCCCGATGCTGTGGGCCTTGGACGCCACGGGCCTCCTGAACTGGGTGGTGAACTTCCACGCGTCCACGCGCACCTCAATGATGTTGTTGAACAACGCCAGCAGGGGGGCGAGTGGGAAGGAGGCCACAAACAGTGTGATGAACCCAAACTGGATCACTATGAGAGAGAGGGACAGGGAGAGAGCCAGGCCAGGGAGAGAGACAGAGACAGAGAGAGAGAGAGAGAGAGAGAGAGAGAGAGAGAGAGAGAGAGATTAGACAAGACAAAGTGGAGGTCTATGTTCAACCATATCGAACACTCCCTTCCCCTCTGATCTGTACATCAACACACTACGACCCCTAGCGGGAGGGGCCGTGACGTGGCGGCTTGTGAACGCTCACCCATCTCCAGGTACTCATAGAACAGCCCCAGCTGGCCGAAGCCCTGCAGGTCGTGGTCCTGCTCCCAGCGGCTGTACAGGCTCTCCGGGTGGTTACGAGCCTTGCGGCTCCCCCACCAGTTCATAAGCCACCTGCAGGGCGACACACACCCATAGACGGATCCAATACATGCATTCCAGTGTCCGCCACTAGGGGGCGGTCTACGCAGGGAGGAGATACCTGCACACTGTGAGGGAAGATGTGAAGGACAGAGGTGGTACTTACGGGACCAGGGCTTCCTGGATGTTGCCCCACACCTGTTTCCCGGTCATCACGATAACGAGTTGTGTGGTGAGCTCGATCAGACAGCCACCTGGGTCGCACTGCAAACACACCGGGGGGCAGTACCGTTACAATAACTTGTGTGATGTTCAAAATGTAATAAGAGCCCAGAAAGAGACACAGAGAGTCAGACAAACATAGATGGATACAGCAGACAGACAGACAGACAGACAGACAGACAGACAGACAGACAGCCAGCCAGAAAGACAGATAGGCAGATAGACAGACAAACAGACAGGTAGATAGATAGATACCTCTTCATTTCTCAGCTTGCCGAACATGTAGACATATTTTCCAGGGTGGCCCACAAACTTGCCCTTGAAGAAAGCCACATAGAAGCAGGACGAGTAGTAGTTGACGAACTGGAAGAGGAACATCTTCACCGTCAGCTTGTTCTCGTACTCCAGGTGGGTCTTGGGGATCTCTGCAACACACATCAAGGCAACAGGTAAATGACCAGCGGTAGACTGCGACTCTGTCACTCCTGAACTACTGGAGAACCGCCCTGAAGCAGAAGCATTTCCCTTCACATCTTTCGCTCCGTCAATTTCATTTCATTAAATCAAAGAGCTTTATTTTTGTACATGTACATGATGTACATTTTTATTGCCAAAGCACATAAAAAACTAAAATAAATTCCAAAATACGATGAAGAAACAGTCTCAGATTTATATTAACATTGAGGGGACATTAAGATTAACATCCAAAGTGACTTACAACCATACATTCACACATTCACACACCGACGGTGGAGAGAACCAGGCAGGGCGACAGCCAGCTCGTCAGGAGCAGTCAGGGTGAGGCTCAAGGGCAACTCGACACTCGCTAGGAGGTTCCGTGATTCTAAATACTAGCTCCCTACCGATGTCAGGACCGCAGAGTCGCTCAACAGCTTCCGCAAAAGACTCAAAACTCACCTGTTCAGAGTTCATCTCGACTCTGCATAGAAACCAATGCACAGCCACCATTGAATGTTGTACGTCCTGGCCCTTGTACATTGCACTTATTCAAGGTACTTAATTGTGTAGCATCTACAGTAGCTGCTATCGCTGCTTTACACGGGGAATGGGTTAGCGTAGCGATTGTAATACTTGCACTTGGTTCTATGAACATCTTTACTGTACCGACAGCGATATATTGTTTCACTTCTTATGACAAATGTACTTATTGTAACAAATGCACTTATTGTAAGTCGCTTTGGATAAAAGCGTCTGCTAAATGCCCTAAATGTAAATGTAAATGTAAATGTAAATAGCGACCTTCCGGTTACCAGCCAACCCGCTCTACCTCCTGAGCTACTGCTGCCCCCGGGCTCAATAGGCTCCCTCACCCATGTCGGTGATCCAGATGGCCACCCTCTCGTACATGAGATTGAGGATCATGATGATGACGAAGTTGATGCAGGAGGCGGTGACGGAGGTGGCGAGCTGCGGCGTGATGAGGGAGCCCACCATGTGCAGGTTGTTGGTGGGGCTGTCCTTCATGATGCTGGCGAAGGCCGCATACACCGCCAGGCGGTAGGCGATCACCCCGATGATGCAGGCGATGATGAGCGAGATCTGGGGAGCGGCGGGGGGTTGGGAGGTGGACGGGGACGGGGAAGACGTGAGGAACTCAGTAGCTCTGTTGCGCAGAAGAAGAGCATCAGTGGGAAGCCGGCTCTTCTTTGTTGTTATCATAAAGCGCTTTGTTGTTATCACAAGCGCTGCGTGCATGTGTCACATGCACACATAGACACACGCAAACTGGTTTAATGCCAACTGGAACACATTAGATTACGGTCATGCGGTCAGAAACCACACAAACTCCCTGAGCACCAATTTATACATCTCTTAATCTAGCTTTAACGTATGTTAATATGATATTCCAATATTTTAAATTCTAATAGTCACAGGGACCATAGTGCCCTGTTATGGGGATAACGATGTTTGTTCACATCATAGATTAATTAAATCGCTGTATATTATAAAAACATATTTGGTGGCTGGTACTGAAAAGCTATTTTTGAAATTACATGAAAGGTGATAGAGACACATGCTCACCCAGAACAGGACGGTGGCTCCAGACAGGCACGTGCGAGCACACTTGCTTGTTACGGGTAAGTAGGGCTCCATCTCCTACAGAGCGACCAAGCAAAGCATGGAGAAGTTATGAGTCATTGCACTGGTTGTTATGCTGAAAAGAGAACTCTGAAGAGATTTAGAAACCAGAGCTTCACCCCGGAGGCAGAGCAGGGTTCAGCCCTGATCCAAGATCGGGAAGAGGTTTGCTCCTGCAGGGTCAATAGGTCACTGCGGGGCAAAGAGCCTGCTGGGGCATTCCAAATATGAGTATTTTCCAGAATGCTCTACTTCAGGGCCTGCTGGGGCACTCTGACTCTATATGTAAGTATTTTCCAGAACGCTCTTCTTTAGGATATTATATTTTCTCCACACAAGCGTTGGTGCACTGCGGCGCAAGGTCTGTTGTTCAGGACCAGAGCATTCAGGGGGTGCTGATCCAGCCTTACCCACAGGAGAATGCTGGCCCAGCAGAGCAGCACCTTGCCCACCAGATCAGCAGTGGTCCGCTCTAGAACCCACTCCATCTCCTAGAGCGGAGGGGGGGGGGGGGGGGGGGGGGGATATGGTCCCATACCCCTTTATATTTGCTCATTCAAAAATAATTGGTATGATGCATAGTCTATAAGGTATTTCATTTTAAGACATGATATAATCAATCCAACATCCATGATTGAGGCTCCTTTGAGGCAGGTGAATAAACTATACAGAAAACTGAAATCCTCCACGACGCTGATTAAACAAATCGGTACTGAAGAGTTGGGCCTGGATTCTCTCCTCTAGAACTCCAGACCCCAACGACCAGCGCAGAAAAGGAAGTGACCAAAGGTTCAGCGCGGAGCGCGGTCTGGGTCATGGTAACCATGGGAACACAAGCACCTGCGTGATGCGGTTGAGGCGGCGGTTAGTGCACTTGGTCTCGTACTCGGGTCTGAGCTGGAGCTGCTGCTGCTCCTCCTCAAAGTCCACCAGGTCCCACTCATACTCCAGCCGGGCCTGACGCCGCTTCCAGAACTCCAGGAACAAAGTGACTGCAGGGGGCAGACCGCGGGCAGACCGCAGGACCCCAGTTACTTGGGCCGCTTATCACATTGTCAAATATAATCCACTATTATGTTTTTATTATTTATATAAATATAATTGTAGTCGTTTTTGATGTTTGCAGCTGTTCAACACGTGCAACGCCTTCATATCCCCATGGGGATGAAGACTGTTTACATTCATCTAGTTGGCCAAAGTAAAAGGGCAGAATATAGAAGTAGACTTCCACAGCAAAATTCTGGCCTGCGTATAAAGTATGCTTTTGAATTAATACATTTTACTATTACTACTGTACTCTGGTTGTGAGCTTTTTTTGAGGTTAAATAATCGAAATACCTGCTGTTACAAGCCACAAAAAGGGTTATTTGACCACTGGCTGGCGCTGTTTGGCTAAAGAACGCTGCCTCACGAGTGACTACTCACCCCAGATCCCCATGAATATGGCAAAGAACACCGTCCCTACGTTGTCAAATAGGTGCGATTGCTGAGAAGAGAAGCACATTAGAGTAATGCTTATTGAAAGTCAAAGAGTGTTTAAAGAAAGGAACATTATGTTGGTGTATTAATAGGACTGTGACTCACCCAGGAGGAACTACATGTCGAGTTGAGCTTCCAGTATCCACACTTCTTGTCGCACAGCGGACACATAATAATCTGGCCTCCGATGTTTTCATCACATATCTCTTTACTGCATAGGAAATAGTAACAAAGGTGAAATTATACACCACCGTTCAAAAGTTTGGGGTCACTAGAAATTAACGTGTTAAAAGGCTAATTGATGATTAGAAAACCGTTGAATAAAAGTGTGAGTTTTCATGGAAAACTTGAAATTGTTTGGGTGACCGCAAAGGTTTGAAGGGTAGTGTATATATATATACATAATGTACATTTTTATCATATTGTTTTACAAAAATGAAAAACAACAAGGCAGTGTTTTAAAGATAGACACAATCACATAGCACAGTCTTGCACTACTGAAGCTTCGTAGTTGAGGGTCGAACATGGATCTCCATGGGACGGACCTCCACTCGTTCTCCTCGTAGGTCATCAGGCCGTACAGGAAGCAGATGAGCCCAACCACCGCCGCGAAGAACAGCATCTCCGTGTAGAAGCCCAGCCAGGCGAAGTAGATCCCGATCTTCTCTCCATAATACTTCCTGTGAACAGCGGAGGGCAATACGATTAGTGGTGTTGGTTAACATAATATTAATAACACCAATGATTGTGTGTAAATACCGTCTATTTACTTTAACCGCATCTTGGCAAATAAAATATAATCTAAAACCATCGTAATCAGCAATGCTTAAATGCCAAAATGTGCATCAAAATAATGAGTGAGTTTAAGTATTAGGGAAACCCAATGAACAATGGGTTCATTGGGTTTCCCTAATGAACCCCAATGAACCCATTGTTGAACAATGTCCATTGTTCATGTCCTTATGTCCATGAACAATGGACATAAGGACATGAACAACAGGACACAGGTACGAGTGAGTAGTGTTGGGCACCTACCGGATGAGGTTGAGGGGCTGCTCCTTGAAGAAGCACAGGAACGTGGCCCAGTGCTTGTAGAGGCTGAAGCGCTCACTTTCACAGTTAGGATCCCTCGACTTCTTATAGTACCTGGACTGCACAGAGGTCACAACATCATCACCGTCATCATCATCCTCATCGCCATCATCCTCATCGTCCCCATCATCATCATCACTATCATCATCATCCGCATCGTCATCCTCACACAGCATTCAGGGCATGGATTCTGCAGATAATATCGGTTGTTGGCGTGGTAAAAGGCTTACGTCGTGCAGAGGGAAGGCCGAGGAGTAGGTCCCGTTGCTGAGCAGCCGCTTGATGCCCTTCTTCTGCTTGTCCTCGGTGGTGTAGGGGCAACGGGCCAGGATGTAGAAGACCTGGGGGAGGAGGAGGAGGAGGAGGGGGAGGAGGAGGAGGTCAACTATATGCCATGTATTCATGACATTTTCTAGTTTAAATATGAATTCCCAAAACATTTTGTTGCCTGTTAACCCTCCTATTATGTTCAAATAAACGTACAGCTTTGATGTTTGGGGTCAATTTGACCCCAGCAATTTAAACATGCAGAAAATAATTGCAACTGAATGTCTTAACCAAGTTTCTCTCTCAGCCTCATTCGGCCTTTCTACTGACCATTTTTATAGCCCAGTAAATAATACATGACTGCCCCCAACCTCCCCTTATACATCAAGTATTGATTGTATTTGACTATTGCGAAATATGCAAATCACTGTACGATATCATTCATTGACCTATATTGAAAATCAAATTAGGTTTTGTTGTTTCCAGGGCTTTATGTTGATATTTAAATATAGTAATGTATTCAGTCAAATAAAATATGGTTAAAATGCAGATTGTCTTGTATATGACTGCTGCTAGCATATCTGGTGGGGCCTGGAACCATTTAGATGCAGTCAGTTTACCCTGTCTTGTATAACTGGGGATCAGCAGCTTTCCATTTTTGGATGTCATGTCAGTTCTTGGTGGTTGAGATATAACAAGAGGGTATAATTGTGAGAAACCACAGAAGGGTCAGAATGTCCTATCTCACTGGCTTCATTCTCATCAGGAGGACACCCTGAAACATCTGTGACAGAACCTCATTAGCAACAAATATTTTTCTGTCTGGTGGTCATTTCAAAATGTTTAGTTGAGGCACAAATGCAAAGAGAAATGTTGTCGAATGATCAAAGTTCTCGCCGGAACTTTGTTTGCCCCATCCCACATACTGCAAGAATGATCAGAGCTGCTGAACTGCCCATGAGAACTGTCAGTGAGTTCTCATGGGAAATATGTCCTGCCTCTCCCATTGCTTCTTGAATGATCAGAGAACTCATGGGAACTGTTTTCTCCTCACACCCCTACACACACACACACACACACACACACACACACACACACACACACACACACACACACACACACACACACACACACCCACACACACGCGCACACACACACACACACACACACACACACTGTGGCAACCCGGTCCCAAACCCTCAGGCCAGGCGGCCCGAGGGAGAGGTGGTGGATGGCATATACCGCCGATATCCACCAGCCGGAGCCAGAGAGCGTCCATTGGGTCACTCTAATTGGTGCAATGGAGAACACCTGCGGCAGAGGACGTGGAAGACCAGGTACCCTTTAAAAGGCTGTTTGATGTTCTCCCAGGAAAGAGAACCGAGGCCTACTTGGAGGCCTTCGATAGGACAGCACGTCGGGAGAGCTGGCCGGAGGACCAGTGGGCCCACATCCTCCTCACCTAACCCGCCCAGCAGGCCAGCCAAGACCTGGCGCCGGAGCGTGCCAGCCAGTACCCTGCCTTGAAACAGGCGATATTGGCCTACTATGGACATAGCCTCGCCGCCAGGGCCCAGCACTTCCACGAATGGCGATTTGATTGCCGAGGCGCCGTGCAGACTCAAATCTCCCAACACAGGAGGCTGATCCGCAGATGGCTCGCAGACGGAGAGGGACCCAGCCTCCTGGACAGGGTGTTGATAGACAATACCGTCCATCAGCTCCCGGCCGAGGCCCGGAGAACCCTCGCCACCAACCACCCCGGCACGGTAGATGAGCTGGTCTGGCAGTTGGAAAACTGGCAGGTGGCTCAAGAACTGAGTTTTAGCATCCGGAACCCCTCGAGGCCCGCCGAAACGCACCGGGACCGACGAGGTCCGAATCCCGTGCCCCGAACACCCCCAGCGGGACCGCCGACCCTCTCCCAGGAGCCCCGAGAGGACAGACGGTGCTTCAGCTGCGGGCAGACTGGACACCTAGCCCGACAGTGTCCCGGGAACCGGGACGTTTCCATGCCGTCGACCTTCGCGGATGAGGGACGGTCAGGGCCGTGTCTCCGGTTCCCAGGACACTGTCCCGGGCACCAGGGTCCGGACACCCTGACGGCCACTGAACAGACCACCCAGGAGAAGCCGAGAGCTCTCCTCCAGGTGAAGCAGCTCTGGAAATCGGTGTACCACCCCCAGACTTACGGGCTCGTGTTACAACACTTTTTTTTACAACACGTTTTAGTGTTTTAACAAAACACTAAAACAGATGCTTAAGAAAGCCATGGACACCGATGGGAAAAATTGGGACCAGCTCCTGCCCCATGTCCTGTTCCCAGTCCGTGAAGTGCCCCAAGCCTCCATGGGTTTCTCCCCCTTCGAGCTGCTATACGGGAGAAGACCAAGGAGACTCCTCGACCTCGCCAAGGAGGCATGGGAGAGTCTGCCATCCCCCCATCGCACTATGGTGGACCACATGTAGCAGGTGAGGGACCGCAAGGCGCAGGTCTGGCCCATCGTCAGGAACCATCTCAGGCAGGCCCAGCAAGCTCAAGCCTGGGTCTACAACCGGGGAGCCAAGCTGCGCATATTTCAGCCCGCCGACCTGGTTCTGGTACTCATACCGACGGCAGAGTGCAAGTCCGAGCCGAGCAGAGGAGGGCACCTCCAGGACCGATACGGACAGGCAGACTCGTGGATATATCAGACTTTCCCCCAGCGGCCACGAGGGAACCTGCACGCCGGGACGACGAGCGCCGACACGGAACACACCGCTGGGACGGCACTACCGATGGGAGTGACCTCCCTCGCCAGGGACGAGACCGGCCCGGCCGGAGAGACAAACCCCTGGACTGTACCGTGGCTCATGGAGTCACCAGTATGATTTTTGGTTTCCCTGCGTTGGGCACAGACCCACGGGGTTTTTCCGTTAATTAATGAGTAAACGCCCTATTGCGCTTTGAACGGATCTTGGCGTGTAGTGTTTTCCTGCGTGAGAGAGACCTGGGGCCGGGTCGCCACACACACACACACACACACACACACACACACACACACACACACACACACACACACACACACACACACACACACACACACACACACACACACACACACACACACACACACACACACACAACACACACAAATTAATCTGTAGGAGCCCTCAGTATCATCTAACACAACAAAAACGAGATAGGAATTAGGGTTTTATAGAATAATAGTGCTAGGGGTCAGAATGACCCCAACAACACCGATGTGTACAAAATGTGTACAGGACTTTTTGTTAATTTCATGTTTGCCATGTTCACCCCATAGATTTAGGAAAAGTCATAAAAAATCAAGCTGAAAAGTAATTTGTTTTATAAAACAATTATACCTATATTATAATAATCTTTATAATTTGTATTATGATTGTATAAAAAATGGTTTTATTAATATGACCAAACTAGTTGAGTGCCAGTGGATGATCCCTGACTCCAGGACTAGAGAGTGGACCGGTGGTCAGACGGGGGAGGGGCACTCACTATTCTGTTGCGGGTCGATGGGGAGAAGAAGGTGTCCTTGTCGTCGATGAGGAAGAAGTCGGCCTTATCCTTGTTGAAGGCTGCAGTGAAGTAGTCGGGCTCAGGGTGCATGATGAGCTCGGGCAGGCGGAACGGTGTGGACAGCCAGTTCATAGGGATTTGGCTGTGGTCCGGGATGTCGTTGGCCTTGAAGGGAACCTTGATCTTTAGCACATCTGCATAGGTGGCCAGCACCTCCCACGGAGCGTGGATCTTCAGGAAGAAGGTCTTCCCGTCGTCCGACTCCTGCCGAGAGAGAATGAGAGAAAGGAGGAGGAAGGAGGAGGAACAGCAGTTGGATCATGTGTACAGGGCTTTGTAGAGTAACTGATGATTAACTATTATCTATTCAGTCATTGTTAGATGATGGTTCAGCCTTAATCAACTCACAGGTGGTTAGTTCAGCTAGAGTTCATAAAGTAGCAGGAGGTAAATCAGGTCAAGCTGTCCTCTCCATCCAATAAAATGTGTTGGTTTAAAGGTCCCATGGCATGCTATTTTGTGGATGCTTTTATATAGGTGTTAGGGCCCCTAATACAGTACTTGAAGACGGTCAAGAAATTCAGCCGTGGTACAGAATTATAGCCACTACGAGCCAGTCACACAATGAGCAAAAAAAAATCCCTTTCTCATCCATGTCGCAGTTCAATCTGGACTTCAGGGTGTCAAAGCCAAAGTTCCTTTCCCCCAATTCCTTCTCAACCATGGCCGAGATAACCCCCACTACGATTCTCGTTTTGGAAGTACCAGAGAGCTCAGAGAATCCGACACAGTCTAGTCTTTTCACCAAATGGGAGCTTTACGCAAACCTTACCTTATGTTGAGTGTTATGCGCCATAACACCAACAGCAGAAGATTGGTGTTATCCAAATAATAAAGAAGTGTACAACACTTTCGTTACAGTGTGTGTATTCACACATACACATGTGGCTCTCGTACCATCGTAGCTCATTGTCAGGCCAAATTCTCTGGGCGGGCAAAGCAGAGAAAGGGGTAACCTGGTGACGACATATGGGGCCAAATTCCAAATCTGCGCGTCTGAGCTTTCATTTTTTCAAAGGCGGAGCAGGATACATAGTGCTCGATTTACACCTAACGCTATTTCTAGCCACTGCAGGACCATAGGCAGGCTAGGGGAACTCATATTAATGTTAGAAAACCTCATATAGTGATTTTCATGCCATGGGACCTTTAAGAGGTGGTCCAGGGACTGCTAAGTAACATACAGTTTGTGCTTTGTACTATCCCATAAGAAGACAGCCAGTATTTTAATACAGAAACAGAGAAACAAGAACAACAACGTCCTGAGAATGCGCAGTCCAATGAGAAGACACAACAGTACAGGGCAGCTCCTCACCGATTTGTCCTCAGTCTCCAGCTCAAGGCCAGCATTCTGCAGGTTGGCCTCAAACTCCCTTCTCCTTTCCTGCAGAGGAATAAACAAACATATTGTTGAAAAATCCAGACTGTTTCTGCCGACAAACCACTGGAATTCATGCTGCAAGCGTATGATCTGAGCATCTCCAGTGGAAACAGTGAGTTGGAGGGAAAGACTGTCTGTGGATGTGGTAAGTGTGTGTCTGGAGGAATCAACAAGAGCTGCCTGGTGGCTGAGGCCCACCATGCAGCTCTGGCACCTGGGTGAGAGGATCTCTTGGTGTGGAGAGCTGTGGCCAAGGGGAGGGCAGCGGGGCCAATATAACAGAGCTATACAAACATTGTTCATTTACAACCCCAAACCCGGACATAGCCTGAGGCCATTCTACTATACCTACTGACATAACTGGAAGATATTAGTTCATGAACATTATTAATGAACATTATTAACGTTCAGTATTAAAGTGCATTTCCGTTCCTCACCTGTTTCCTTTCTCCATCTTTATCGTCCACGTATGACAGGATGAAGTCAATTCTGCGCACTCCGTCCCGGAAGAACACAGAGTCTTTACTCTGTGTGTTCTTATCAATCTAGGAGATGGAAAAACAGACCAGGCGTCAACATGTCAACCCATGAAAAGATGATTACCCTTGCTCTCAAGATGGCCCTCAAATCAAATGAACACGGCACTCAAACCACGCCATTCTCCTATCATCAGCTGATAGCACAACCCATGCGACGTGAGCCATGATACGGACCATAAAACATTGTTGTTAAGGAATAAATATCCTGCACAAACACACATGAACCGATAGTGTGTTGAGGTCAGGACATTGGTTTCACTGTAAGTATTCAAACTGTATCCCATGCGATGCAAATGCTTTAATCCGAGAACAGCCCAGGGTCATATTGCTTTGACAAAGCTCAAGCTAATTTAAATACACCACACTACCAGGCTGACATCTCAGCTGTGGCAACCAGAGAGATGGTGTTCATTGCAGGGAGTACGAGGCACAGGATGAAGCTAGGTGGGCAGCGTACGATAGATAAGGGAGCAGGGAACCGTAGCAAGGGGATGGGCACACGTCGTGATGACGTCATGGACTCCCATTTACACTCAATATCAAAAAGCACCCGACAGGGTGCATCCAACTCCCACCCCAACCTCTTTCTGCTCGGCTCGCTTTCCACCACTATCTGGGACCAATGTTGTTGTTTACACAAAGACATTAGAATTGTCCGCCCCCCCTCCTCGCCATGTGCCTCTCCAGCCAGGCCAGGTCAAGCTGCGGTGGGAGCACTAGTCTAGCAAAGAAGTGTTTTCAGGGAACAACGGAGAGCAGAAGAGATGACCGTCTGGTGCCACTGGCCGGTACAGCTGTTCTGCCAAAGACTAAAAATAATGACTGCAACGTGGACAGGAATGCCTTCGCTGGCAACAGTGGCTAACTAGACCGGAATGCAGCCCTAGAATGATCTTTGAGAAGGCCAGAGACTACGGCTCCAGCCTTACTGGGTGTAAGTACTCACAATGACTAAGGCTTTTCTCGATGCAGAAGGGGAAGGGAAGGATAAGGAATAGCACTTTACCTCCATCGCCAACTCCCTCTGTGTGTGTGGGTGGGTGTGTGTGGGTGTCAGCGCGTCTGCAGAGCGGCCGGATATCTATTGCCTCGCTCTCTCTCTCTCCAGGGAGTTTGGTTAAGCCCTTCTCCTCTGCCCTCTCTTCCGCTCCCTTTCACTCTCTCTTTCTCTTCATCTCCTAGCTCAACACGCTCCATCCATTCCTCTGACATCCCCAAAACAAGCCCTCACTTGCTTAGCAATCTGGTTAAGAGGGGGGGTAGAGAGAGAAAGGGAGACTCACAAATAAATAAACACGAGACAGAGAGAGAGAGAGGGGGGAGCATCTAGAGATGACATCAGCATACTGCTAGCATAGCCCCTGCCAACCTTAGCTCATTCACTAGCTCATTCTACCCCCAGGGCATATTATATCTCCATGCAACCTGAGATCCAAATCAGATAACCTATAAATTGTGACAGAAACAAATACCTCTCTCTGTTGTGTCCTCAGTACAGCACGAGAGACAAGTGAATAAGCAAAACTACAGATGAAGATGATAAGGAAGGGACTCAGGAACATGGAAACAGATAATTAACTGATCACTGATAACTGATAACTTTAAGAAAGAAATCACTTCATAAACCTTTGAGCAAATATAAAACCACTCCAACTCAGCCCTCCCAGCCTGCATATTCCATACAGTACGCTTTAAGAGTCACCAAGAAGCAGCTTACAATTATGTTCTGAATCCGACAGCTCCCACTCCGCCCATGTTTAACGGGAAAGGGGGTCTTTGAGCAGACGCGTGTGGCCTCTTTATACATCCCGCCTGATCCCAAATCATACCAGGCCCCTAACTACAGAAAGAGAGCTAAAAGCGTCTCCCAGAACACTGGGAGCCATGTTGAACATGGCATGGTAGCTGCTGTCTCCTACTGGGCCCTCGCCCCGGCGTCTCTCTAATTTAGGGTAATTATAGCTCTCCCTTATGGGATCCCTGCAGCTCCTGGGACCTGCCCTGGCCCCGCGAGGTGCGGCCCGCGCAGGCCAGAGACGTCCGTACATCAATCAGCTAACCCCAAAGTAGTGGGTGTGTATTGGGCGATGTACATGAACATCTCTCATCTAGTTTGAGGGGTTCACAACATGGAACGAGATGAGGGGATGGGGGTGAGAGGAGAGCTTGGGCGGGGTGGAGATCTAAGGGAAACGTTGATTTGAGGGTGTTATTTTGGGGTCGGCGAAGGGAAAGGGGAAAGACGTACAGGAAGCCACGTCCTGAGGAGGGTGGCTGACAGTTCAAATGGACGATAAGCAAGGGTTCACTTTCCGAAACACGACTGATGTAATGGGGATTGGCTTGTTCAGCTTTCAAGTAAATGCATCCCCTTTCTGAAACAAACATTTTGAAACATGAAATGTTTCCCTTTACTTTACATTTATTAAGTAAATTTCTCATCCAACTCTCATGATTAGCTTGAATGAGCTAAAAAAGCAGAGCCATAAACGACTTGACCTACTAGTCTGTGACCCAGTCGGCTGTCATTTGGCATTCTTAGGCGTTTTTTGAGACCTAAATTAGAAGCTTTAAATGACGAAATGACCAGTCTTTTATTTAGAAAACCTTCAAAGTCAAAATGTGTGTTCATTTAACGACAGTCCAAGTTCAGGCGAAGGCTACATGCCTCCTGCCCACATGTTAAGACTCTGCATGTACACAGAAGCATGCTTGCACACACACAACCACTGCACAGTTACAGCCATGACTTCCACAATAGTTTGTGTTTGCCGGTCCCCATCCAATTATATTTTACACCTCTGGCGTTCACCTCCTGCTCAGTCACAGAGACACGATCGCAGGTGAGAACCAAGCAACCTGCTTTCCATTCTAATTCAACACCTTCTGTATCTCATGCCCACATGTTTCCACTAACCAGAGAAAACAACACGCTTATGCTAACACTTGACAAACGTATGTGTCGTTTTTGTAATAAAGTAATCCTCCAACTGAATTGGAAAGATATCTCTCTAGATCTTTCCTTTCATTTGGCTTCTACATAACTCAGAGGCTGTCAGACAGGGGGGCAGGCATATGCACAGCAGTAGCTAACACCACACCACAGGCCTGGTTTACCATGCCGTACCCGTGCGCGAAACTTGAGGAAAAGTGCCCGCTTTCTCCAGCTCTGCAGAAGAAACAGTAAGGGACAGTGAGGGAGTATGCCCTACCCACCCACACAGTGGCCCACCACATCCAGTCCCACATTCATCCAGACTCTGGGAACTCTTGTCGCAGACAAATACACATACACAAGGACAAAACAAGCAACAAGGCCGGGGCCGTGTCGCCAAGTTAATAAACTTCACCCACACGACCGCTGGCTTCTAGCGGCAACGTTAAAAGACGAAGCCCAGACAGCGGTTAACCCCGATGACGCCCCCACTGCATTTGTGTACAGTTTACATAACCAACATATGGTGACAAGAACCAAAGGAGGACAAGGGCCGCGCTGAAACCGTGCGGCCCTATGGATGACACACCGACCGGTGAGACACAGACACGCCACACAGCGCATGCCCGTGCATGCGCCTTACCCCCGTCAGGGTGTTGATGCGCTCCAGGCTGAGCGGCAGGGCCTGGGGGCTGTCGCTGTGGTCTGAGGGGGCCAGGGAGAACTGGCTGCCATTCAGGGACTCACACGACTCCACACACACAGCAGGGAGCTCATTTGTTTGAGGCACCAGGAGAGCAGAAGAAGACAGGGTTATTGTTCATGGGGGAGACACTAGGGACAGTTGGGGGTTGTTTCCCGTGTCGTTTCCTGTCGCATGGCAGTTGGACTGAGCGGAACCAGCCTGGGATTCAAGAGCCTTCGACAATTGTATGTAAAAAGCGATGTCACCTTCATGAAGTTAGCTGTTGAGGGATATGTTGGATATGTGGGATATAAACACACTTCTTGTCAGCCTGATTCATTCTGCCCAATGACAGCAGTGACTGAGAGCGTCCTGCCATTGGACATCCAAAAAGATAATCCTGGTTGCTAAGACACAAGGGTAGATAGTGAGGACCAAAATAGGAAGCCCTTGGGTTGTGATTGTACTTTCGGCGGCCAGCTTAAGAGGAAGTCAGTCACTAGAAATCGGAAATTCCACATTTATGTGGTGTTTCTGGAATCAGAACTTTTTGGCCGCACGCCATTGGTGATTCCTGATGCAAGTTACAAATTGAATCAACAACTAACTTTTACTGAAAGGAGAAGCACTCAAAGTGAAGACAATGTCTTAAAATATGATTCATACATTGCTCTGTTAATCAGTGGAGGGGAAGTTTATTTTTTGGCATCATGTGACTGTGTCAATGTAAGGGCCTGTGGTTGTGTGTAGTTACCCCTTGTTGCCCCAGCTGGGAGGATCCTGAGGCAGATGTGTAGGGGTTGTGGGGGCCATTGCTCTCACCTGCAAGACAAACACATGCATTATCAATGACTCACCTGAATAAGATAATAAACATTTTAAAGGTAAGGGGGACAAACTAATCAAGCCAAACTAGATATGAAAACTAGGAAACAACCATGAAACAAACAAAGGTTGTCTTCAGCAAATGCAAATAAACAGCTGCCAGGGATCAGACCAGTGTTGACATGTAACCAAATGGTGCCGTCTATCACTAGCGTTAGATAATTTAGCCTTAGACAACCTAAGAAAGAGTCACTCGCGTAAGCCTTCGACTACTTAAAAAAGACTCACTAGGGTTAGCCTTAGAAAACTTAAGAAAGAGGCACTAGGGTAAGATAACTTAGCCTTAGACAACTTAAGAAAGACTCACTTGGGTTAGCCTTAGACAACTTAAGAAAGAGAGCCTTGGTAAGAAAAACTATCACAAGACATTATTAAAAGGCTGGAAAATATATTTAAAAAAACGACTCCTTCTAATTTCAACATTTATCATTGAAATCTGAGCGACCATTGAAATCTACCATAATAAAAGTGTGGAGTTGCTTAATTAAAATGCCCCACCATACATTCAAGGAACAAGGCTATCAAGTTGTCTGTCATAGCATCAACAAACGACCGGGACGCACAAAGGGAGAGCAAACATGCCAGCCTCACACCATACAATTCCACCGGGCCAGCTCATAGTCGCTTAACATGTGCTCGAGGAGCAGTGGCTCTAATTAATGACAAGTGGAGGGTATTCTTAGGCCGGTCCAGCAAAGAGCATATTTACACTGCTGCCAAAAAAACATATTGACCGTGCAAAACACAGTGGAAACAAAAACAGATCATTTCTTTATTCAAAACGAATATAAATGGCTTCCTTTAATTACTTCCTGCAATATACAGGCAAAGCACAACCTTGATAAATACAATGCTGAATACATACAGCAGATGTATAGTACAAGTGCCATATAGTTAGCATTGCATGCTTTGGAATCATATTCAAAACATAAATATGAAATATGATATGAATGAATAAATAATGTACCCATTTACAGTGGCATCATAAGGATTGGACCCCAACATGTGGCAATAGCCTAGCACAGTAAGTGAGAACGCTTCTTGTGTGAGTAGCTTAGTGAAGTTGATGAGGAGCGGGCCAGCAGTAAGACTGGTCACAGATACAGAGCAGCCTTTGTCCACAGGGACGGCAGCTGATCAATCTGCAGAAGGCCATAGGGCCAGGTGGGACTCCCTTTGTCCATAGCAACCCAACAGATTTGAGCATAAGAAAAACAGCTGATGACCAATGGTTCACGTGCTACATCACACTGCTTCTGTTTTGCAGGTAGCCCTGAGTTTTACAGCCTGATTTGAGCTAGTTAGATAGGGATCGGGCGTCGAGTTGCCTCACTTACGTTTCGCCTTCCTGTGACAGGAAGCGAAACTACAGAGCACGATTATGGTGGGAAGTTAAAGGTGATAAATAAAGGGGCGAGTAGATACAGATGGATAGCATCATAATAGTGCTTATGATTTAAACTTTATCCAAATAAAGTATAAACAAACATCTTTGTATGGCAGTGAATGGTCAATGAGAGGGAGAGATACACATTTACTGTAGTTTGAGAGGTGTGGTGTGTCTGAATCTCAGTTTGAATTTGTTTAGACTAAAAGCCCAACTCAAAGCTAAACTAAATGCTGTATTACCTCATTACCTATGTCCCGCAGTGCCTGCCTGCTGTCCAGTCTGTTGGACTGAAATCTGTTGTGTTAAAACTGATTCCCCTCATATAAAATAGGCTATTCCAAGGGCTTGAATTTGTATTTCCTTTTGCTGTTTTAATTCGAAAGATAATTTAATAAGATAAAATCTGTTAGCTGGAGAAGCCAGAAGCTTAGACTACTTTCCAGTCGACCCATATAAGGCAGCGGTAGTTTTGTGTTCTGAGCCCGCCTCTCTGAGCCTGACGGCGGGTTGCTGGTGCCCCCCGGAGCCCCCTCCAGTGACCGGGGTTTTCCACTTGTCCCGCAACATGTGACTCAGAAGAGCCTTGGCTTCCTATATAGGCCTATCTTTTATATGTTTAACGCGCAAATTAAAGTAAAGCTTCCTTAGGGAAAAGTATAGAAGTGGGCTATTAATACAACAATAATTCAACTGTAAGCCTTAACTTATAACGCTACCGGAGGCGACTAATGAGCCAACTTAACCCAGTTGGGCTATTTTAACTATCGCTTTTCATAGGTATACTTGCTGAAATATTGAAGCAAGCAACATAGAGAGTATTTCTAAAATGCCAACTCACCGTTAAAAGAATCGGAGGGACTCATCTCAATTAAACTTTGGTCACCCGTCCTCCCCGTTATTCGGTTCATGGTGCGGAGACGCCAAGGTGACGCGCGGCGCGCTGGAGGCTCTTGGGCAGCCTGGTCTCTCTCCTCAACCTCCCAACACCTCCACAGGGGGTAGAAATGTCTTAAAGTAATTCGTGTCTTCCAAGGACACGATGGCGTGCAAATATCACGATCACTTGGCAACACTCCTCCCCAGTACCCTAGTGTTCACTATACGCTCCACCACCGTGCCAGTGACGCCCCAGTGCTCCGGACTGCACCACTCTCCCTCGTCACTGAGGGGCGGGGAACACAGCTTTCGTTACATCTTGAGATGTAAGGGTTCCAGGTTCCAACCATTTGTGGTTTTGTTTTATCACAATATATCATAATATTTTAACAATTTAAAATGTTGTATATTTTATACTTTAAAAGACGAGTAGCTGAGCAGTTTTTATTTTTAATACCAGTCTACAGTATAAATCCATATTTTTGAGCTGTGCTTGGAGTTGAGCTTGGATGAGGATGTAGGAGAGTTCTGCACAACTACTCCCCCCTCCAAATTTTGCCAACCGGTTGAGATTCGAACTAGCCACCCTCCGGTTACCCAATCCAACTCCTTAACCAATAGGTCACAGATACCCTCATGCCCTGTGAGTACCTGAACAGAACCATGCCAGGTCTGTTCTCCGTGGAAATGTCCTCAACTGCCACTGTCAGCTGGCTCACACGAGACTCAGGGGGGGTCTTGGTTTACTGTATTACCTTTCCTTCACATTTTCCAACCACCTCTTTCCTGCCCATCGCCGGGATAAATTTAGTGTCCCAGGCAGCGAGTGCCTCCTGTTTCCCTCAAGTGGTTTACGTAGTCAGGCCCTGGTTGTAATTATGTATCTCTCTTCACGGGGTGTGGCGCAGGGCAGAAATACAGCTGCTCATTTCTCTTGACCGCGTTTGCTTGTGCAGCCTTATATTACATGCCAGGCTGCTGGGCATTTGGGCCTGTAGGTGTGCACTGCCATGGGGGAGTCTGTGAGGGGAGCGGAGACATGTCTAATAACAAGGTGGAACAGAAGCAGCACCCATGTGCTTTCCCTTCTACTTACATCAACCCAGAGAACATGGATCCTGTGTGAAGGGTGTGATGGACTCTCATGAAACTGGCTCAAGTACAGGTCCAGTTGGTACTTGGTGTACTGTGAGTGTACTACCATTAACCTCACTGTTATTGTTAAGCTATATACAGATGACATATTATAAGTATGGTGTGTTCTATATACAGACTCGGAATGACATTTTATGGCTATAGCCTACATTGTGATTACTATACAATATATTTATATTTGTTATTGATTTAAGTAGTTAGTATTATTATACCTACTGGTTAATTGTCAATATGTATAACTTTACCAGGAGATTTTCCCATTGACGTTTAGAGTCTGAGCCAAGAAGGCAGCCATGACATAAAAGTATCACGTTTAACATTAAAAAACAAAATTCACATTTAAGTACAATACAAGACACAAAACACAATAACACAAATCACAGTAAAGCATAAATTCCATTTGTCAGTAAGTCAGTGCTCAGTATCGGACATGTACAGTTTGTGGTTAAATAGTCCTTAATCTTGCTTTTGTAATTGTTCATGGTGATTTAGGATTCCAGTTTAAGGTGATCCTGTAGAAGCAGGGCCGTGTAAACCTGGAGGCCCTAAGCAGGATAATTTTGGGCCCTCCTTTGCAGTTGTAGTTTTGAAACAGAGCAACTGTGTGCATTCATAACCCTTACGATTTTTATCTGTACCTCTTTCAGCATGATTAGCCACAATTATTTTACTACTTATTAAGTATACTCACTGAAACAGTCAAAGTAAAGCTTACACACTAACCACATTTCTTTTACTTTACTGTCTGAAATTTTATAACAGCACAAACTGTTTAGTCCACTAGGCGGCTTGCAACCTTTAGTATTGAAGGGGACATATTATACCACAAGGTGTGAATGTGATTAGCCTTACAAGCCGATTCGAAAATCTGCCCTTTATGACATCACTAGTGGGCGTGTCCACCTAGATGTGTGCTGGATAGATCAGTCTACCAGCCTACCCAGTAGACTGAAGTAAATGTTGCTCATCTATCCAGCACAGATCTAGGTGGACACGACCACTAATGATGTCAGATGGGGCAGATTTTCGAAACGGCTTGTATGGCTAATCACACTCACACCTGGTGGTATAATATGTCCCCTTTAAAACATCTTCAACAAAGTTGCTTTTTAAAGGGTCTTATAAGTTAGTCTATTGTGACAAAATCGTGAAAGCGTTCTTGCAAATAAGATGAGTTAAGATGATATAGCTTAATAATGAAATCAATTAGAATAATAAACATCCATAGTAGCCGCTGCATTGGCCTACAATTATAATTTAACAAAAAACATGTGTAGGGTTGCCAGTTCATTCAGAATGAGGTCATTTTAGGTTATCATGATAAGGATAAAAAAAATGATGATAAAATGATAAAAAAAAAAAAATCAGCGCTCTTGGGGGCCCTAAGCGGCCGCTTAGTTCGCTTATAGGGAGTCACGGCTCTGCTAAGACGAGGGGTGGGGCGCACATCCAAAGGTAATCCACAGGTGCTAGACAATAGTATTGAATATAAGAGAAAGGAGGGTCTGCACACTGTTTTAATGCTCCAGAAGCGGATTTATTAACAGGCAACGTTTCGATCGCTAGGGATCTTCATCAGGCACAAAGATCATAGCGATCGAAAGGCTGCCTGTTAATAAATCCACTTCTGGAGTATTAATACAGTGTGCAGGCCCTCCTTTCTCTTAGATCCTGTAGTTACACCATGATGAGGGTGCAAAATAATTAAAAGCACTTTCATCGAACGTAGTGAGGGTCCGAGGAACGTTATACAAAATAAAACTGCTAGACTGAGTGAAATACCATTAAATACCATTGGGTAGGCCTATACTAATTATCACTTATTTATTTTATTACATTTTTGGGGATTGCCGAACCCTACAAATAATATTTTATATTGCTGAATAGGCATGGGTATCTTTTTTATTACAATATATTTTTTATACATTTTAAATAAAATAGTCATCCAGTCAAAGTAAGCTCGCTCGTCGATTATGGAGCCCTCTTTTTGGCGCCCTCTTGCGGTACATACAACCGCACATTAGCCCTCTGGCGGAGGCAGTGGCGGTTTACGCCTTCTACTGACACCTGCCTCCCACGGTGCCACCGCTCCATCCTGCAGGTGCCGTCACTCGATGAGAGCCACGCGTCTTTACCTTCACCAGCACCATAAAGCCACGAGGCTAGAATAACAAGCGCCGTCTGACAACACAGCAACAGGTATAGTCGCTTCTGCATTCCTCGTTGGCTGCGAATAGAAAAAGGCGTCTGCGATGATTGGGACTACGGAAGTAGTGTTCCTGTCGGAGAAAAGGAGAACTTGATGTACCTTCAACGACACCTGTGAGACGGTCACTGAAGCCGTGGGGGAATTCGCCGTTGGCCTGATCACACCTGTAGCGAACCACATCATGCCGGGACACAGACGCCAGGTCAGTCACCATCACATGTTAATACTACTGGGTTTAGTTCACAGATATCAGCCAACGTAACTACAAAAACTACAACCATGTACTAAAGTGTACTATCGAGTCATTATTTCTGTAAGACTATGTCTACTAAATGCTCTATAATATGATGACTGCCTGGTAAGTGGTAACCAACCGTATCGCACATGGGCCCAGTTGAATGTGTTTGTGTTCACACCTGTTGACTGTATCAAACAAATCAGTGTTTAGCTTTCATTTTTGCTCAGGTATGCAACAGGTTTCAAATACCTATTCAAGTTCGATGAATAGGTAATATGATATGTGTCATAGTGTGTCATATAGTGTCACAGAGAACTGGGACACTACTATAGGCAGGTAGTTTCATATAAGCACTCGCAGTATGCCTAACTTTACTAGTATTTATTCAATTAAATATAAACTAGAGATAGGCCAATATCCATAAAAAAAAATAGTTTGGAACGTGATAGGTAACAACTTTATTAATCCCCCCGTTCAGATACAAGTGAAACCATAATTTGGTGTTGATTATATATTTGGATAGGTGTCACTAATTACATATATTTCATATATTGACATATATCTGTCTCCAGTGGTGGTTCTAGAGACATTTTACTAGAGGGGCCAAGGAGGGGCCAGTGTTAAACCAGAGGGCCACAAAAAAGGCAAATATTTTACTTTAAAATCATCAAACATTTTATTTGTACAAGGGTTAATAACTTCACCAGTCTGTATTATTCTGTCAAACGATCTTAAATTGATGGAGCTTATGCCCTAAATCATCAAAATCATATAAACATTGGTTTTGTACAAGTGTAGGGCCATAAAAAATGAAACAGGGTACAACATACAGTGTCTCAATGTGAAAAAACTCCAGGGTATAACGAAGTGCGGAGAAACTGTGTTCCCAAGAGGCTGTGCTTACAGGAAGGGTTACAGCAATCTTGCACAGTCTAAAGAGCTCAAAGAAAACTTCCCTGCTCTACTGTTCTTTCCTCATTTAATGGTAGCTTCTATTAGAAGAAAAAAAACATAGGGGCATGCATTAGATTTTGTTGCATAACCATCTCTCCCTACTTAACAATGGCAGATAGCCTACTACTCTTTACTCAAATGTATTTGCTGTCCCAATGCATTAGCCAAAATGGATGAAAATACGTGGTTAACATCACAACATTGTGTAGCCTAGACCTAGCAAGGATACTGACATTTGGATACTCGCTTCTGCTTTGAAGAGTTTGCTTGGATATGATTACGTTTCTAAATATATCGAGACCAGACATTTACAAACTTAATTTCATCAACAGTGTGAGGAACTACAGTAACACGGTTAAGTGCAAGAACAACAAGTCACTTGCTAAATGAAATCGTTTTGCTTAGATTCGACTCTTGCAACAGGAGAAATCGTGGCTCCTTTCTCCAAGAGTAGTCGCTGAGCTCTCATTTACCAAGCAGCAGCAGCATGTAGTTTGGGTGCGCCGCTCTAATTTACCCTTGTAGAACGATGTGTCGCATTAGTTCCGTAAAATCAGTAAAATTATAATTGTTTTATTTGATCTGCACGGGGGGGGGGGCACAGGGGGTGGGCAGGGACATGTCTACAGGGGCACAGGCCCCCGTAGGCCCCCGTGTAGATCCGCCATTGCTTTCTCAGAGGTACATGGCCATATTCCAGATGATGACGTGATGCCCTGATCTAAATGTGGTTCTGTTGTAGCCGAGTATTGAGTTCCTGGAGCTGATGGGGGTGGTGAAGGAGAACGGTGGAGATCATGTGGGGGTTCCCCATGGGGTAAGAACAGACACCTGCTGATCAACATGAGCATCATTAGGCCTTATGTAATGACTGATGTCATGTGGGGTTGTCTGCGCAGCACGCCCCTCTGTCCTACGACTACGTCCTGGTAGGAAAAACCAAGGAGGAGCAGGACAAAGAGTCCTTCAAGAAGCAAAAGGCCTTCATTGAGGCATTAAAATGCAAGAAGTTGAAAGTCACGGTAAGTTTGTATTCACATAACAACTGTCCATTAAGGCTGGTATCACATATTACAAATGATGATTCAGACTAGTGAGCTTTCTGTCATCAGGGATAGATTCATGCAGCTTCACAATCTGTAACTGATAGGTCTGTATCATGTTATCGTTATCGTGTCTAGGTAGTAACTAATATTGTAAAAAATTGTAATTCTTAATTAGACTTATTTACTTTAGAAAATATTAGATGACGACATAATCTTCTATGGGATCCAAGCCCCAAAGGAGATCTTCGAGAGGTACAGACATCTACTGAAGGTGTCTGATGCCTGCAGCTGGAGCGACGAACAGAACGCTATGCCCTTCAGAACCAGGTGAGGCACTCTGTCACTGAATCCAAAATGCGTGCAGTGACGCCTTTCTGACGCATCGCTTTATATCCAACATTGGGGAAGCTTTATTCTATAACTTGTATCACATATTTATTTATAAATTGCAAGTTAATCACAGAATATAATGGACACAGAGATGCAATGGTTGGATGTGTGATGCGTGGTTTTATTAGCTCAAGTGCCAGCGTTTGTTTGTTGCAGGATAAGAATCGTCCACTACATCGTGAATCACACTACTATCAGCACGGGAGGTAAAGAGGTCTTTACATGAGGGTCACTCTGCCTCCCAGATATTACACGTTCTTCCTCTCATCTCTCCATCTTTCCAGAGGATCTTCGCGGTCTGCTGAAGAAGAAGGTGTTTGAAGCCAGGTTCTGCTTGCATGAGGTAGGTTCTTCAGAAAGGTCTTCTTCTTTTAGAATCAGTGTCCATAAAGTCTTGAGTCCCTTGTTTTTGGAAAGGATACGTTTTATTGGAGAGGGTCATCCTATCTGAAGGTGGCTGTGTAGAAACCAGAAAGGCAATGTTTTCTTGTTTCTTTCATCCAATTCCCAAGTCAAAACAACATTAGTTATGTTAATTATAACTATGTGAATAAGTTACAGAAAACCGAAACAACAGGACAACACCGGGACTTCGCAAAGCGAAAAACTGCGTTGGCTCATTTCATTGGCTAGTGTTGAAAATTACAACGTTTTGATCCAAAAAGAATTAGGATGTATAATAGGAAGTATGCGGTCCACTTTCTGTAAGAACCACAACAGGAGGACCTCAAGCCTGGACTGCAGTCCCAGCTTCATCACTGAGTATCTGTTGAGCGGCCGTTCTAAGCGGATGACTCGCGTCTCCATTAGTCATTATCGGAGTCCTGAGTCATCGGCAGAGAATTTACTTTGAGTGCGCACGACGTTGGCCTGCGCGTTACGCCTGCTTACTATGACCATACAGCATTGTCTAGCAATTAGGAAGAATGCATGAATGGTGAATCAAATAAACAAATATTGTACTATCCAATAATTTAAATGTAGCTGTGATGTTTGAGGTGACAAAACCCAACAATGTGTTTCTGTTCGCCTGTGCTTATGTGACTCTTCCTGTAATTATTTGTGGATGTGTGTCACCACGACTGAGTATGTGCATTGCTATTATTGTGTGCCTTTTCTTTGTGTTATGTATTCCCATGATTGTATGTCATTTTATGCCGGGCTTGCCTGTTGTTTCTGAGTGTATGTCTGTGCATATTGATGTGGCCGTGTGCATTTGTTGTTGTCGAACACTGTGCCGGGTGTGTTCGTATTCATGCACGTCTGTCAATGACCGTGGGTGTGTGTGTGCCTTTGACTGAGTGCTCTGGCTTTCAGAAGAAGAAGCAGAGAGAGCTGAGGCAGATCTGGGCTCGCTGGACAGCCTGTTTCCAGGGGCAACCCATAACGGCTGTCAGGTTAGAGAAGCACTTGAATCGCTTGATCACTCAGTTTACAGTTGCCATCTTTTCTGCCATTAGCCGTTTTGTCGGGCTAATTGCATTTGCTACTGTCATTCTTGGGATTTAAAAATGATACCCTTTTTCAGACTGTGAATTATAAAATGTAAAACATCTAAGCATTACATGATTATTATCAGTACTAAAAACTTTGTAATTCTAATTAATGAAAATATTTTGGAATGTAAACTTCAAGTATGTTTGTTTCTATCGCACATTATTTGAATTTGTGGAAAATATTAAGGGTATTAATAAGAAGTTAAAAAATTGTCAGCTTGAATGGAGGTTGTCGATAAGACAACCTCAGCTACAATTCTAAAATCGTGTGTGCTTCTGTGTGTTTGTGTGTGTGTGGGTGTGTGTGTGATTCTCAGGAGCTACTTCGGGGAGAAGGTGGCTCTCTACTACCTGTGGCTGGGCTGGTACACATACCTCCTCATCCCTGCTGCCGTCGTAGGCCTGGTGGTGTTCCTCTACGGCCTGACCTTCTTCAACAGATCTCCGCTAATGTGAGTTCAACACTAGAGGTTAACCTTTTATGCATATAAGTGAAGTTCTGCCTGTGTACAGTGTGATTCCCTAACCACAAGCCCTTGTCCTTTAGAAAGGAGGTGTGTGAGTCCAACGCAGTCATGTGTCCCCTCTGTGACAAACGATGCCAAGTGTGGCAGCTCTCGGACACCTGCACGTATACCAAGGTACAGAACAAGCCTGCAGGGTTGAGTCAAACCATGCCCTGTTTCTGGTTGTAGTTACTGGAGACCAGGCGGGATAGATCCCTGGCCTTTGAGACCCAGCTGGGCGTATCTGGGTTCCAACCATAGACTGAATGTAATGCTTACAACCCCACTGTCCACAGTCTAGGTGCGGTCATATCCTGGGCAAACACCTCACTGCTTATTGTTGAGACATTTGTGTTTGTTGGAACAACGCATTGAAACAAGCTAATTTACAAGCTAAATAGTAATAAATAGGTTACTGACATTTATCCTTATTTGTATCCACAGCTGAGTCTGCTCTTTGACAATGGTAGCACTGTCTTCTTCGCCATGTTCATGGCAGTGTGGGGTAGGTTTCTGTTAAATGGTTGTGATTCAATGTTTGACTTTTGTTCTGTATCATGATGTATTAAGTGGTCAGAACTGGAAAAAATCCTACTTTCACATAAGAAGTCAGTTGATTTGAGTCAACCTGGACCATTGATGAAATGTGACAACACAGAGAACCACTGCTAAATAATTCCTGCGTCAGAAGGTCAGTGGGCTCATATTCACCCTAAGAGGTCACGCACGCGCACGCAAGCACGCACACACACACACACACACGCACACGCACAAACAAGATGCCTAAAAAGTGTGATGTCGTATGACAACCTAACAACTTTATTTCCACAGCGACTTTGTTTCTGGAGTTCTGGAAGAGACACCGAGCCTCCTATGTGTGTGAGTGGAAGGTTTCGGACTGGAATGAAGAGGAGGTAGGATTCAGCAAACCATTAAATCTGTCCCTCTGCTTAGCTTTCTTCACTCTTGGTGTTTGTTAATACATCTCCTTGCATGGTTTCAGGACGACCTGATTCTGGGGATTGTGAATAACCCAGACGCTGAACCCAAGCAGTACAAACACTCGTACCTGCGCAGCACTTTGGTGCTGATATGTGTGACGCTGATGGTGTGTTTACACACAACGCTTCACACACATTATCAACCATCACCTGCCACATTGGCTTGGCATTTATTTGAAGACCAGAGTAGTAGGATGATGTGCATATTTCTATGCATATGTTTAGGATATGCATTTTAAATTTGTTGTTTCCTCTAGATTTACCCTTCAGTCGTTCAGCTACTTTAACTAAACTGACTGAATAAGAGGCTTGAGTTGTTAAGGAGCAGGTAGGGAGCTGGGGGCCTCTTCCTCAAGCCAGGATGCCCACACTGGTAGGATGTTTAGTACATTGAGGGTTAGAACTACAGCGTGAAGGATGTATCGGTTGGCCGATTTTTTCGGCTAATATTGGCCTATCACAAATATATTGTATCGGCGTATGTGTTTGCCGATATGAAAACTTTAGAAATGGGGTTGATTTATTATCAGCTCTCTATAAATCCTCCACTGTGGTGGTTGAACCTCTAAATGCTTTAACTGAGCACATCATGTAAACACTCCCAACACTAACAGTTTTTCATCGTGTTCTGTGTGAGGTTAGAAGCTCCTCCCCATACTAAAGGTCATTGGTTCCTTTAGCTCTGGCTTTAATAGATGTTGCTGGAGGGTGAGCAGCCTAACCCAATCCAAAGGAGATGCTCCACCCCCAGGATACCATGATATATACATATAGAATAAAGAGCAATATATGAATATTTAGAATATCGGCCGATGTCGGTAATCTTTTACTCCCTAATATCGATATAAGCATTGCCCCCTAAATCCAGTATGGGTTGGGCTCTAGCCAGAACCCAAACTCAAATTCTCCCTCACAGCGGCCTATCCTGCCCCTCCAGATCCTGGTGATCATCGGGCTTACCCACGCCCTGGTGGTCTTCAGGGTGATGGCGGCGGTCATGATGGCCGAGGGGTCCTGGAAGCTGCTCAGCGACCACTCCAACCTGGGGGCCATGGTGCTGGGGGCCTTCCTCCACTACGTCATCATCACCGTCATGACGCGGGTACGCACACCATCGCCCTCGTCGACCGGGGCCCTTGAGCCAAGTGTCAATGTGTGTTTGCTTTATGACCCATTCTACTGCATACTGTCTCAAGTACATCTCTGTTTGCAGATCAACAGGATTGTGGCCTGGAAACTCTGTGACATAGGTAAGCATCTTAATGTGTACTATCGGTCTCTTTCTTCTTTATTTGTTTAAGCTGGTTATTGCTACGGCTCATTTATTCTTTATTGCTCATTAAGTACTCGCTTTTACAAGAGAGACCTGGACGTCTTCTTGTTTAATTGCTGTTAATGACCTCCTTAATGTAAGTAGTTAATAATACAATAAGGTCAAATCTGATTACAATCCAGAAGATAATTGCAGTGGCAGCAGCTCAAGGGAGGACAGTGTTAAGACAAAGAAAACAAACACATGTTGTTTTATACACACAGCTTCAAGTTGTCCAAAAGGCACAGTCGGACGTCCTTACTCTAGCCTTGACAGGACAGCAGAAGTTAGATTGTCCCGCCTTGTGGTCAAACCAGTTACCGATTCCTGTTTTATCTAAGAGGAAACAAGGTCCTTCTCCGCCACCGAGAAGAGCTTCACCGTCAAGATGTTCACCTTCCAGTTCTTCACCTACTTCTCCTCGCTCTTCTACGTCGCCTTCTTCCTCGGCAGGTGAGCACTGGACCGCACTGTGCCCTCGTTTGTGTATGTTTGTGTGTAAGGATAGTAACAGAGTGGTAACAGACGTGTTTTCTACTACGTTTGTTAGGATAAACGGGCACCCTGGTCGCTACTCACGGATCGCAGGGAAATGGAGGCTGGAGGAGGTGAGGAGACATTGAGAATATTGATGGAATTATTTAAAGGGTTGATATCATGCTTTTTAGACTTATTCCCTTCGTTTGAGACTGTTATATGCCGTATGTTTACATGTTTTATGTCTGCTAAGCTAGAACCATCTAAGACTGAGCCAGGGGGAGTTTTCACGCCCACCGAGAACGCCCCTCAATAAGTGTGTGAAACAGCTTGTTTGCGCTCAACCTTTACTTCCATAACAGTGCGACGTCAGACTGTGGGCGGTGTAGAAGTGAAGAAGTCCCGCCTCCCGGCTACCTGCAGAGTTAACAACTTCTCTGGGTGTGACTTTGCCGACCCATGCGCAAAGCGTTCAACCAATCACATCAGAGTGGGCGTGCTGACAAATCACAGCAGACTGGGGTACTCGAGAGGGGGGCCTTAAAGCGACATGATACAAAAAATAACTTGCAGAAATGAAGAGTGAGAATAACATTTTTTTAACATGCAGGCATGTAACCCTATTCTAGTAGTACCCCCCAAATGCAATGATATGGGATCTTTAAAAAAGAGACTGAGTTAGTTTTAGTAGCCCTTGGTTCCTGAGTCGTCTGCTCTCTCTCCAGTGTCATCCCAGCGGGTGTCTGACAGATCTGTTCATCCAGATGGCCATCATTATGACCCTCAAACAAACCATCAGCAACGTGTTCGAGTTCACTGTTCCGTAAGTGCAGAGCACCAACACACACACCGGGGGGGGGGCGGTGACCTTTGACCTGGGGCATGCTGATGAGACTACCCCCAGCACCAACACACAATCGCTGGGCCAAAGTTCAGCTATAACACTAAGAAACGCTCATTTACAATGAAAATACGGCACACACTCCATGCCAACCCGACATCCCTCTCTTCCATTTCCATTTCTAGTTACCTTGATTCTGTAATGTGGTGCTACTTTTCAAGTAGTGCATGCGATGGATCTCTCATACTTGACAGCATTCGCTTTTGCATTGATCAGTAGTGTCTTAGGAAAAGTGTTACCTTGCTCTTGTGTCACATGACTAATAAGAAGAAAACTGAATGTGCTTTTCTCCATACACAAGCTTTGAGCCCCTCCCCTCTCTCCCCAAAGCGGGAGACGACCCAGAGCAAATGCAGGAGATAAGCTGAACACTGGGCAGCGTTCACGCAGCTTTCGGCATAGATTCACACACAGACCGAAACCATGAGACAAAACTGTAGTCGGTTGCTGTTGAGGATTTTGTTCATTGCAAAGAGAGTTAATGAGAATAATCATTGCAAAGAGAGTTAATGAGAATAAATGTGAATACACTCCGGCGACTTTATGCTACTAAAGTGTTACTTGACAAGATACAGCGTGCTGAAGCCCTATATTCCTCATTTAAAACCCTTTCGCAGACAGTGGTGAGCAGGCAGTGATGCAGGAATC
>NC_136942.1:21785160-22012514 GCF_949987615.1 Pollachius pollachius | reverse complement strand
GACTGGAGAGAGAGGAGGAACAGAGAGGAGACACAGTAGAACGTAGAGAGAGAGAACAGTGAGAGACAGTGAGCAGATGCCACCTACTTCAGACAATTCGGAACAGTTCCTACAGTTTTTCTACGCTTTTTCTATCTATATAGACATATTACATCAAAATGTTCAGCTTCTTCTCCTGTCAGTCACATTTAAATAGTTGGTCAATAGCCATGATCCCTCCTCACACACATTGCCAAAGGTTCAAAGTTCCACTCTAGTTTCAGTTTGTAATTTCACATTTATACTACGGGTTGTGTAGCCTGGTCCTACCAGACTCTCGTACTTCATTTCATTTGTACATAGAGTCTGGACCTACTCAATTGACAAACATTAACTCACTTGAAGGCAGGTATCTGTTGAAGTTTAAAACTATTGGATCTGCCCAGTGCCACTCTGGATCTGCCATAACCAATTGCTAACGTTTGGCCGGGAATCACGTTGCGCGCAGGCTGTAAACAAACCAAACACTGTGCGTGAAGATGTCCGTCAACGAGTGCTGACTTTAACGTCATTGATCTCAGCCACTCCCTCTCTGTGTATACTACATTCTAGTTCAGGGGACTTCTATTGGGCTTCTCCAGACAAATGAGTGAAGGTGGTGATGTTGAAGCGTTTCTTTGTAAGGTAAGGCTGATGATGACACATGGCCTGGTGTTCTGTGTTGCCATGCAGGAGGTCTCTCCCTGAGTATGTGTGGAGATGGCTGGTCTAACCTGTTACACACTGATTACTCAATGTGCAACAGTTGTGCAGCCTCACCCAGCCCCAGAGTCCAATCAGACGGAGTCTCAACTTGCAATAAACCCTATCACACAAACCATGCAGCTCTTACCAACATGCAGCTTGCTAATGGCAGCCAAGAACAATCGTTACCATGGCAACAGGCACAAACAAGCTGTAGCCACAAAATTTATGCTCAGACAAATGTTTTGGTTGCCAGCACATCACCAATAAGTACAGAAAATAGGACATAAATATAGGAGCATGGCCAACTGTTTATTTGATTTCATGATCCATAAAAATTCCTCATATAATCAAATGTTTTCTTTCTCCTCTTTTAACAAAGCCCTAAAGGTCCTCTCCTCCTTGCATTCCTCTAGGAGAATTCCTCGACAATGTTGGTTGAATCCATCTTTCAAGCACTCTCGCTTGCAAGAGAATCATTGTCAATACTGATAATCACCAGTCTGTAGAGTCTGTCCTGGGACAATGTGCTTCCCAGATAGTATTTGATTATTTTCGGTTGTTTCTCATATTTGTCGTTTCTCATTTAGCCACTTTTGCCATATATACATCTGTGCATACAAACATATGTACATACACATACATTGCATAAACATGCATATAAATATACACGTTGGACCCAAAGTTTTCTCTGCCTGTCTCAGATTGTTTCATCGCTGGTGGAAGAGGAAGAGGACCCAGAAGCTTCAGAGGAGGTGCGGCCACTGCTTCAAGAAGGATGACTCTGAGGGCGTCAGCGGAGCCGAGCTGTGTGAGAACTGCAAGCTCAGGGACTGGGTCGGCAACTACCAGCTCAACGACGTCAACTCCTTCAGCCTGTTCAATGAGTTCCTGGAGATGGGTGTGTGTTGTACACAAATTCACACTCTACTGCACACTATACTCACTCACACACTCACTCACTCACTCACTCACTCACTCACTCACTCACTCACTCACTCACTCACTCACACACAGCCTAATAACTTATTGTTGTAAATGTCAAGTTTATTTTGACATTTTCATTTGTATATTTTATCCCTAGTTATATTTTATTCCAAGTAATATTTAGATACTTTTTTAGAATTTCATTCTTGTTATTATTGCTATGCGTCAATTGTATGGTCATTTTTTTGATCATTTATGATCTACATGCATCATAACTATGCCTTTACCATTGCCATAACTGACTATTAATAACAATTGACCAAAGCCGTTTGGTGTCTGATGTGTTTTCATGGTCTTACCCCTAGTCATCCAATTCAGCTTCACCACAATATTCGTGGCAGCGTTCCCCCTCGCTCCGCTGCTGGCCCTCATCAACAACATCATCGAAATACGCCTGGACGCAATCAAGATGGTCACTCTGGAACGCAGGATAGTGCCTAAGAAAACCAACGACATTGGTAAGATTCTCTGGTGAATATCGCTGTGTTCTGTGAGGTGGAGAAAATAAACTATTTTCTTACAATGTTTCCTGGGTCACAATGCTTACGTTCGATATTGCTGGGGTAATACTAACTTCTGATGTTGCTGGAGTAAAAATACTTAATTACAATTCGGCTGGGGTAACAATACTAAGTTATTATGTTTCTGTGGTTACAATACTTATATGTTTCTGTGGTTACAATGTTGCTGGGGTATAGTTAAAATGTTGCAGGGATAACAATGCTTACTTAAAATGTTACTGGGGTAGCAATACGTACAATGTTACTGACATAACAATGCTTAGGATGTTATTGGGGTTACAATACTTTCAATATTCCTTGGGCAATACTTACTAACAATGCCTCTGGGGTAACAATACTTACTTACAATGTTACAGGTGTAACAATACTTACATACAATAGAACAATACGATTGGGCTTGTGAAGCAGCACTTATTTAGGATGTTACTTGGCTTACAATACAATATGATGTTACTGGGATAAAAATAATTCCTTATAATTATACTAGGGGGAAAATACGTGTGATGCATGTTACTGGGGTACAATACTTAGCAATACTTAGTAAGCACGGTTCCAGGGTAACAATACTTAGTAACCATGGTACCGGGGTTTGGATGCTTCTGCGTGTTCCTATCAGGGATCTGGACGGAGGTCCTGGAGGCCATCGGCGTCATGGCGGTCATCGCCAATGGCCTGGTGATCGGTGTGTCATCAGACTTCATCCCCCGGATCGTGTACCTCTACCGCTACGGACCCTGCGCCAACGGCACCGCCGCCGACAGCCAGTGAGAGACCGCTTCTTCCAGCGCTGCTAGCTCTGTGTGCAGCAGTATTCACCCAGGGTGTAGATGATGTACATGTGGTTTATTTTGGTTCCCTGTGCGTCCAGCTGCATGGCGGGCTACATCAACAACACGCTGTCCATCGCCCACATGGCCGACCCGGACATACGCAACGAGTTCCTGCCGGAGCAGATGATCACCCCCAGCGGGCTGAACTTTTCCTCCTGCAGGTCGGTCCTCCCTACTGGATGCTTTACTGAGTGATTAGATGTTTGTATCTCTGCATCCTGAGGCCAACAGATATGGCACTGGCACATCAGCTGTGAATACTGTTTCAGTCTCCAACGTTAACCACAAAAAACACAGCCGAGAGGACAGCCATTGATGTAATGTGTACAAGATTTGTTTTCTCCATTCCTAAGAATAGGACCAGTGTTTTAAATGGTCCAACTCAGTTATTACAGTTATTTTTGTTCCCCCATGAACCTATGAACCCTGAATGGGAAGCTGTGTTGGTGTTAAAGGAGCTGGACAGCTGATGTGTGTTACCATGCCAGCTCTGATGTCGTTCCTAATGAGCTGCTGGCGTGTTGTCTTCTATGGAGAGTTGATGTGTTTTCTCCCCAGCTACAAAGACTACCGGAGCGACGGAGACTACAGCTTCACCCCCCAGTTCTGGCTGATCTTAGCTGTACGTTTTGCCTTCGTCATCCTTTTTGAGGTGGGCCAAAAACAAGAAATGCAACCCAGACTTTACCTCGCAATAGAGCAAGCGTGAACTGTTGTCTAAAATGTTTTACCTCTCCATAACAATTTTAGGAGGATGAGGATTTGGATGATGAGGTTAATATTTTCTTGCTTTTTTGTTTGTTTTCTGTGCTTACAGCACGTTGTGGTCATATTTAAATTTGTGACAGCCTGGTGTGTCCCGAGCGCACCCATGCAGGTGAAGAACATCCGACTCTTTGACAAGTTCAACCAACTGAAGCAGGAAAACAGGTGAGCTGCCAACAGACTCAGGGGGAGGGTCGGGATGCAAATCTCTCATTTCAATGCATGCAAATACCACAACAGTAGATATTTGAACCATCTTGTATAACATTTGCGTGTCTTTTATAACCATGGACATCATGAGGGTTAGCAATATACGTTTTCAATAACAATCAATTGTTGTTTCTAGTTTATTTTTAGAGAAAGAAGCGTCAAAAGAATGAAGACAAATGAATGGCCAAATACAATTTGAAGTTGAACCAAACACCAGTAGCTGCCTCTGACGCAGTTAAGCACTTCCTTTGGAAATATGTTTGCTATCTTAACTTGATGACTGTGAGGGACTCATGTGAACACATCCAATGTGTTGACAATGTGTGACTACGTTGAGTTTCTCATTTGAAGATGGGTCCTGCACCGCCTCTTGTCAGCCACAAGGTGTCGTCAAAGCCTAACGCCTAACCTTTACGCGGAAATGAAGGAGAAACAAAATGTGTTGGACAAAGCCTTTTATACCGATGTTATTTAATACAAGCATGATGTAGAGAGTTGTTTTTTATTGACGTTGCACTCCGACTTAAGATAAAAGTCATGATTGAAATGAAGCACTGCAGCTTTTACGAACGACAAGACACAGTGATACAGTGAAACTCACTTAAGGAGCCTCGACTGGGCCATATGGATCCACATAGGAGCGAAACCATGTGTTGACTGATCTCATGTAATGATATCCTTTCCATTGCAGAACTGTATTATTTCATATCTTGAAATACTGAAATTAAAATTATCTTGGGAACCACTTTATTCTTCATATTGGCATTATGATTAAACTTATTATAATAATAATTATTGTTATTATTTGCCTAGCATTAATGCTTTGTTTGTGTACGTGTTTTCTGTAATTGTGACTTCGAATAAATTAACATAATCATGTTGTGATGCTGTTATGGTCAGCATACATTAGCCTTTATTTAACTGCCTTTTGTAAATCGGAGACAGTCTTCTGTTTTTGCTATTTTTTGATTGTTAATAATAATAAAATTAAAAACGATGTTGACTTCTGGATATATGCATCTGCCGTCCATGTATGTATAGAGTTAAGGTGAAGCAGAACAGCATCCTTTAGTTTACATGTATGTATTGAGTTCAGTAGAAGAACAGCATCATATAGTTTACATTGAGTTCAGTAGCAGAACAGCATCCTTTAGCTCACATGTAGGCAAGGCAAGGCAACTTTATTGATATAGCACTTTTCATACACAAGGCAGACTCAAAGTGCTTCACATATAAACATTGTCATACAATAAAATAAAATAATAGATTAGAAGTAAAAGAAAACATATGCAAAGAAATGAATTAAATAGAAAGTGTATTTAAGATCAGATCAACAGTCTCTCTGGTACCCACGTCAGGACTCCAACCCGACCTAAAGGAATTTGGTACCCACGTCGAGACTCCAGCCCGACCTAAAGAAACTTGGTCTTTTCTCTGGGACTCCAACCCGGATTCTAGTACTCTATTCTAGGACTCTAACCCAGATTCTAGGACTCTTACCCAGACACACATCGGGACTCTAACCACGAACCAAAGGCCTTATTCTGGGACTTCAACCCAGACAGACGTCGGGACTCTAACCCAGACAGAACTCAGGCCTTTCTCTGGGACTCCAACCCGACCTAAAGGAACTTGGTCCTTTCTCTGGGACTCCAACCCGACCTAAAGGAACTTGGTCCTTTCTCTGGGACTCCAACCCGACCTAAAGAAACTTGGTCCTTTCTCTGGGACTCCAACCCAGATTCTAGGACTCTAACCCAGAAAGAACTTGGGTCTCAAACCCTTATCCTTTCTCTCTGGTATCAGATCATGTATCTTTCTGGTAAAAATAGAAAATAAAGGGAAAGTTAAAAAGGCATTTTAGTAATAAAATTGAAAATAAAGGCAAAGTTAAAAAAGCTTTTTAGAAAGTGCAATGTATTTAAGATTTAGCAGAAAGCTAAAGCAAACATAAAAGTCTTCAGTCTTGTTTTAAAGGTCCTCATTGTTGGGGCAAGTCTTAAATCCTCAGGGAGTTTATTCCAGCTATTTGTTGCATACTCCTCCATCCTGCTTTCCCATGTTTCGTGTTTAATCTGGGGATAATTAACAGATTGGTCTCAGAAGATCTTAGTGATCTAGAAGGCTTATGTAGTGGAAGCATATCAGTTAAATATGTTGGGCCTAAACCATGTAGGGATTTATAGGTTAGCAACATGATTTTAAAATCAATTCTCTTACCTACAGGAAGCCAATGTAACGATTTAAGAATTGGTGTAATATGTTCTAAACAAGAACATATTACACCACAAATATGTTCTGTAATATGTTCTATATTCTGAACAAGCTGAAGCTTCCTTAGAGTTTGTTTTGGGAGACCTGAAAGGAGACCATTGCAGTAATCAAGCTTACTAGTGATAAAGGCATGCACAAGTTTTTGTAAGTCTTCAGTGGACATGAGCCCTCTAAGTCTTGCTATATTTTTAAGGTGATAATATACAGATTTTGTAACTGATTTGATGTGACTGTCGAAATGTAAATCAGAATCCATGATAACCCCTAAATTTCTGGCTTTGATTGAGATTTTCAGGGACAGAGAGTGAGGGGTTGGGTTACTTTAAGCCTTTCCGTTTTAGTAACAAAATACAATTATCTCTGTTTTGTCCTCATTTAGTTGAAAGAAATTCCAGCACATCCAGTCTTTCACTTGCTCAATGCACTGGCACAGCAGATCTATGGGCCGATAGTCATTTGGTGATAGCAATACATAGATTTGCGTGTCATCAGCATAGCAATGATGGTCAATATTGTTATTTTGCATGATTTGCCCTAGTGGGAGCATGTACATGTTGAATAAAGAGGGTCCTAAGATCGAACCTTGTGGGACTCCACATGTCACGTTGGTTGATTCTGATACAAAGTAGCCAATGGAAACAAAGTAGTTCCTATTTTGTAGGTAGGACCTGAACCAATTTTAAGACTGTGCCTGAAAGCCCCACCCAGTTTTCTAACATGTCCAAAAGTATTGTATGGTCTACAGTGTTGAATGCAGCACTGAGGTCTAGTAGCATTAGTATTGAGGCTTTGCCAGAGTCTGTGTTAAGACGGATGCCGTTTACAACTTTAATAAGGGTGGTCTCAGTGCTGTGCAGGGGTCGAAATCCTGATTGGAAGGTGTCATAGCAACCAGTTGATGCCAGGAGGTGATTAAGTTGCTGTAGGACAACTTTCTCAATGATTTTACTTATGAAGGGTTGATTTGATATTGGTCTGTAGTTGTTAATAATAGAGGCATCTAGGCTCTGCTTTTTAAAAAGGGTTTAATAACTGCAGTCTTCAAGGCTTTTGGGAAATTGCCTGACTGGAGAGAGTTGTTAACTATCTGCAATATGTCTATTGCTAGGCAGTCGAAAACATTCTTAAAGAGGTTGGTAGGTAAAGTATCAAGGCAACAGGTGGATGGCTTTAGTTGTGTCATAGTTTCCAGAAGAGTTTTAGAGTCTATAACATTAAAGCATGCCATCCTTGCCACGTTACTTTTGCCTGAACAGGGTGGTAGTCCAACATTTTTGTTTAAAGTGGAGATATTGATGGAGCGTCTGATGCCTTTAATTTTATCGGTATAGAAAGCTGCAAACTCATTGCATTTCTGCATGGAATGGAGATCAGGTGGAATTTGTGTTGGGGGGTTGGTCAGTCTGTCAACAGTTGCAAATAGGGTTTTTGCATTATTAGTATTGGTTTTAATGATATTATATGTATTGAGTTCAGTAGAAGCAGAACAGCATCCTTTATTTACATTTAGTTCAGTGTACAAGCAAAACAGCATCCTTACGTTTACATGTATGCATTGAGTTCAAGCAGAACAGCATCCTTTAGTTTCTGTTTGGTTTCTCTGGGTGTCACGTGACCCCCCTCGCTGCCAACCAACAGGTGAGCAGCAGCAGGTGTCCTCTTTCCGTACAACTCTACTGAGGATATCATAATGTAATATTTTAAACTTACCCACAACACTCCTTACCGCAGAACACAGGATACCAAAGTACTCTGAAGGAGGGAATAATGGTCATCTTGTTGGCATGCACTTGCTTCCTCTTCGCACTTGTTGACGGTAAGTAGAATTAACATCTTGCCCCAAGCCTCCCATTACCGATTACAATGCGGTAGCCTATCTCTAAAAGGGCTTTTTTTGTAATGACGTTTGATCTGTTATTTGTTCCAGTGAAAAACAAAGTTCAGATGGGCAGGCTGCCGGGGATTGGGAATAGGCTATCAATAGTTAGTAATATAACAATATTAAACACAGCATAGCTTTTATGCTTTGGAAGAGTATACGAATAATGGAGGACCATTGGAGGGCTTTTAATAAAGTCCCAATATATGGGTTATGCATGTGTCCAGTGCGTGTGTGTCAAGCACCCAGCAGGCTATCATGCTGTGTCAGTGTGTCCCATAAGGGCGCTTGGTAACGCGGCTAGGTGGACTTTGCTCCCGGACGTGTCGTCTGCGGTTCCAGAGCGTTAGTTATCGAGACACAACTTACCTGGCAAGAAACCACAGATTGTGCAAGTTATCTAGGTTTGGCTTGATCAGGCGCTCATTCCTGTATAACTGGTTCGTTTCTAGGCCACAGTTCTCGTTAAATAATGGACCATGCTCTGAAGGATATTTACCTATTTCGATAAGGAGTCAACAACCTCAACAATGAACATATTATGCAATAATATGTGAATATAGTGTGTGTGTTTGTGAATGTGTGTGACTGTGTGTGTGTGTGTGTGTGTGTGTGTGTGTGTGTGTGTGTGTGTGTGTGCGTGTGCGTGTGCCTGTTGGAATTGCTGAATGAATTTATGTGGTCTCGATATGGACCACCTGATACCGTGTCTTAACATTTTTTATTAATTAAAGCTTAATTGTTTTGTCTCTGTCCCTGTGTGAATTTATAGGCTGGCCATGTTGCGAATAGAGAGATTTTCAAGCTGAATGACCCAAAAAACGAATTTCCCTCTGACTCTTAGAATCTATTTGCAGCCTCATGGAAAAAGTCAACAGTCAGAGTTGACCTTCACACAGCATTAGGTTTACTGCCTTTCCCCTGAAACCACAAACCACACACAACAGACCCGTATTGACTGTGTACCAAATTGTTTAGGGATTAAGGATTTTCAAGGATAAAAGTTAAGGTTACAAGTCTGTGATAAGGAGTCAATAAGCCCACGTTTGAAGGAAAGTAGTGTTTGCTCTGCCACATGTTTCATTCAAACTAATGGACCTTCTCTCCGTGTTCCTCAGCGTGTGTGAACAGTGAACACTTTGAGGAGCGTGTGGTCTACGTGGGAGAAGGGACTGGATACCGTCTGAAATGCCCTCTGGCTGCCTGGTTGGGGGTCCGGATCCCGGACACCCAGCCAGGCGGCCAGCAGGGGGCCGTGACCTGGCTCAGAGACTGCCACGAGCTGCCGCCCCCTTCTCCCCCCGGCCGCTCGGACCCCGGCCCCGGGCTCTTCCTGGAGTTCCCCACCTTGGGCCTTGAGGACCAGGGGAACTACACCTGCCTGCTACCTGACAGCCTCATCTCCTTTACCGTGCACCTCCTAGTCAAGGGTGAGTTCAAACAGAGACGCAGTCGTTGTTGCTATTGTCAACCGCAGCCTAGGTCATTACCATGGTGGTCCAAGCATGTTGGGTAGGACTGGGTAATGCAATATCATTGTTTATTGTCTTTGAATGGTATTGTATCGTCAAATGGAGATACCTACCTATCCTTATATCATGTTTTAAAGTCTAAATTCATTTAAATTTGAAGTTGTACCATTAAAATAATCAAAATATAAGATTTGATATGTCAGAGGTAGAAACCTTTTAGTCTCCTTTTTTAAATTCCATAAACTTCAATTCAATTCATTTCAATTCAATTGATGTTTATCGACATGGTAAAGGACCCTTCCTACAGCTTTTAGGCTAGTAGTGCAGGCCTCCCTCAGTGAGCTGCCCTCCACCTGGGGGAAGGCATTTGGTTTCTACATGCCTTCCCACCGCCGGGCCTGTTATCAGCCGGCCAGGCTGCTGATGAAGGCCCTGATTGTCTGCCCTCCGCTGGTCCCAGTAAGGATTGTGTCGATCCCACAGAGGCCCAGTGTTCCAGCGCCCCGGAGTTCATGCCGGGTGGGGGGTTGACCCCCCTGTGGGGACGCCTGGGGTCCACTGTGCGGCTGAACTGCACCGCGCTGGTTCCCTGGGATCCGGTTGAGGAGCCCCCCTGTGCCCCACCCACCCTGCAGTGGAGCAAAGATGGCCGCCTTCTCACCAACCGTACGGAGCACCCTCGGAATACTTCTTTATGGTGCGTACAGACTCGTGTAATCTACACGACGTTGCATCTTGAAGTTCACCTGGGACAGGCCATGGTGTTGAGATGAATTCGTTGTTGTTTCGTTTTCTTCAGGTCTCCTAGTATTGGTCATGTGACACTAAGCAGTCTCCTGGAGATCTCTCTGCAGGAGCAGGAGGACTTTGGGCTGTACCTCTGCATTGTGAGAAACACATCAGACTCATTTCAAGTGCAGAACGCAGGTAGGCCAAGGAAGCCAAGTATAGCCCTAGTATATTCATTTGATAAATTTGGTAAATGTAAGGTTCCAATTTATTATTAAAAAGGATAATGAGGAATAATTGTGTTTCAAGAGTTGCCAAGATCGCTACAATAATTATATAGTCATATCTTAATTAATGTGATGAATGTGATGTATCCTCTATCTCTGTGCACTAGACCGCCCTAGCCACACCGCTGCTGTCATCGCCACAGTGGTTTTACTCCTGCTCCTCTCTGTGGCGGTGTTGGTCTACTCCAAACATCACCTGAACATCAAACTGTGGTACAGGAACATTTACGGAGACTATGAACTAAACGGTGAGACTTCAAGTTTGTTAGTTCTTGTTTGTTGTCGTTTGGGGGTTGACAGAAGCTCAGGAGGTAGACTGGGTTGACTGGTAACCAGAAGGTTGCTAGTTCGATCCCATGCTCTTCCTAGCTAAGTCTCGAGGTGTCCCTGAGCAAGATGCCTCACCCTGACTGCTCCTGACAAGCTAGCTGTCGCCCTGCGTGGCTGACTCCGCCGTCGGTGTGTGAATATGTGAATGAATGGTTGTCTGGAACTTTGGATAAAAACATCAACAAAATCCCGTAAATGTAAATGTATGGTATAGCATCACGTTGCCCCCCCGTGTATGAATGATGTTTAAAATGTCCATGATAATTGATGGCTGCTTTTGATGTTTTGTTTTGTTTTAGATGGTAAATTGTACGACGCATACGTCTCCTATGTGAATAACGAGTACGACAGAAAGTTTGCAAATTTTATCCTGAAACCAAACCTGGCGAAACAAGGACACAAGCTGCACCTGAATGAGAACGACATCCTCCCTGGAGCAGGTGACTCCTCTCCTACTGTAGCGTGTAAACCTCTCCTCCCTGGAGCAGGTGACTGCTGCTCTACTTACCGTCGCTGTAATTCGAGATCACGTGTCCCCACTCCGTCTCCTTTACTACTTCCCTCAATTACTTTCTCATTTAAAGTTTAAGTTGACAACTTGTGTTCATATAAACTCGTGTAATGGATTTGTGTGTATTTTAAGGCTATTTTTTAGCTGTGCCAGAGCAATGAGTAAAATGAATCACCAATCGTTATCTGTTGTAAACATAATGGATCATATTCTTATTCTTATACCATTAAGTCTGGTATTTCTGTGTCAATGCGCCCCCAGAGCCGTCTGCAGAGCTGCTGATGAACGTGAGCCGGTCCCGGCGGCTGGTGGTGGTCCTGTCCCATGCCTACCTGGAGCAGGACTGGTGCACCAGCAACTTCAGGTCCGCAGAACCTTATCACACCGCAGCGATGTCCCACGCACCAGGAAGGGAAAAACTAAAGCTGCACAGGGTTTAACTTTACATTTACATTTAGTGGATTTTGCTGAGGCTTTTTTCCAAAGTGACTCACACACACCGACGGCGTAGTCGACCACGCAGGGCGACAGCTAGCTCGTTAGGAGCAGTAAGGGTGACGCGTCTTGCTCAGGGACACCTCAACACTTGGGGATCGAACCGGGGAGCCGTGGATCGAACTAGCATCCTTTCGGTTACTAGTCAACCCGCTCTACCTCCTGAGTAGCTCTCCTGAGGGCTGCAATGTAGCATTGCATACCATATATGTAAATAGGAAGGATACTGGGACTGAGCGATATCTTACCACTTGTGGGGAGTATTGTGTCTGTCCAAAAGGTGCAGAGGTTCCCAACGTTTCAGAGTCGAACGTTGAGGCATTAACCATCCCAAACACATGTTCAAAGGCAATTTTAGTATTACACAGATTCAGGCCTTATTTTTCAATGTTTATAGGGAGATTACTTGCATCAGGTGGAATATTGAATCAACAAGAATGCAAATCAAATCATGATATGTATTTATCCCACAAAATGTCCCTACTAGCCTAGCATACCCCCTGATGTGCTTTGAGGCTATGCTAGGTGAGCAGATTGAGCTAGCTGAGCGAAAACTAGGTGAGCAGCGGGAGCAATGTCAGCGATGCTAGGTGAGCAGGGAAATTCTGTGGGCGGGGGAGCCAGGGGGCCACGGTGTAGCGTAGCTTCTGTGCTGATGCTGAGCGGCTGTCTCCAGGCAGGGCCTGCTGCACCTGCTGGAGCTCTCCCCCAAGCCCATCTTCATCACGCTGGAGGGGCAGATGAAGAGGGCCCGGGCGGAGGTGAGGGAGGAGCTGAGGGAGCAGCAGCATCGCCTCACCCTGCTCACCTGGAAACACAACTCTGTGGTGAGAGGCCAGCACACACCCCTGGATTAGTACAGCCTGCAGACACACACACAAAGTATACATAGAGACATACATACTAATCCACACACACACACACACACACACACACACACACACACACACACACACACACACACACACACACACACACACACACACACACACACACACACACACACACACACACACTAAAGCCTGACAGTGAACTTGTCTTTGCATTACGGTCATCCCTTTGACACATAGCCAATCAGCCAAACGCATAACCTATATTACATGCTTTCCTAATTGTTTTGACGTGCTTCCTATTGACTTCCCTCGCAAGCTCATTAAATAAGCTGAATACCAATATCTCAACATCAATAATCCCATGTCACCCTGTCTGTAACGTTGTAGAGGTCACCTGTAGTTTGTCTGTAACGTGGTAGAGGTCACCTGTAGTTTGTCTGTAACGTGGTAGAGGTCACCTGTAGTTTGTAACATGGTAGAGGTTACCTGTAGTTTGTCTGTGACATAGTAGAGGTCACCTGTAGTTTGTCTGTGACGTGGTAGGGGTCACCTGTAGTTTGTCTGTGACGTGGTAGGGGTCACCTGTAGTTTGTCTTTGATGTGGTAGAGGTCACCTGTAGTTTGTCTTTGACGTGGTAGAGGTCACCTGTAGTTTGTCTTTAACGTGGTAGGGGTCACCTGTAGTTTGTATTTGACGTGGTAGTGGTTACCTGTAGTTTGTCTTTAATGTGGTAGAGGTCACCTGTAGTTTGTCTTTGACGTGGTAGTGGTCACCTGTAGCTGAAGCTCTGTTGACTTGTGTGAGCAGAGCCTGTCGTCGGTGTTCTGGAAGGAGCTGGTCCTGGCCTTGCCTCGCCGGGTGGACTTCCACTGTGAGTCCGCCAGAGACCCCCAGACCATGCTGCAGGAGGACAAAGACCCCATGCTGACCCTGGACCCAGACTACCTGGACTGGCGGTCAGAGACGGACCCTGCTGGAGACCTCGGCACGGGTATGGCCAAGCCCTGACACCTATTTATATAATCCTGTATATTTAAGCAATATCACATGAGAGGGAGCAATGTTGTCGCTCTATGTCAGCGCTGCTGTGATTCGGCCGTAGGCAATCACAGCAGCTGTTGTATAAATATGTATGAATCAGAACCACTGTTATATTATATATATTGATATACATCTCTAGAGTATACATATATATAACAACCACAAGGGTGGGAAAAGGGTCAGCCACCTCTGTTTGGGTAGAATCCGTTATCCGTAGTCAATCCCATTCACTTTCCATCTATCTCTCTCTCTCTCTCTCGTCGGCCGTACAGCACTTCCAGACGATCACACAGATCCTGTCTGTTCTTCTCTAGCCCTTCAAGATCACACAGCCCCTGTCAGTAGTATGATAGCCCTTTTAACCCCAAGCACCCCTGCTTAATGATCCTCAGGCTTGCATCGTTAAAGGGAGGAAGTCCATGTAAGGCTTTGGGGTGGAGCCAGCAGGTTGCCAGATATACCACTCCCCTCACTCCTCCCTGCTGTCTGCCACACAATATCTATATATCTATAGTATATTTATATATATATATATATATATATATATATATAGTGTACATATATCTATAGTGTATATATATCTCATCTATAGCTTTATTGTATATGTCTATATCTTTATATCTATATTGTATATATCTATATCTATAGTGTATATATCTCTATATCTTTAGTGTATATACCTATATCCCATCTATATCCAAAGTGTATATATATCTATATCTCCTGATGAGGTCCTCCCCCTGATGAGTGTGTGCCCTGCAGGGCGCCACCTGCCTGTGTACAGAGCCTCAGGAGTTCCCATGTTGGGAGCCTTTCCCACGGTGCCGGCGGAGCTCAAACACTCAGACATTGACGTGTCAGACTTGGGCTCCCGTAACTACGGCGCCCGCACAGACTTCTACTGCCTGGTAACCAAGGAGGACATGTGACGGTGCTTCTCCATCACGACTTGGACCCGGACCACACCTTACTCAAGCTCAGTGCCCATCACCTAATAGAGTAGTGGGCTGTTCCACAAATGCAACATTACATTCTTTTGTATTATTTCGTGGATTCAATTCACAGAATACCATTTTGTACAGTTTACCAAAGACGGTTTTATGTAGTTATTTAAATAGATTAGTAAACAATAAAAAGTATGAATGAGTCAGAGTTTATCATTTAGTTAGCAGATGGACCTTTTAGACACACCTGGAATTGTGATTCACTTGACAAGGTTGCTCCTATCGAACAGATGACGTGAACATCAACTCAATGCTGTTTGAATGCTGTAATTTTCCCCATTAAGAGGCTGGTTGCTTACTATGTAAAAGGTGATGGCAAAAGCAAACACACAAAGCTATCAGGGGAAGGGTGAGGCAGCTGATGACAGGAATGGTTCCTGTCTGAGCAGGAGAAATATGCAGGGAGGGGCCGTCCTTTTACAGTTGTGATTAGTAATTTAAACACAAACACGATGAGGCCATGACATCCACCAGGCCCATCCACCACAGCACTCTTAAATGCTTTCATGTAAAATAATCAAATTGGTTGATGTTCTTTATTAAAAAAAATACATCTGATCTTGTGATAATATATGATATGAATTCAAATGCTGAAATATATACAGTGACATTTTCAACACAGCAGTTCTGGATTAATGTTTGTGATTAAACAAGAATTTCATTCTTATTCTACAAAGTATGTCAAGACCAAGTACCAAACAAAATACATTCTAGTTAGCATTAAAACAGAGCATGGCAGATTGGGCTGGTTCACATGCTGACTTTAAACCACAACCATTCTGAATAATTCTTACACCTTTATACATTTACATTATTTTAGGTTTCAAGATATGAAAATTGGGGTCTTACGGATTAATGTTTTTGAAAATTGTCACATTTATGATAAACAGCATAGAATTGTATAAAGAATGAGTTTTAAATGCTAAAACTTAAAAATACTAAATATTTACAGAAGTAATTTTCTAGATGCCTATACATCCACACACGCCCACTAGTATAGATCTTTTCTTTATGTGTATTCTTTTACTATTTCATTTATTTAACAAAGCACTTTTTACAAAATAACAATGAGACAAGGGACGCTATTTATATTAGGATTTATAAAATGCTAGTTTGAGGCCCTGTCACAGCGGTGTGGAGTAAACAGTAACGAGATGAACGAGATGGGACACTGAGTCTTTTTTTCGTTTTCTCGTGGGAGTGTTCACACGAGAAGGAGATTGCACAGGCCTTACTGGGCCTCACTGTTTAACTCAATCATTTCATTTGGATACATAAAACTAAGATGATACAGAGACAGAGAGAAGTAGTGAGAAAGAGAGAGAAAGGGGGGGAGAGAGAACAGGGTGGAAATAAAATCCCTGATTCCCTTTCTTTTTTCTTACCAATGTTCATACAAACAAATGTCAATCGTTAAGCTGAACACCATATCTATAATTTTCATTTTTTTCACAGAGTCCATCGCTTTTCCCAATGTAGCTGAACAATCCTGTTGTAGTGAACGCACGTTGAATGACCCCGCTCTCTACCCAGTAGATTCCTGTTCAAAAAGTCCTTGACGCAGATGATTATGTACATGTACATAGTAAAAGCACCTAGAAGATCAACCTGAAGTCGTTACTTCTCATCAGATAGACAAATCGGCAAAGTCTGGCCTCGTAAACCCTTTCTGTAAGACAGAGAGACAAGTCAAAACGTTAATGTGAGGCACCAGGGCGATCAAATGTTTCCACTCATACATTATGCATTGACAGTTTGGGGTTTTCCATTAAAGGAATGGAAACAAAAAGTTAAAAAGTTCTGCCGTAATGCCGGTAGAAAGGGGAAACGGCAGAACGCAAACACGCATTTTTGGTTGTGTCAGGACTTGTGTGCGTTACGCAATATACCACATGACCCCGCCCCTGGGTGCGGCAGGTCTGCACACCAATAAATCTACCACACCCCTGCCAACCGGGAGGTGTGCAACAACATGTGTGTGCGTGTGTGTGTGTTGGCGAGCTTGTATGTGTGTTCGAGAGAGAGTGAATGTGTGTGTAAGAGTGTGTGTGAGCTTGTCTAGGTGTTTGTGTTTGATTTCAAATTTGCTAGGGTGTTTTCAAACACCAGCCACCAAATGATGCGTTTTACGCTTTCAGGAATGTCAACCAACTGTGTGTGTGTGTGTGTGTGTGTGTGTGTGTGTGTGTGTGTGTGTGTGTGTGTGTGTGTGTGAGTGCAAAAGCAAAGCAAGCAAAAAAAGGGTGGAGTTAATGTTTCACAAAGAAGAGAAAGTTTTCACACTAAGCCGCTGCTTTTCTTTCTTCTGGTGTGTCTATGTGCTGAAATGAACAAGTTGGCGTCATATACAACGGTTATAATGGTCATTAGCCTCTCGATTGGCTCTCCAGAAACCGGCGTTCGGTGATCACCAGGTAGGCTCGGACCCAGACCACCTTTGACTCTCACTGCATGAGTAATGAGGCTACACTGGCCGTACAGGATCGTGGCATTCTTGAGGCGCATTCACACAGGACTTTCTTACCACTTTGTAGTCTTTGTGCAGTTTCTTGTACTGGAACATGTTGCAAAGAACCGTGGCCGTGGCCTTGGCTGCTTTCAACTTCCCCGGGCTGAGGAGATGAAACCACACAGGGAAGATTAACCATTGACGTAAGACGAGAAGGAGGAAAAATGCCAAGCAGTATTCAGTCATTCATTGACTTAAGTCTCGAACCGTTTAGCAGTCAAGTATGAACAATATTTTCTATTTTGTCAAACAAAGCGTGTTTCTTCTTCTTAACTTGAAGTAGTGAGCCTAAAGGCAGTGAAAACGAAATGCGTGTTGAAATGTGTCATTGGACAGTCATCAACGCATTTCAGACAAAGGGTTTCCTTCATGTGGAGGGAAAACCGACACAATTCTCACATCAATCTTTAGATGTGCTGTAAATTCCACGGTAGGAAAAAAAAAACACATTGTCCAATCAGGATGCTCCCTGTTTTAAGTCCCAGCTACCTGTTGTCGTGGGAGTTCTTGATGCCCACCAGCTTGGTGAGCCCATCGAAGAAGCAGATGTCTCTGGCAGCCACGGAGCTGCTGGTCACCAGGTTGTTGAGTATCCCACAGATGTTGACCACCACCTCGCTGGAGGGCTCCTTCTGGTTCCCGTCATCGGGCAGCTTTGACACCAGGTTGTTTACCATCTTGGTGGCTGCAGAGAGAACAACAACACCATGTTGAGACAACACATCGGTCTTCTGAACTGTCGCCATGCCTTGGAGTGTCCCTAGGGTGAATAGCACCACCACCAGACATCCCCCTGACCATGACTGAGTCAGGGCAGAGAGCTGTTACACAGCAGGAGTCACCTGGGGCTCAGTACAGGCCATGTATAGTAGTGTTTCACCCTGCTGTGTCATGTCATTTCTATCAGTCTGTAGTATCGGCCGCTATAACATCAAGGTCGACTTTGGAGATTTGATTTATTTTTTTTTAAAACTGTAATATTCATATGCATTTGAGTCATTATCTTTATACCTATTTTTATAATTTATTTGAAGTTGCCGGTGGCTCTCAGGCTACCTGAGGATAGTCAGGTAGCCTGAGGATAGTCAGGTAGCGGTTCAAGTTCTGTGCAAACTTGAACCTGAATTCTGGCGACAAAATGATTCAGGATTGGTTGAAGGCCCTTTTTAACCTGGCAGTGTATGGAGCCGGCGCGGGGCGAGTCCAGACTTACCCATATCGTTCTTGTCCTTGGCGTGGCGGGACAGGTTGCGCAGGAAGCCGGTGAGCGAGCGCAGCTCCAGGTCTCTGTCGGTGCGCATGAGATCCATCAGCACGGGCAGCATGCGCTCCTGCTCCAACGCCACGCGGCTCAGCACCGACGCCCACTGGGAACACAACGTGAAGATCGTTAGAGGATGACTCCGGCTCAGGCTTCTGGAGAAATTCACTACCCCCAAAGCTACCCCACGCACACTACAACAACAGACTATTTAAATACATATTTTACAGTAACTTGCACAGCATTTTTAACTAAAGAATCAACCGCGGCTGGTACCACTACCACTTGAAACCTTTACACTCTACTACACCTCATTACTGTTTTAGTTTCTCTACTTATTATTACTTACTTCATTTAATTTTATTTGTATTATTATTTATTATTGTGATCTATTGATGCTGCTAATTATTTTTCTTTATTTTTACATATTTTTATTTGTACTTATCTTTCTTTACATTATCTTGTGTTGTTGCTGCTATGTGGTTGTTGAAGAACAAAGCCTAATACTTTTACTCTTGTGTACTTCTACAATAAGTTTAAGTAATTCTGATTCTGATATTCAATACGCGCAACGTGAGACCAGAACCAACAAGACGCTCAAAACTCCTCATAACATGAGATGGGGTTTTCCTGGAGACATGAGGACAATGTGATGACGTTAAACCCTAACCCATAAACTCTGATATCTGAGTATTTCTTTTGCTTGAAACTCTTGGAAAAGATGGACCATATAGATCATTGGACAGGGAGGTTTTCCATTGTTCTGATTCCGACCAATGAGAGCAACGGTCCAACTTTCCCTGCAATGTTTCAGCGGAAACCGAGTAGGTTCATAACCAGCGTATGAAGCAGCCGTCCCCACAGCTTGTAAGTAACCCAGTGTGACGGTTCCTCTGTAAGGAACCACCAAGCCCCGCGCACCCTCTTGTCCCCAGCGGTGATGTTCTGCAGGGCTCCGCAGGCGGCCTCGCGCGTGATAGCGTTGATCTCACACTGGTGCAGAATGCGTTTGTACAGCGACACGATCTGAGGGTGCCACAGCCACTCCATCCCCTTGGGCACCCTGGCCACCTCGGTGAAGGTGGACAGGTCCTTGTCCTTCCTCTGCCGAGAGAGGAGACAAAGGATGTGGATGATTCCTACAGCTGATGTAGAGTATGTGCTGATGTGGTGCTCCGTGTTGTGCTGTGGAGCTCTGTGAGGGGCACAGGGAGTGCTGGCGTGGGCTGACTTACGTTTTTGGCCTTCCGGCTCTTATGGGTGAAGCAGCCGATGGCTTCCCCGTTGCCGGTGTCGCTGGCCCGGCTAGGCCCCTCCAGGCGCAGCATGGCGGAGGGGGGCAGCTCGCTGTACAGCTGGTAGGACAGGTTTCGGAGCACGCACACCGCATTCTCAACCCCCTGCACATCAACACACACACAATGGGAATGCTGTTTGCACACACAAGAACGGCATCTTCAGCAACAACATTGCGCTCCCATTGGCCGTGGCGTCCTACCTTGTCGTCTGCAGTGTTGCCCTCCAGGGAGCATTTAATGTAGCAGACCAGGGCGTCCACAAGCCCGTGGTTCTCCCTCATCTGCTGCCGAGTCTTCTCATTCACCGAGCTCAGGTTCCTGATGGCGGGGGACGGTCAGTGTCCAAAGGGACGGGAGAGGTGTTTGAGAGGCGATATCGATATGGTAGATACAGGCCTCTTTGGTCAGGTAGTTCATATACAAGACTTGAGAATGAAGTACCACAACCGCACACCATACAAAGAGAACAAAGAGTAAGGTTTGAAAGGTGGTACTCTTTCAAATGTATTTCAAATCCGATTTTGGCTTTGTGCGTGTGTGCGTGTGCACGTGTGTGTGTGTACCTTAAGCATCCAGTGGTGTTATAGAAGATGTCTGCCTCGGAGGAGGTCTGCTGGATGGAGTCCCCGTCTGCGGTGCCACACAGGGGGATGAGGATCTTCTCAGTAAGCTCTGGCAGCGTCTCCTTGGCCAGCTTTTCCTTCAGGTTGTCTTTGGACGACAGATTCCACAGGATGCCTGAACAAACACAAAAGACAGAAGGGTTGGCCCACTGGCTTGATACAGACCTTATCAGTCATCAGACTTCTTCAGCCTGTTTTCAGGTTTTCACTTTGCAATTACGCTTTCATTAAAGAAGCTGTCATTATAAATTAAATCCATGATGAAATTATAATTCCATTATGGAACGAAAAGTGGATTTCAACAAATCGTAAACAACAGATGGAGTTTCTAAAGTGTATTTGTTTGTTGTGCAATTCTCACGCATGTCAAACCACTGAAAATCCTGTTGTTGGTAATCCAAAGACTAACAAGGCCTTTAGGCATGCGAGGGGTGTGGCAGACATAAACCAAATGGCCACTCCTTTCTCTTCCTCCCATATCAACACACCAGGAACAAACAGGCCCTGCACTACAAACAGCACCTGCCCAACTACACAACACATTAAACAAAACCAATGTGGGATTTGTTTTACATTTTTTGCTCTAAGCACTTTAACAGGATTGCGATTCAGGCACCGAACAGCTTCCTTTGCTTCCTCTGGAAGCAAACACAAAAGTGAATTATAGTCTTTGACGGCTCAGAGCAAAGTGTGAGATAGGGTTTAATTATTGACTAAAAATCTCGCTCAGTTAAGGTGGATTTTGTTTAAATGTATTTTAGGTAAAGAGCGATTATCGGAGTGTGTGTCTCTGGATGAGCCATTTGAGATCGCTCCCGGCTCATTTCTGACCATCAGGGCATTTCTTCCGTGATTGGTTAGGGGAATCCACCGTCAATCACAGTTGTGTGAACTGCAACACACCTCAAGGGGCGGAGACTTCGAGGGAGGGAGGGAGGGAGGGAGGGAGCAAAGAGGGCGGGACATTTTGCAGTTGTCTAGTTTTTAAAATCTTATATTCTTACAATCTTTTCTGCTCTCTTGCTCTACCCAAATAACAAAATTGCACCTCCTCCTAAACCTTGTGGAAATGCCTTTGCCTTATATTTGCTGTTTTACCGGTGATGTTCTTGCGCAGCTCGTCGTCGGTCTCCTTCAGGGCCTCCACCAGCTGGGGGATGCCGCCCTCGTCGATGAGGGCCACCTTGTTGTCCATGTTCTCATAGATGAGGTTCCTGGTGGCGCCGGTAGCGAAGCGCTGCACCTCCTCGTTGTCACAGTTGAACAGCCTCACCAGCTCGCCAACGCCCTTGCAGCGACGCACCTTTGGACACGGGTGTGAGGAAACATTAGATCAGCACTACAGATTAAACCACTCCACTCTCACTCCTAGTAGCCTCCACCGGAGCAGCAACCCCTTCTCACTCGTAAACCCCTCCCTCTGGTGATTAAACACTAATAATAGACAGTACATTGGCAAATCAGTTTTAAACTACGTGTAATATCAACGACGTATCAGCGACATACATCTAATAGTGTCTATTTTGTTCAGTAGATGTTGTTCACCAAATAAGACCACAAAAACAACACAACGTTGTGAGACTGCTTCAACGACCCCAGTGGTGTGGAATGTTAGCAATGCACTGAGAATCACGCTGGGGAACGACGTTGGGACAGCGAGCGAGCGAGCAGGGGTGTGTCGGCTCAAGTTCTGCACTGGGCTACCTCTTGTTTTGCATCGTTGCTGTTGTAACACTCGTGCTGGATGTAGGCCGCCCCCAGGACTTGCAGGTTGGGGTCCGACACCCTCAGGTACTGCACCGCGGTGGGCATGTCCAGACTGTGGATCCTGTGAATCAAGCAGCAGCAGCTCAACGACTACAACTAGCAACGAACCATCATGTCAATAACATGGCCATTGAGTCATTTCCTTCTGTGTATTGCGGGAAGGATTGGATATTTCTATAATTATATTTCCCGGCAATAAGGGAAGCCACAGTAATTACTCGTAAATTAGAATCGCTCTCTGCCTCTAAAGCAAAGTGTTTTCTGCTTCATTTGACGACGTGGTCTCTCCATCTGCCTGAGGATCCACAAGCGTACAGTGTGAAATGTGAGGTCTAAGATCGCCACACCCAACCCAGGCCTTCCACTCTACAACTCTGAATAAATAAATTCTCCTAGAAACTGTCATCAGTAGTGAATAACATACTGCCCTGTTAGTCGTTCATGCGTTTGCTGATCAGACTGTGCATATGTAAACCATCCATTCCGTTTGCAGCTCGGGGGGGTCCACTCACCCGCTCAGGTTCCCCAGGCTGCCCCGTTGGTCCATGGCTCCGTCGTACACGTCCATGCCCCGGCCCACGCTGTGCATGCTCTTCACCGACATGGCCCGGGACATGGTGCCAGGACGCTGCATCATCATCAGGTTGCCCTGGGACCCGGCCATCCCGCCCAGGACAAAGCCTCTGTCCTGCCCGCCCCCCATATAGCTGCTCCCGCTGGACATCTGGTGCTGCAGGGTGGAGGCGCCTGACACCGAGCCCATGCTGGCCCGGTTGCGGTTGTTGATCCTGTTGATGGTGCGGAAGGCGGGGCCTTTGTAGGAGTGGGACTGCTGGACCATCTCCGCCTCCCCTCCGCCCACCATGCTGGCGCCGCGGGACAGCGTCCCGCTGAGGGAGCGCCTCATGGGGGCCTGGTAGGCGGCGCCGCCTCCCTGCATGGTCTGCCTCATCTGGGTGCTGTAGCCGTTGCTGACGTTGTGGGTGTACTGCCTGGAGAGGGTGGCGTCGCGCTCAGACACCATGCTGCCCGCGTCGCTACCATCCGCCATCCAGGAGTTCACGTGGGCTGACTGCGGCCGCATGGAGTGCAGGGAGATTATTTCCGGGTCGCCTCGGCCCATGCTCATGCTCATCTGTTGCCGGCCGGCTCCCTGGTAGCCCCCCATCACCACGTCCCTCTGCTGGTACGTCACACTGCCTCCACCTCCACCTCCGCCTCCTGCCCCCGACATGCTGACACTGTTGTGCTGGCCCAGGTCCACGGCCGAGCGTGTGGAGTAGCCCCGCGGCATGCTGCCTGAGTACTGGGACATGCGTGGAGCCTGGATTCCAACGGGAAGAGTGAGATCAGATATCAGTAGTGGACAGAGTAGAGTTGCAGGCACACAGCAGAGGCCCTGATACAACTGAGAGAAAGTCCTGAGTGAAAGAACACAGCCCAAGAGGGTACTGATGAGGTTACACAGTCTCCAGGAGATAACCCAATCTTGCAGCAGTTGCAGATAGAGGTACCGTTTATTCTAATAACACCTTCTCTCTCACTCTGGTGGAGAGCCTTCAGGCATTGGGTCTGAAATGGGAGGTGAGCTCCCCAAGGCCTGTGTGCTGAGCTCATCACAGCCTTGTATGAAACACTACGTAAACGGCGGGCCATCGACCTGCCCTGCGCTGAAGTCATAGTCCCCTGGTCAATGATTAGCTCCTCCAGCGCCGGGTGGAACATACTTGATGGATGTGCCGTGTCTTTCAGGGTTGGTGGGAAAAGGCGCATGGCAAAATAAGGAGATTACCATGGCTTTGGTAGGGTTGTACACGAAGGACTTGGAGCTGTAGCCCGGGTTGTACGTCTGGTATTTGCCGGAGGAAGAGCCGCCGTATTCTGAAATGAAACAGACTGGAGGTTAACCCCAACGTGCAGTGCTCTGGTTTCACTTCCGTCTCAGGGCTTCCAAATCCTTCTCACAGCACGGGACAATGTATTGTGCAGTAGAAGGTGGTTCACTTTTCAACGCAGTTCATTTTTTATGTTCATTAATACAGTCTTTCCCCTTTCAGACTACAAACACACCAATGCAATACAAATGAAACAGGGAATGCATGCAGACTGAATGTTTATAAAACATTTATAAGGGTCATGCTGCCCCCCATCTGGTCCCCTCCTGGGACCCCCTTATGGGTCCTAATCCACAGTCTAGAGCCCCCATTACAGGAGGGTAATCCACAGTCTAGAGCCCCCATTACAGGAGGGTAATCCACAGTCTAGAGCGCCCGTTACAGGAGGGTAATCCACAGTCTAGAGCCCCCGTTACAGGACACGAATGGAGGGTAGCTAGGTTCCCTGGCTGGGTATATTCATATGGACACATGGTTCCCATTCCTACTCATCATTTGACAATCGTCTCAGACCCGACATTAGGGGGGCAACATTTTTACATATATTATAATGTCCTATGGTCAAACATATGTAATAACACAAAAGTTGTCAAACCATCATAAACCCTGAATAAATAAAGAAATAAAGAAAGAAAGATCATGCCAAAGAACAGGACATTATATACAACTGTTTGGCCAGTATAAAAACGATAAATAAAAACCATGGGTACAGAACAGGACATATTTGGAACTATAAAATAAACACAGTAATTTGCTATGAGAAACAGGGCCATCAACAGGTGCAGCCTTTAGTAGGCTGTGGGCTCTGTCCCATTGCCTTTAGGTTAGTTATACGATTATTATATTAAGTAGTTCTTCAACAGATATACTGTGAATGAGCTTTTCAACGCGGCAGAATCAAAGACGAAGTGTGGAGTGTAAACCAGTGCATCATATTGAGTATATAGATGGTACACAACTAGGCAACATGTGTTTACCGCTCATGAACATGGTGACGTTGTCTTGTCGATGAACTGATATGTGAAGAGATATATTTGTAAGGGTGAGTCAACATGACACACTGCACCCTCTCTCACGTCACTAGCTGGTTGGAGGCCAGAGTCAGACGGCGTAGACAGCCACAAAGAAACCATTCTCAATGTGTTGTGTTAAGCTTTGGTCAGCAGCAAAATTGCAATAGTGCAAGAATTTTAGCCTCTACCCTGGAGGTAAACATTACTCTTCTCAGTCAATCTGGCATATTTTCATTGTCAATCTAATGCTGCAGAAATTAGGACTAGCCAGGCCTCAGCTATATAGCTATTGATACTTGAATAAATTTGTGTTTGCCTTAAATGATATATCCATCATGGTAACAAAGTAACAGGCCAGGCGGCTCTTAAGCAAACACTAAAACGCTTTAGATAGGAATTCAAGAGTAGCTCTTAATACCAGACATTCTGTGTATGTGGGTATCAAGCATACCGACAAGTCTGCACTGCACTCATGTTTGGTAAACAAAGGGGATGGAAAGAATAAGCCTGCATGGCAGGAGAAGCCTGCTGATGTGATGTAACATTAAGGAACACAACAGGCTTTGATACTGGCTGTCCTTCTCAGTGACACCAGGGTCCAATTCTGATGAAGAAGAATCAGATTCCCTAACAACATGAGGAGGTGTCAGAACGCACTCCTAGGCAGATCTCTGGCAGTGCGTACGTAAAAGCATGTGTGTGCTTGTGCGCATGTGTGTATGTTTGTTTGTGTTTGCGTGAGTGTGGTTGCGTGTGTGTGTGTGTTTGTGTGTGTGTGTGTGTGTGTGTGTGTGTGTGTGTAACTCTGTGTGTGCGTGTGTGTAACTCTGTGTGTGTCAGCAGCGTTCCCAGGTAAGGAGATGGGAGGGGTAAGCTAATTTCACACTCCGTCGCTGCAGGGTAAAGGCACCAAAACCGGTTGGGACAGCAGAAGGAGAGGGAGAGACAGAGAGAGTGAGAGAGAGAGTCCTACCTTACCCCAGCCCCACCCATCCACCGAATCCACAGCAACACACCCTCAAATCTCAACTTGTATAATGCAGATAAAAAACACACCTTGTTGAGCTGGTTATCAACTGATGGGCCGATGGGGCTGAACAATCAGGGAATGCTGACACGTTTATGATGTCTCAGTTTTACCATCAAGGATTGTTTCTCTCGTCCCCTTCTTTATTCCAGATATTTGCTATTATATATATATTATATAATAATTATGCTAAATTAAATGCAAGGCTACCAAGAAAAGGTGCCAGGTTTTTTGCTCTAATCCTTCCTATCCAAACACATACAGTACCAAAAGAGTCCCACGCTCCACTGCTATGTTTCACAGCCATTAGTTGGCTGTGTGGTTTGGTGAATACTGAACGGTAACCATGGAAACCGTCAGGTGTGGTACAATATAAACAGCTTCAATGGCTGATAGAATCATAAGCCTTCGCTGGACAAACCGGGCAGGACGTATAGCAAATGATGTGGCTTTCCCTGTGACCCTTTTCAGCCAAAGAATGCTTGGTCAATACTCAGGCTAATCCTATGACTCATGATGACAACACAAGCTGCTGGGCCCTGCAGCGTTTGTGCCCAGGGCATCTCCTGAGACGACCAGCGCTTTGCAATTACATCAACGTATTCATGTTATAAAAACTGCAGAGAGGCATACAGTACATCACCATACCCAGCTGGGCTAATTCTCAGTGAAACTGAAACTGACACACACACACACACACACACACACACACACACACACACACACACACACACACACACACACACACACAGAAAGTCCATCTCGCCACTGACAGTAATCATTTGACATACAGGGCTGGTTCCCCTTCTGCCATTTGTCTGGTATATTTCTGAAAAGTCGCGTCTCGGAGTGGTCTAGACCTGAAACCCAGCACTGAGGAGTCGGTATAGTCCCCCCACAAAAGTCCCCCCACTCCCCTCCTATCAGGTTGCCATTTAGGCACGTCCGCAAAATGAGCGTATTGTATGTCCGCGGTGTTGTGAGCTGCAGCTCCACTCGCTCCACCGGTCAGCCCGGGGACCAGATGGCGGACGAGGCTCCACCGATACTAGTGGAGATAATATCTACCACCCAGAGAGACGAAATGTCACACTAATTAACCGCGGAACAAACGCACACAAAAGCTGCACACCTATACACACATGTACATGACACTAGACTCAGCGGGGGTTGGGATCAAACAGGTGTTTTATTCGGCTCTTAATACTCGTAAAACTTCTCACGCGTCACTGTCATGTGTGGGACTCTACCCGCATCGAGGGGTCTGCTCCGGCTTACCTGAGCTGGCGTACCCCCCTGCTCCGCCGTTCTGCCGAGGGAGGGTGGACTTCTCGGCCAGCCTCATCTGGACCTGTTGCTGGACCCTCCTGGCCCTGGCCGCCTCGTCCGACACTGTGGTCCCACCCTGGCCGATCTGTCCGTCCGAGGGGAGGCCGTAGGTGGTGACTGAGGTGTGGGGCTGTAAGGCGGACAAAAACACGCTTTCGGAGGCTGCAATGGTGCTCATGGTGAACCGATGGTCAGGCGGTAGGCTACTTCCAGTCCTGAACTATGTAATAAGTAATCAAATAAGCGGGGTAGTGGAGCACTCGGTCCCGTGCGTCGGCGCTTCCCTGTCTGTGTTTCTCAGTGCGCAGAGACCGCTCTCTGGAGGCTTTGAGTCAACAGTAGGGTGGAGTCTGACGAAGTCATGGCTGCTACCTGCCACAGGTGAGCCGTGAAGCCGTGACTCATGCAGGCTGCAGGCATAGTATGCAGACGACAGATCCCTTGACTTTACCTGGTTGATTTACCTGTACGTGTACGTTAGAAGCCATAAAGACCATCAATCATTCACTGGATGAAGCCTATTTCACAAAAATGTACCATATTTTATTGAAAATTTTGAATAAATAGCCTTCTTTTGAAATTAAATGATTGAATACTTTGTGTGTTCCTATGAATACCCCATGCTGTGTTCCGCGGTTAGGTTCGCCTGGTTTTGTTTTAAAACCCCATGAAGGGTCGTAGTGAAATTACAGCCCTGAAATGACGTCACACTGTTTTACATAATATGATGAGTGCAGTACGGAGAGGAGGCCCTCGTCCAAGATACTAGTTACATCGGCTAATTCTGAATTGATTGGAGATGCAATCTAAGCTCTTTTTATAACCTGTAAGAAAAAAAGACTAAAGTTATGAACGTTTTCTAAAGAAGCATCAGATTAAATAAAAAAATAAGTTTCTCTAAATTCCCTCCATTTTTAAGTAAATTTGAAATTGTTTGCATAATTGTTATTATCAAGGTATTCATGTTTGCTTTTCCGTCAAACAGAGCTCAGCGATTCTAAATATCTCATATGACTACTCCATTTTAAATCTGGTAAAACTTACCGTTACCATTGAGACAATCTTGGTAGTCTTTAATCAAACGTCTCCTCTGCTTATTGATCGAGGTCTCTGCTCTAGTCGAGTGGAACAGATACAAACAGGCGTTTTGATGTGTTTCGGCCACCACCCAAACAATTACAGATGACGCCTCTCCCCCACCCATGCTGCAAGGTACGTGTCGGACAGCAGAAAGTGATGACGGAAGCACCAATGTGTATGGTGTGTGTGTGTGTGTGTGTGTGTGTGTGTGTGTGTGTGTGTGTGTGTGTGTGTGTGTGTGTGTGTGTGTGTGTGTGTGTGTGTGTGTGTGTGTGTGTGTGTGTATGCGTGATTGTGTGTGTGTGTGTGGAAGAGAGAACCCCAAAACGAGGTCATGCTGGCTGAAACGGGGCATAGTATTGTTCTCAGTGGTAGGGTGCAGGGGGTGCAGGATGTTGGTTTGGATCGGTCCTGTCGTTTGGCACCCCCTTCAAGAGCTTCAGTTTGTGACCTTAACTAATTTGTCTCATGGCATGATCGGATGTGGCAATCCTTTGGCATATTTAATCGCTACATGATGTTGACTCATTAAGTAGAGCGGATTATTCAGAGCTTTCACAACCACTGGAATACCGAGAGAGAGAGGGATTGATAGAGAGAGAGATAGCAAGAGGCAGTGTGATAGAGAGAGGGAGAGTGATAGAGAGTGATAGAAAGTGATGAAGAGTGATAGAGAGGGATGGAAAGGAATGGAGAGTGATAGAGAGCAACAGAGAAAGAAAGAGGAGACAGAAAAAGAAAGGGATAGAGAGTGAGAGACTAGAAAGACAGACCAAATGAAAGGACTGTGACACACCTGTGCAGCACAGGTGCGATTTGTGTCCAACCGGTTCTGTGATTCAACTGGCCAGACTTCTCCTGGTGACTCAGCTGCAGTGATGAATGGACGGGAGGTGTGTGACAGATGTCCCGCTTTGGAGGGACAGTCACGCATTTCCATTACTTTTTACACATCCCACAAGTTGAGACGTTGTCCCGCATTGTTGTTTACAGTCAGACGCGATATTTTTTGTGTGTTTTATGATCTGTCATTTATCAAATAGCTGTATGCGGGGACAGTAGTGAGGGCTGTCATCAGGGGGCGGGCGGGCTGTTTGATCATGTCTATAAAACTGGGATGCGGACACAGGTTAAGGGCACGCCCACCAACAAGAAACAATGCAAAGGGGCAGAATATAAATGTTTTGTTTTTTTTAAGTTATTTTAGACTACCTCGATGCATTGGTATCCCACATTGTCCCACATTGTCCAACACAAACGTAGTCTTTGTCCCACATCTGGTGAATCGGGATCTGGTCACCCAATGTCCACCCCGCTGGAAAGCAATGCCACCGACCACAGAATGCATGCGGTGGTGTTTAATCACGGTGTAAAACAAGGAAAATACTCAATGAATAGACTAATTCCACCTGAATACAAACACTGCTGCTGAAACACCTGCAGGTTATCCTGTTATTGCAATTATGTTTATGTTTGAGTTGCTACAGTTAATTTGTAATGAATATTCATTAGTATGACATATACAATGTCTTCTTTTGTTTGCCTCGTGCTCTTCTTCTTAACCTTTGATGAGTGAAGGCCAACCGCTCAGAAGATGAAGAAATCAGACGCTCTTTGAGGAAGAGCGTTGGGTTTACATTTAGTCATGAAACATTCATAAGGTTATTTAGGTGTGTCTTGGTAGATCATAACCATAAATGCATTCGAAGGAATGTGAATGCTGAGGCTTTATCATATTTAGTGGTTGTGTTGTGGTAACAATAATGGTACAATTATTGACCATGAGTTAAGATTAGTGTATGAGGTAACAAACATTATTATATAGCATAGGGTTAGGGTTAGTTATAGGGTTAAGGTTAGAGTTAGGGTTAGTGAGTTAGGGTCAACCCTTGCCCCAACCCTATTACATAATGTATAATTTAAAACCTTAGTTACCATGATCACCATTACCTTTGTTATAATGAACACCATTATTAAACATGAACACCATTAGTTAATTCTTACTAGAGTTAGATAACTGACCATTAGTTAACTGCCATTTAATTAGTAGGTTAATTGTTAGATCATTCCAGTGGCGAAGCTAGACCTTTTTCGGGTGGGCTCAAACCCACCCAAAACTTGCCTTAGCCCACCCTATCGTTTCGTCCTCAAATCTAATATTCTTCCCTTTTACACAAGCAATGGGAGGATGGGTGCTGTACACTAATGAATAGGCTCAAATGGGCTTGCGAAATCGAGCGCAACCTTCCTGCAGGAATCTCTTACCTCTGATTGGTGGGTGGGCATCTCCTGTTTGCCAAAAAAATAAAATGCAGCACAAGCGCACCTAACATAGTTTCTGCTGTTTCGTCTGTCAAAGAGGCTAGCTAGTCTTTTTCAGAAAATCCACGATTTCCAACTGTGTTATAACATGGCCAGGTTATAATTCATTTTAAAACCTTGACATAATCTGTCCGATGTCTATTAAATGACAGTTGACCATAAGGTGATTCTATCTATGCCTCTTCTTGAGTTGTTTCATGTTTTAGTCGGCAGAGGCTTGAAATGGTGCATAGCATGATAAACATGATAAGGCGCAAGGAGCAGAAAAAGTTGACATGGGTGCTAATTTTCAGTTTAAAAAAACGCTGGCATTATTTTATCAGCTGAGGTCGCTTTCATTGCCATAACAACGTGAGCTAATCAAGTTCTATAACAATGTATGGGTCCCTGAAAGTGAGGCGACGCAGTTTAGTGCTCCCAAAATTGTGGTCTGTTTCTCATAGAATTAGGCTAGTAGGCCTACATGTTGTACTTGTGGACTTTTTTGCATCACAAGCTTTATAAAAATGTATGTTGATACAATTTATTAAAATGTGTGGGTCCCTGAAAGTGAGGCGACATAGTTTAGTGCTACCGAAATAGTGGTCAGTTTCTCATAGTATTAATCTAGTACATGTTGTACTTGTTGATTTCACAAGTCTTATAAAAATGTATGTTGATAATATAATAATAAAAATATTCTGATATTGATGAAACAATATTTGTTTTGAAGTTCGCATTTTACCTGATTTTTTTGTCTTCACAATTTTAGTATCCATTTTCCATATTTATCATGTATTTTGAAAACCAATGCGTTTCAGTAACTGTGTACATACAAAAAAAGGGGGAAATATTGTAATCTGAGTGAAAATTACCCAAAGGAAATTTATTATACCTCAAATTTCTTAGTACAGTTCACATCCATTTGATTACTCCTTCATCCAAACAGTCTTCTTTCCTTTCATCACTTTAGTGGTTCAGAACTGCATTGTTTAGCTGATCCTATTGTCTAGAACTCAGATAAAAAGGTTGAGTTATAAACAATTTAGTTCTTCTTAAAGAGCTAGAGACTAGCCAAAATGTGTTTAATCCTTTCCTCCTTACTCATTGGTATTATGAGTTTAACTGGGGTTAAACTGTTACAAAAGGTCTGTGCTTTTCTGACAATAAACCAGCAGACTGTTCAAAAATGCAATGTGTTGGATTGATAGATAAATACATTGATTTACCCCCACCAGAATAAATGTAGGATCTCCACCAGGTCACCCTAAAATGCAGGAGAATGCAGGAAATCACAACTACGACACAAAAAATTAATGCGACCTCATTGTAAAGTGTTACCTTTGTCATTAATTAAGTCATTTGTCACAATCGATCTTGAAGCATGCCTTAAGACCAAGTATAAAACACTATTGAGGAGCTATACAAATAGAAGGAAACATATAATAAGGGTGATTCTTTTCTTGAATAAGTAGTTTAAGATAAGGCTTACGGTGCCAGTGAGAAATATAGTAAGAATATGTATATTTAGGCAGCCTAAGCGCAAGGCAGACAGTGAGGAAGTCTGATCAGTGAGAAAGAAGCAAAAGCACATGATATCAAAATGTAGAAGAACAAGTTCACACAATTACAAAAATCATTTTTGTAATAAGCTTTTATTTGTATCAGATTATCTTTGCTTCAATGAGTTTTGTTCTCTCAAAGGCTTATGGTTGTTTGATATTTAAGACGTTTCGTCTGATTATATTGACACAAAACCTGAGTCAACACATATATGGCCAATCAGCTTCTTCTGATCTGTTGGTTTAAAGTTGATGGAGGTTTCTGGATGGAGCAGCCTCGACGTCCAGTCGTTTTCTGGAGCAGATCATAGGGTTCAACAAAAGGATGTGTTTTTGTGCAGCGCTGCGCCTGCCCCCTTGTGGTGGAACATAGAGTTACATATAATGCATGAAAGATCTCGAACAACGGAATTGACAACGGGTATCTATTCGACCATATAGCAATATTGCAATGCTATATTAAATGGATGAACATTACATTGTAAATTTGATTAGTCATAGAGGATGATTTGAAACATTTAAATTGGGACACTGACTGAAAGAGTTTGGTTGGTCTTGTCCAGATCAAGAATCCGATACTCAACAAACGTTTTTGAAACAGTTTATTCCTTATTAAAGTTTGTTAATTCATCAGTACAACAATACAATGAGCAATCCGTCCCAACGAAAAAAAAGCTGAAAATGTACAAGAGAAAATACTAAATGTTTTAGGCCTAGCGTTTTTTAAACAGATTGTTGTATAATAAGTAAAATGGGGGAAAAGGGTACTGGGGAATAAGATTATAGGACACACAAAATAGCTTCAATATATTAAAAATCCTACAATACAGATCATAAACACTGCCTAAATGACTCTCAGAAAAAGAAATAGTAACGCAACCCACACTGCACAACTACTACTTAAGATTTACATAAGGAAAACAGCAGTGAAAATAAACAACAAAATATTACTATTACCCTTTTATCATTTAGTTATTTAACCATTCACTTCAACATATTAATCGCCAAGGAAAAATAGAAACAAAAAAAGATACTGTATAGATACACCCCTGCCGAGGAAAAAAAGAACAAGAAATGTGCTGAAAGAATACACATAAATAATATCACAATGGGGGGTGCGATTGTACGTCATTTGATTGAGATAATATCAACAACATTATAAGCGCTGATATATCCTGATTTTGCTCCAACGTTCTGAATGAGGGAAGAAGAGCCATCCCTTCACGCACAGCTCCCCCTCGCCCTACTCGCTCTCCTAGTAGGGTGGGCTGTTCCGGATCCCACAGCACAGCACCATTGTGAAGATCATCTCGAAAATCTGGACCGGGGACAAGAGCACTGGGTTACCATTAATTCAAACAGCGTCATAACATCTGTTTACGGTCACACTGATACCGCTGCCGGGAACACTAGTTGAGCAATACATGAACCCATGTCGATTCCCGCAGTGTGATGTGGTGTCTGACGTATGCAATCAGGTTGAGGCAGGTGATACCAAACGTGCCTGAGGATCAATTCATGTTTCCATCCCCTTCAGAGGGGTTTAAGGGTGTGGTGATACATGGCCCGTGAGGCTTTGTGAGCCTGTAGCCGTGAAGGGCTATGAAAATACCAGGAATTTGTCTTGACAAAACCGTTGATATTATTCAATCAATCAATCAATCGACTCAATTAAAAGCTATTTACAGCCCATGGGGGCCACACCCACCATGATGCAGGCAACCGCAAGTGCCGCCAGGCCGATGAGGTAGAGCTTCTCCGAAAACAGGTCGATCAGCTTCACATGGCAGCTCTGGGGGTGAGACCAGAACACAACACAGGGGTTTCAGAGAAACCAGCCGACAACACAGTGGTGTCAGAGTTCAGCCGACAACACAGTGGTGTCAGAGTTCAGCAGACAACACAGTGCTTTCAGAGAGACCAGCACACAACACAGTGGTTTCAGAGAGACCAGCAGGCAACACAGTGGTTTCAGAGAGACCAGCACACAACACAGGGGTTTCAGAGCGTCCAGCTGACAACACAGTGGTGTCAGAGATCAGCAGACAACACAGTGGTTTCAGAGAGACCAGCAGACAACAAAAGTGGTTTCAGAGAGACCAGCACACAACAAAGTGGTTTCAGAGAGACCAGCACACAACACAGGGGTTTCAGAGAGACCAGCAGACAGTACAGTGGTGTCAGAGAGACCAGTAGACAACACAGTGGTTTCAGAGAGACCAGCAGACAACACAGTGGTTTTAGAGAGACCAGCACACAACACAGTGGTTTCAGAGAGACCAGCACACAACACAGTGGTGTCAGAGAGACCAGCACACAACTCAGTGGTTTCAGAGAGACCATCACACAACACAGTGGTGTCAGAGAGACCAGCAAACCTCTCAGGGGTTTCAGTAGTCTGGCTCCACACAGCCCGCTGCTTAGTTCCATTGCTTGGCTAAACATAAACATGTCTTTGAGAAGATGAGGTTCTGAGAAATGTGTGAATTAAAGGTGTCTTTCAGTTAATATATTCCAAAGAAATTGTTGAGGAGTATGAACACGGTGTTGAAATTAAATGTGGTTTCATGCTGACACATTCAAAGCTAGGAATTGTTATCAAAAGTGGCGTTGGTAGGAGAGGTTCACACATGTGTTCCTAGCCTTCATAATGCATATCTTCCTCCACAGAGTGGTGATTGTATAGTGTCATGCGGTCAGTAGGTTTGTACCTGTGATACGAGGAAGTCCTTGGCGGTCAGCTTTGGACACAGGGTGCCTGTGACCTGTTTGAAGAGGGGTCCATCGTCTCCCTTACCACAGCACTCCAGCTAGGGGAGACAAGCAGAGCAGCCATGTTCATGTTCCTCACACGCTGGTCATCTCACACTAGGGATATGTCACGTGAACATTAGAGTCCATATTGAGCCATCATTGCATGTAATGGATGCATGACAGGATCAGACTGAGGGCCTAGAGGCGAGGAGAATGGTCCGAGCATGACGGAGGCCTACCGTGGAGTGGAAAACGTGGAGCACTTTGATGGCGGAGTCTTTGTTGGGGGTGCCCGTGACGTCCACCGCCTTGATGTACGCAGAGTCGTAGAAGTTGATCAGTTCTTTGGAGATCTGGGGGATTGGAAAGGCGCCAGTCGAGTTAGTAAGTAAGGCTACAAAACATATATTAAAGAGTGATTTTTTTATTGAATTTTCATTGATTTGATTTTGGGTGGATATAAATTATTAATAAGCAATTTATTTATTGAATTTTCATTGGTTTAATTTTAGATTGACATAATCTACTAAAAAGCTATCTATTCATTGAACTTTAATTGGTGTGATTCCTCCCGAGGCCCCCTGGGTTCCAATGAAAAAAGACGGGTTGGATTGGTTTGAATGGCTCGGTGGAGCGTGGGCTAGTCCACGCTGCAGGGCAGGCAGTGCGCCCCGCGTGACTCACCCAGATAGCGTTCATCTACTGGCATTAAAAGAACACAAGCTTATAAACACAAACCAAATGGGTTTGGAGCGTGAGTCAGATGGTGTGCGTCAGTGTGTGTGTGTGCGGGGGTTTGAGAGTGTGTGAAGGGTTTGAAAGTGTGCTAGGGGTTTGAGAGTGTGTTAGCGGTTTGAGAGTGTGTAAGGGGTTTGTGAGTGTCTTTGGGGTTTGAGAGTGAGTTAGGGGTTTGAGAGTGTGTTGGGGTTTGCGAGTGTTTTAGGGGTTAGAGAGTGTCTTTGGGGTTTGAGAGTGTGTTAGGGGTTTGTGGGTGTTGTAGGGGTTTGAGTGTGTGTTATACTCACAGTGTCCCGGTTCATAAAGCCCCAGATCCCAGCAGCCACTTCACAGGCAAACAGCATTATCAAGAAGAAGAAGAACTACGGGGAAAGAAAGACAGATTATCTCATTATTAATTATACTAGAGTTTCCGTTGAGAGTTTTCTCGACCTTCGGTCTCGAGGGTTATTCCCCTATTTTCACTTCGCCTTTGGCGAATAATTATTAATTAGCCTAGTTAGAAGTAAGAAATCATTTAATGCAAATGTGTTATTTATTATATTATATGAAATTAAATGCTGCAACCAGTGCATACTTACCTTTTTGCCAAGGCTAAACAAACTAAACCTAAGCTTCCCACTTACTACTTAAACAAACTTAATCTCGTAAATGACTTAATTACGGCAGAACGGAGCAGATTGGTCGAAATTATCTACCATTAAGCATCGGGCCTGCCCTGGAACCTTTAATAGGTCCATGCCTGGAAACCAGAGACCCCCCGGTCTCGAAGATCCGGGTCAAAGACCCTCTGTCCCTCCTCTGATTGACTTACCGTACCAAGGAGACACTGAGATTCCTGGATGGCACCATAGCAACCAAGGAAGCCGACAAACATCATCACCGCCCCCACAGCAATCAGGATGTACACGCCTATGATCACAGAAAACATTTATAAATCCATAATGGGGAATATATTGCCTTTTAATGATGATACGTAGTCCTACAAATTCAGGCAAATATTGAATTGGAGAATAATGCATTATCTGTTTTGGGAGCATGACGGCGTACTACTTCAAAAAGTCACCACTAGAGGAGAGTGAAAGAGCTGTATTATTTCCTCGTCAAGCACATTTCCTGCCTCTGTTCCCTGGCTGGGGAGGTTACATGACCAGGGGCGTAGCTAGGACATTATTGCTGTCGGGGCCAGCTTGGGCCAGTCTTTTATTTAGGGGGGTTAAGTGTGATGTTTATTTATAATATCAGAATTTAACACTTTAGATAAGTTGTATACGTCAAAGTTAGATAAAAATAATAATGCATATATTTCGGCTTTCTTCAGACCGTTTCAGTTCAGGTTTCTTTTTTTTTTTTTTCAGACTCGGGGGGGCCAGCGAGGTGGCCAACCTCTGACCAATGGTGGCCGTGCACCCCCCTGGCCCCCATGTGGCTACGCCACTGGACATGACATTCTCTACATCCAGGAAGTGTGTGCCAAAGCCCAGATCCTGAGAGTCAGTGACAGACCGAATAAATCCCACTCACGCACTCCCTTCCAATCCCTACATTTCTGACCACCGATCAATCATCCCTACAAACCAACACACACACGCACGCACACACACACACACACACACACACAACACACACACACACACACACACACACACACACACACACACACACACACACACACACACACACACACACACACACACACACGCTCAGAAATGCACATCCTGTTGCGAGACCTACCTATTATATTAGCCAGATTTAGCCAAGCCATCCATAATGACTGGACTAAAAGCATGATAGCTCCATAAATATTTGCGTTGTAGGGCTGCTCCGCCCCCAGGTGGCGCTGCTGACGTGCGGGTAACGACATGAAAGGAGTCGGGCCAGCGGTCTGGGAGCCAGAGATAAGGCTCATAAAAGCATTTATATTGAGTTCGGGCTGAACATAATGCATTGGTAAAAGGTTTCCCTAATCTATGGATCTACAAGTGATTGCTTTTTAACATTCTCAAAGGAGGCTGATTCTAGATTAGACTAAACATATTCATGTTACCTTAAATGGATTAACTATATAGTACTGTTAGACTACCAGTGTCGATAACGGGGGAAAGAGGGCCACCACAACCTTCCCAGCAGGTTGTTAGATTAACATAGACTTCACTACTTGGTTTTGGGTCCAATCATTATCTACTTCATCAGAACATGTTTAATACACTCGCCATTGACATACTAATGGAACCCCTAAACAAAGGTTTAAAATAAAGTGGGAACACACAACCACCTGCATATAGTAACACACACACACACACACACACACAGACACACACACACACACACACACACACACACACACACACACACACACACACACACACACACACACCATACAGACACACGGACAAGCACACAAACGGACACACACAAATGATATACAAAAACACGCACATACACGGACATACACAAACACAAACACACACATGGACACACACACACGGTAATGCGAAAGAGGGAATGAGACGTTGTGACTGGTGTTTCTTGGAGTGCCACCACACTCTGCACTAAGCCCTCACTCCCTCGCTGCCATCTCATCAGTTCCCACAACCATCATCATCCTCCTCATCATCACCATCTTCATCATCCTCCTCATCATCACCATCTTCATCATCCTCCTCCTCATCATCACCATCTTCATCATCCTCCTCATCATCACCATCTTCATCATCATCCTCCTCATCATCACCATCTTCCTCCTCCTCATCATCACCTTCTACATCATCCTCCTCATCATCACCATCTTCGTCCTCCTCATCATTTCACTGGCCATGACTAGAATCCATCGAGGTGCTGAAAAACCTTTAGTTACTATGACGACCCTCTTCGTGAATCTCATTTCTTCTGGTCATCAGAAGAATTTCTTTGATGTGTGGACTTTGAATGTAATTCCCTTGAACACAAACACAAACACGCAGTCACACACACACACACACACCCACACACACACACACACACAAACACACGCACACACACACACACACACACACACACACACACACACACACACACACACACACCTACACACACACACACACACACAAACACACACAAACACACACACACAATCACAAACATACAATCCCACACACCAAGAGGAGAGGGAGCACAGGGAACGAGAAGGACTTGGAAATTATATCCGCGCTGACAGCTGTAAATTAAATAATAAAGTGAGGACGCGAGAGAGAGAATCCAGTTTAAGGCTCCTCTTCTGGACCCACATGGACCAGAAGGGTCAGGTCTGATCAGTACACACTCATTTGTGAAAAATCTACCAGCACACCAGAGATGGTTGAGCAGTTATCTGTCCACACCGCTGTAATACAAGTCCAGTCTTGATTATAGCTCCTCAGCCCTGATGGGCCATCTGGAGCCTGAGAGCCCGTCCATATCATCCTTATTCTCCCCATGTAGTCAGGAGTTCAGGACTTTAGGAGTCAACCCCCACGCCTTACGCCCAACTCAGTATCTCCACCATGCACTATTTCATATTTAAAGTCACACAACTCAGGATCTTATGGTTTTGCCATATCCGTCATAAATGTTCACGTGCACAGATGGACATACAGACACAGACACATACACACACACACATGCGCGCACAAACACACACACTCATACACACACACACTTTGCATGTAACAATACATGTAACACTTCATGTTACAATACACGGTACACTACATGTTACACTTCATGTTACAATACACGTAACACTTCATGCTACAATACACGTAACACTTCATGTTACAATACACGTAACACTTCATGTTACAATACGCGTTACACTTCATGTTACTATACAGGTAACACTTCATGTTACTATACATGTGTTACAATGAATATACCACTAGTTACAATACATCTAACACTATATGTAACATTGTCCCCCGGGTTGCAGATCTTCTGCGATGTTCTTGTTAACACATGCTATGATCAGAAAGGTAAAGCCACACCACTCTAGTTCAGGCCATAAAAACAGAACCAAAGAAGCAGTCAATCATCTGTCCTCCAAGCACACCATCCGTCTAAGTAAGACCCGTTGTGGTCAGTGTTCTCTCAGGAGTCTAGAGGAGAGCCATACTGGACCGGGGACTCAGTTTCCAGCCATAATCACCCAGCCCTGCTGGAGGAGGGAGGAGCGTGTGTATTTACAGACCCACATAAACACCACTTTGCTGTTCCCACAAGCTAAAAAAATCCACTCCAAACTCTAATTTGAGGGGTGATTGAGCAGATGTACAAGGTTATTTGAATTATGTAAGGGCGTATGTTTGGGCCGTGGGGGAAGGAGGGGGTCACGGCTCCCTTGATGTGTCTTGGGTGGGCCTCCGCTGCCGCCCTGCCTTCTAAATCACATGTGGGCCCCTGTTTTATCCTCTATAAAAAGCCAGACGTTCTGCGCTCCGTATACTTAGCTGTGGGTTGAGTATGGGAGTGGAACGGGCCAAATGTAAATGAATGGACGCGCTACAACTCAACCCCCCTACAAGCCCTGGAGGCCCGCGCTGCGAGCTGTATATGTCTTCAGGCCAGGCTGTAGTCCGCAGAGCGGGGTGGATGACAGGCTGCCATGATCCATGGCCCGGGTACAAAGACGACCGGCGGCCGGTCGCACAAAGTTCCTCAGAGCTATATCGGTCGCACAATTGAAAGAAGCATGCTACTGTGAGCTACAGCATGTTCTTCAGTCAGATCCTGTGATTCAGACACATTAGCATGCATTATGATAAACTAGACATGTGGGGTGGAGGACTACTGGGAACACGGTGTACATGGGAATCTTTTCACTGTGTGTAGTGACGTTTGTTTATTTTAACTTCCAAACGAACATGTAAAAGAAGAGGTGAAATAAGAAGAAGCAATACTTTATTAATCCCTGTGGGGTAATTCAATCTCCGTTCCCATAACCGTTCCGAGCTTTAAGAGCAGTGGGCTGCCTTAAAGTGCAGTGCCCAGGAGCCAACCCCAGGTACAGGGCCCTTGCCTTGGTTAGGGGCAGCAGTGTTATTGGGCATGTTTCTTTGAAAACAATTCTTCCAGAGATTGGTGTTATGGGATGTGGACCAGTCCGGATCCAGCCCGCCTCGTGGGAGGACATAGGGAGAGAACCCCGTGCAGACACACATCCGTGTTGTGATGACCCTGAGTCCTGAGCCTGGGGTAGGGCCCGCTAGTCCTGTGGCCTGCTCGCTCCTCGGAGGTCATCCTAGAGGTCAGCCCGGCTCTGGCTATTTCTGGAGCTCACTTGCATAATAAAACAACATAAAGTGTTGCTAACTATAGCCGCTGTATGAACAACACACTTCCTGCGGTGCAGCGTGCCAGGTGTAAACCGGGGAAGGAAACCGCCATAGTGGAATGTGCTGTGCAATTTGTTTTATAAAAACCGGGCCAGCTAGATCCCTTACAGTTTTTCTCGATTGTATACACACAAAAAATTTAACTATGCTCAAAATTCTGAAAACTTGAAGCTCATGTATCAAATGCAAGCCTCCAGACTGCTAAACTCTAAGCACAATTCCACTGTTTTCACATTTTTGCTAAACTCTAAGCACAAATCTCATCATTTAGCACACTTCAGGTTCCCCTGGATCACACTGGCCTTCAAAACACAACAACTAGTTACCAATAAGTCTAACTCACTTCTCACCTGTTCAAACTCAACTTCAATCATGTGTCAGAGCATTAAAGAGGACTCGGTGAGCTCTACTGTGTTGTAGATATGGTCCTTTGGCCTGATCAGGATTGGAGGTGGGATATATACTGATTTATATGTACATCTGTCTCACCTCCTTTATATTCTTATTTTTTGTTGGCCTACGAAAAGCTTTTTATGCAGTCAGTTCAGCTGAACATTTTACTGTATTACAGTAAAAGAAAATATATTTGCTTTGTTACCTTTTTGTACTTGTACTGGCACTGATTTCATCATTACAAACCCCGAAAGACAGTCTAAACATTTTCTAACTGTAGTGTTTTTTTACAGTTCTGTACTGTAATTTACCAAAATAGGTAACATTGGTGTATTGTCAGAACAATGTTGCAGCATCAACTATAGGTGTACAGTATGACTCTGGGAAGCTGGGATTGTGAGTTTAGCACATTGGAGCTCATTGGATAGACAAATATGCATTGTATCCTATTCTGATACGATTGTGTCAATGCAATATTTATATGATATATTCACAGTATTGTATTACAATATGGCAACAGTTTTTATACTATATGTACCACCTAAATGCAAGTTTAAAAAAGAAAGCTATTTCTAAACAATTTTATACATTGGAATATGTACATTGCCTCATAAAGGCAAAACATATGTGAATAGCATTTTGATGGAAGTGTTTTGAATTGATCACACCAGTGTTTAATTGATGCTCTCTAAGAGATATTCATTTGATAGCTGTGTTTACAGTTTGGTGGAAAAAAACAGTTTTGAGAAGAATTTGGTTAGTTCTGACAAAATGATTAACTCTTCTCAGGTTTTTGTTTAGAATTTTGAGAAATTGAGCTATAGTTTCAGAAAACGTGTTTAAACGATTGAGAAAAACTGTAATGACTCTATGATCTCCAGTAATACTCGCAATAAATCTGATTGTTGTATACTATCCAAAACCACGTTAAAAAGATAATAAATACCATCTGGTGAGCAGCTTTACACAAAGGGTACTTTACAATGATGTATGGGTTGAAAGCTCTAACCCTGGCAGTGTTAATGCCATTCTCAGTTGAGCTAAAACCGTTACAATAATCAGTGTTTGGGCCCTGTTGGGTTAGGGTTAACTACCTTTAAATCGTGAACAGCTAGATCTCTCTTACCCGGATGAAAAGAGCCGTAAAATAAGAGAGGACTGAAATTGAAAATACTCTTGGCTGTAGGTTTTAGCCTAAAGAGGGGTTTGGGGCTTGGGAGTGTGGTTGGTTAAGGGGATACTTACTGATGTAGAAGGTGCTTGGGGCCTGGTGACCTTCAAACTGCTGGATTAGCAGGTTACTAGTTTTACTGTCATGACGAAGCCACAACGCCACAGCTAGGATGACCCCTCCAGCCAGCTGTGAAAAAGAGAGGGGGGAGAGAGAGAGAGAAACACACATACAGATAGACAGAGAGAGAGAGAGAGAGAGAGAGAGAGAGAGAGAGAGAGAGAGAGAGAGAATAGAGAGAGAGAGAGAGAGAAAAATAGAGAGAGAGAGAGAGAGAGAGAGAGAGAGAGAGAGAGAGAATTATGAGAGTGAGAGAGAGGGGAAGAGGGAGAGAGAGAAATAGAGAGCATTATAATAATTATTTAAGGTGACGCCACTGAGAGGCAAAAGGTGGTGTACTTTTACAACCACATGTTGAGGGCTCCCTTCCTCGGGTCCGTGTTTACACTGCGGCGCTACGGGCAGAATTAGGGTCACCTCTCCTATCCATTGTTCCCTTGGAAACAGGAAACCGGGTCCTCAACATGAAAAATCCCGTGGCACGAGGAAGAGAGAGGGCTCGCAGCGCTTCCCAGTGACAGGGCACGCCGGGAACAACAACAGAGGAAGCAGTCAGTCAAGTCAAAAGTCCTCAGGATGTGTGGGGACTCCAGGCTTATCTCCAGTGGAGACAATAGGTTGAATGAAGGCAAAGGAAGTTCAGCCGCAATGAGCAATCGATTCTGACTGTGCAGGAGCCAGCGGCGAGTGGCTGCAGGGCGGAGAGGATGTGAACATCTGGCTGTCGGGAGGTGGTGGCGAGGCAGAGCTCAAAGGCCAGAGACAGACACCATACTGGGCTACAGCTACACCCACGTCAAGCTATTACTTAGATTGTAGACTATTCAATGGGTTTTCTCTCAAGAGGTAAGGAGATGGATGAAATAACCCACTTAATATGTTTTCCTCTGGCAAAGCTTATGCAGAAGGAAAACACTGGCAAGATGTGATCCCGTTTGGACGATTCTACGTTTAAGTATTTATGTGTTATTCCTTTAAATAATGTTGCATGATTTTTAGCAATGTTGTTTTAGTTTGATAGTATCGGAAATCTATAAGAGCTGAAAAACTGTTAAGCAACAAGCAGTATTAAGGTGATGTGCAGCGATCTCCTGGACTTAAGTAGTGATGAAACAGGAGAAACACACACACTGGCCTGGTGTCCATGTCTCCTCCATCCCAGCTCAGACTCCCTAGAGCTCGGCCCATCACAACAATACACCATATTAAAAGGCTGAACCAAACATGGCAGCAGAATGAATAGCAGCACCGGAAACCCTCTCTGAGCCATAATTTATTAACCAGCCCTGGAGGATGAGTAATGAGTGTTCTTAGAGGCATTCAAGGTGCAGCATACACTGAGAGTTGAAAATTGATGAGTAAAATAGGTTGAACTTACCCAAAAAACAAAATTAAAGAAGAATAGCATGTATTTAATGCACCGGGTACAGCCTGCCACAACCATTGTGTCAATAGTGGATTCTTCTGGATTCGAGAATGGTTTGTACCTCCACTGAGCTGCCGGGATCACTGCAGGAGTCACTGACTAGAGGGGACACTTTATTCAGCCTGAGGTTCCAGACGCTGCCAGGCTAACTCCTCCTCACTGGGAGATGAAAGCCGAGACAGAGAACTGCCCTCCGTCACACAGCAGAGCAGTGGGCCCTGGACTGGGAGGCAGACAGAGAGAAGGAGGGGATGAAAGAGAGGAAGAGAAGGGGAGAATGGATAGAGGGAGAAGGAAAGAGTAAGAAAGAAGGAAAGAAAGAAAGAAAGAAAGAAAGAAAGAAAGAAAGAAAGAAAGAAAGAAAGAAAGAAAGAAAGAAAGAAAGAAAGAAAGGCAGAAGGGCTGAATATCGTAATAAAGACTAGAGTAATAAATGGAGTAATAAATGGAAAAATGTATAGAAAGAAAGAAAGAAAGAAAGAAAGTAAGAAAGAAAGAAAGAAAGAAAGAAAGAAAGAAAGAAAGAAAGAAAGAAAGAAAGAAAGAAAGAAAGAAGGCCCTTGACAAGTTAAATCAAAATATATTTACGAAGAGCTACAGCGGTATAAAAAGATTTGCCCCTGAAGTAGATAAACTATAAAGGAGGCGAGCCAGAGGCAGTTTCCTATCTGACCCCGCAGCGACCTCTGCTGGCAGCTCCTTTAATGGGGGCTCATTAGGGGGACAGCTCGGGAGGCGTAATGCATTCAATAACACATTACATTCATTACCCAAAGTTCTTAATTATCAATAATTGAGACAAAGAGTTGTTGTCAATAGTACGTCGAGTCCATTTGGTTCGTAACGTTGTTGCCATCGGAACAAAGCATTAAAATCAGATTCTTGAATGGTAGAGGTCGAATCGCGTAATGCTTCAGCAGGGACACACCTCTCTGGTGACACACCGCCTCACACACAGGGACACAATCCTACATATGAGTATTCAACAGTTTATTTTGTTCATAAATCTGCTCCAGGATGTTCTCCGCTGGACATGCTCGTCTGAAGAATCACAACTCAGATGAACAGCGATCAGAAGCCGACCTGGTGCTCAGCAGCCTTTAGTCTTTTGTTTGCCTGCCCTCCCATCTGCTGCGCGCCTCGTTCTCACCGCCTCACAAGAGGAGTGTGAGATACACGGAACAGGATCGGATCTAGGTGAGCACAACACGGGAGCAGACAGCAGGAGATCCATGAATGGAAAGAGATGCTTTCCCTTTCTGTGAAACATAAAGTGTCATTAGGATAAAGACGTGGAGATAATCGGTCCACTGTCTCTTCTCCTTCTCCGTCCTGGAAGGAGGAAGCGGGCTCGCCATCGGGTGGATGAACTGGTCGGCAACAGGAGGGGAGTGATCCAGGAGACGGGGCGTCCCTGTGGCTCTGGACCAGGCGCTGTCCCTTCAGCACTGCGGTCACCTTGTTGTGAATGTCAACAGCTGAGTGATCAATTGCCTCCCCTCCTCCCGGTCCATGCCGTAGATATATTGGTGTGGAACCCGTTTGAACAAGCACAGTCGGGGTTTGTTGGATACACCAATGATGAGACTTCCGTTCTGAATGTGAGACCATCGGCGACACTCGTTTTAGATTCAGAGTTCAACCCCTCCAGGGAGCCCAGCGACTGAACCCGGCGTGCGTAATCTACACACACGCAGGCGCTCGGAGAGATATTGGGTGGAATTAATAGCAGACGGGGGGTCGAAGGAGAGCTCCCCAATGCATCGTCAGCATCATTGTGTCGTTACCGCTGACAGACGGATGTTTTTTTAGTAGCTCCTTCTCTGCTCTAGGTTCGCCTCTCCCCGCTCATCCACTGGGTGCTGCTGCATGTGTTGCATGCATGCGTTCGGCTGCGCGGAGAGTTGCCGTTGTGATGAAGGGAACTTATAGGAGAAATGCCTAGGGGACGCAATGGGCTTGAGCGACGACAAGGATCGCATTGTTATAAACGTGGGAGGGATCAGACATCAGACCTACCGCAGCACCCTGCGCACCCTACCTGGCACCCGCTTGTCCTGGCTGGCCGAGCCCGACGCGCCCAACCACTTTGACTATGACGCCAACATCGAGGAGTTCTTCTTCGACCGACACCCGGGCGTCTTCGCGCACATCCTCAACTACTACCGGACAGGTAAGCTGCACTGCCCTGCGGACGTGTGCGGTCCCCTCTACGAAGAGGAGCTGGCCTTCTGGGGCATCGACGAGACGGACGTGGAGCCATGCTGCTGGATGACGTACCGCCAGCACCGGGAGGCCGAGGAGGCCCTTGACAGCTTCGCCGGGGGGGCCCTGCTGGACCTGGGCAACGATGACCCCACCGAGCAGGATGTGGAGCATGGGGAGTTGGACGAGGCGGACGAGATGACGCGGAGACTGGCGCTGGGGGACACGGCGGGGGTCCGGCACGGCGGCTCGTGGGGCAGGTGGCAGAGACGGGTCTGGGCTCTGTTCGAGGACCCCTACTCCTCCAAATATGCAAGGGTGAGTGTGTTACAGGCCCTGTGCCTTGGTGTTTCTGTTTTTGTTCATTCGAAACCCGCACACATTGAAAGAATGAACTGTAAAGAATCCCTTGAGTTTCTGGACAGAAGCAGAAGCAGAGACACGGCCTACTTGAGCACGTGGTTTCAGAGTGTGTGTGTGTGTGTGTGTGTGTGTGTGTGTGTGTGGGGGGGGGGGGGGGGGGGGGGGGGGGGGCTGTTGACCTTGAAACGGCCCTCCCTGAGGAGTCTGCCGCTCTCTAGGTAGAGAGGGGGAAAACATCGACCAATGACTTCATCTGTCGGAATCTATTTGCATGTGAATCGTTACCCCCTCTCCCTCAATTCCCCCCCCTTCTTCCCTCCCCCACTGCCAGACTCCCCCAAGCTGCCCTCCATGGATGTGATGCCTGATGTGGGGGGTTGGGTGTGGGGGTGTCTTCTCAAACCCAATAACCCCCTTATTGGGTTTGAGAAGACACCTCCAGGATGACAGCACCTGGCCTGGCTGGCAGCGTGGATAAATAGGTCAGCCACAAACGAACCGACCCGGACCCTGGCTCCGCGCCTTGGCAGACCTCCAGACAGAACTGGTATCAGAGGTGGGATTCTGAGACCTGTTGTGGGCAGTCCTCCATTTAGGCAGGGGGTTCCTCATTGGTCTAACGGTGAGAGGACTTAGGACTTGGCCTGTCTCAGACGCCCAGCAGGCCTGCTGGTTCAGCAGACGGTCATGCTGATAGGGTGTCGACCCGTAGGTCTCACACTATGACTACACCCCCGCTACGGTGGCATTGTTTATTAATGAGGACACGTTTCCCTCCGTTTTAGTTTGATTCAGCTCAATGTAGGCCTGTACTGACTCCATATCACCGAGGAGACCCCAGACCCCACAGGGGACTGCAACGGCTAAGTCTACAAAGGAGATTAATTTAATGTGAACCTCTGGATTTATTCCACACTGTATTCACAGCGGGCAGATGGTTGCTAAAGAAAGGTCCCGTAGAACTGGAGTTCCCTTCACTGCAACATGATCAAGAGGAGACTTTCTAGATGTATTCATTAGAAAACTACTTACTTACTGCTGTAAACACCAAATCAGAGCTGAGCTGATCGCTTACATCTTCTTTGCATCACATCACAAGCAGCGTGATCGTTTCTTGCTGGCTCGGTTTGTTCCTGGCACCAGGAAACGTCCTTGCTAATTGGTCATTGCTAATTGGCATCAGTGTTATGTTAAGCAATTCAACAACAAAATATATTATTCAGGTGGCTGCTGCTGTACACATACTTTGGGTTGCGTGCGTTAACGGCAAGATGGTGGAAAACCAGGATTAAGTGGGCGGAGTGGAAAGAGCATTTATCAAGATTAGAGTACAGCCCGCCCTGACAGCCAGTCGATAACAGGACTATTTATGGACTTATTATGTTTATGGATATTAGACATGTCACTCTGCTGCTGCTTTCTTTGGAGGTTGCCTTAGCAGGGCAATGATACTGAATATACATCTGAGCATGTGATATGAGTGTGTGTGTGTGTGTATATGTGTGTGTGTGTTGTGTGTCTGGTGCGCACATGTGTTTCTGTATGTTTGCTTACATGCATGCAAAGATGTGCTTGTGTGGCCATGTGGGTGTAAGTGTGTATGTGTGTGTGTCTGGTGCGCGCATGTGTTTGTGTGTGTGTGGTTTGCCTGCATGCATGCCTGTGTGGATAGGTGTACATGTGTATGCATTTGTGTTGTGTGTGTAGACCTGTGTCTGTGTATGCATGTTTGTGTTTGTGTGTGTGCATGTGTGTCTGTGCATGTGTGTGTGTGTGAGAGGGCACTTGCGTGTGTGTGTGTGCGTGTTTCACTTGCGCGCGTGTGTGTGCGTGTTTGTGTGAGTGTGAGTGTGTGCGTGTTTGTGTGTGCGTGTGTGTTTGTGTGTCTGTGAGGGCACCTGCATGTGTGTGTGTGTGTGTGTCTTTGTGCATGTGTGTGTGTGTGTGTGTCTGCAAGGGACCCTATTTATGTGTGTGTGAGAGTGTGAGCATACAAGCCTCTCATCTCTTCAAGCCCTGACTTGCCCTGGCTCGATGCACTACTTCTCTGGTCGCCTTCCTCCGATCTCATTATGCAATTACAGCATGGATGGAGAGATAACATGTCCTCACTCGCACTCATTAGCCCACAGAGCACCGGCTGGCACGCTGACATGTGAGTTATAGCCACGGAGCAGACCGCCCCCCCATACATCCAAACAAGCTCCTTATTCCAATGGGAGCAGATGAGAGGTAGAGCAGCTCTATAGTACGTGTGTGTATGGAAACTAAGGGATGGAGCGATACAACGACCATGTGGATGCTGTACATCTCATACATATCTGAGTAGATGTCTGAATGTGAAGGCAATGCAAGAGGATCCTCTGATCAATGGGTATGGTATGGAAGATGGGTTACTGACTCTTATTCATGAAATATGGAGTTCATGATCAGTTTGTCCATAAATACGCATGATCCATTGATCAGGATAATTATTTCCAACAGTCGACAGTTGAGTCAACAGGCCCTCGAATGGACGCTGCTCTGTGCTCTGTGTGCGGTGCGCTCCTGCTGAGACTCCAATCAGGTCTCTCTGTGAGGTGGGGACAGTCTGTGAGGTAGTGTTTGAACACGGCCTGACCTTGAGTCAGCTCCAGGGAGGAGAGGCTCCTGCCGTAATGACCGCTCACATCCCCTGTGTACAGTGAGCCTTTCGAACCAAGGCTCACGACGGGAACATGGACCCAAATAATAAGTGGGCACATGTATACTGAATGGGCAGGGTGTGTGTGTGTGTGTGTGGGGGGGGAGGGGTGTTATGGTGGGAGGGAGTGTGGGGTTACATTGTGTTTCAATGTCATTACCAAAGTAGTCCCCTCATAGTCTCAGATAATGGATTCATCTCAGTGCTTCTTGCTAGGAATCGTTACCAGGCGTCTGAGCTTGATTACAGCGTGTGTGTGTGTGTGTCTGTGTGTGTGTATGTATGTGTGTGTTTGTGTGCGTGTGTGTACACATGTGTGTGTGTGTGTGCTACTGTTCTCAGGTTTCTTCATGTTCTTCTCATCTTCTCCCCCCCTCCCACTCCCCCCTCCTCCTCTCTCTCCAACCCTGTCTCCTCCTCAGTGGATTGCTCTGGCCTCGCTCTTCTTCATCCTCGTTTCCATCACCACCTTCTGCCTGGAGACCCACGAGGCTTTCAACCCCATCATCAACCGCACCGAGGTCGACATCGTGGACAACGTGACGGTGGAGCACATCTACTCCGAGGTGGAGACGGTGGCGTTCCTCACCTACATCGAGGGCGTCTGCGTCATCTGGTTCACCTTCGAGTTCCTCATGCGCATAACGTTCTGTCCCAACAAGCTGGATTTCATCCGCAACGCCCTGAACATCATCGACTTCGTGGCCATCGTGCCCTTCTACCTGGAGGTGGGCCTCAGCGGCCTGTCCTCCAAGACGGCCAAGGACGTGCTGGGCTTCCTGCGCGTGGTCCGCTTCGTGCGCATCCTGCGCATCTTCAAGCTGACGCGTCACTTCGTGGGGCTGCGTGTGCTGGGCCACACGCTGAGGGCCAGCACCAACGAGTTCCTGCTGCTCATCATCTTCCTGGCCCTCGGCGTGCTGATCTTCGCCACCATGATCTACTACGCCGAGCGCATCGGCGCCAACCCCAACGACCCCCATGCCAGCAACCACACGCACTTCAAGAACATCCCCATCGGCTTCTGGTGGGCGGTGGTGACCATGACCACGCTGGGCTACGGGGACATGTACCCCCAGACCACCTCCGGCATGCTGGTGGGGGCACTGTGCGCGCTGGCCGGGGTGCTAACCATCGCCATGCCAGTGCCCGTCATTGTCAACAACTTCGGGATGTACTACTCCCTGGCCATGGCCAAGCAGAAGCTGCCCAAGAAGAAGAACAAGCACATCCCGCGTGCCCCACGGCCCGGCTCGCCCGACTACTGTAAATCCAGCATCAGCTCCCAGCACCAGAGCCCCATCGCCCATGACGACGTCTTTGAGATCAAGTTCCAAGGTAGGACCCTTTGATCAGAGCTCAGAACTCATGGGTTCCCTCTGTGTTGGTGTGTTCCCCCCGAGGAGCGGGGGCGCGCCCCGGCAGTCTCCTGGTCTTCTTACGCTAATGGATGAGTCAGGGGTCAGGTTAAACAAATGAACACGTATCTGATGAATCAATGGACAGTGTGATGACTGGCATCTCTGATGGTGAATGGGAGAACGTAAAGATGGGCCTGAGGATAGCAGCTATTGATTCTGCAGTTCTTAGCGCGGTGACTCACTCACCCTGCCTCTTAAGGCCCACGGCTGGAGCCGCTATCCTTGGAATACATCACAACGCAACAATCGTGCAGAGGGCATTAAAAACACATTACTGTTGGTTTACTTTCACATTTGGTGTATTGTCATTGGAGATGAAAGATATATATATATATATCACTGGCATAGTGAGTACGCTTTATAGACACAGCGAGCATAACATGGTATCATGACTTATGAGGCAGCTAAATGAAATACTGCTGCTATGTATTTCCACATGTACACTCAGCCTCTCATCTCAAGACAATCCCCACACTGGAGGCATGGATCTGTTTTGGCTCGAACTAGCAAGCATCCGGTTACACGTCAACCTGCTCTACCTCCTGAGCCAAGCCGACCCCCACCAAGTCCTGTTTGTGTCTGTTCCTCCGTACCTCCCCCCGGCCCCCCAGAGTCCAAGCTGAATGGCGAGGCGGCCGACGCGGCGCTGGCAGACGAGGACTGCCCCCACATCGACCAGGCCGTCTCCCCCGAGGAGACCTTCAACCCAAACGACCGCGAGCGGCCCTGCTACCTGGTGCCAAAGGCGGAGCGGCCCAACCACGCCGGGGGCAAAGTGAGGAGGGGTACGTACAGTAACAGCCAATCACAGGCCCCCGTAAGACACTGACACCGTAGACGGGATGCTGCTCCCTTTCGCCCTTCTCTCTCTCTCTCTCTCTCTCCCTCTCTCTCTTGCATGTTCCCTCTCTCATCTTGGCTAGGCATCTCAACTCGATTAATCCCAACAAAGACACTTACATACGAACACATACACATGAACACACACATGAACACACAAACCACGTCAAACCTCAGTTTAGCTTTATCCTCTCTCGACTCCCCCGTCCTCCCCTCTCCTCGCATCGGTCGCATGAATACCGTGCATAACAATTAACACATATTCCCAGTCTTTAGAACACCCCAAGCCCAAGCACAATCCCCACAAAGATTAACCAAGGAGTGTTCCCCAGCGACATGATATATTTTTTTAATCCTATTCATATTGCTTACCACTATTTATTTATGCAAAAGAGAAGAAAAAGAAACCCAATAAACAATATTTTCAGAGTTTTATATAAACAACAATGTGTTGTTCTAAACGCCTACGGAGGTATTTGTGTGCTACACGTGGTCAGCGATGTGTGTATGTGTTTGAGTCCCCAACTGGGGAATCGTTGCTCTGCTGCATAATGATGCATGTGTGTCTTGGGACGGTGTTATCAGGATGGTTTAGGAGCACAACACACATGGAAACAAAATGGCCGCTTGTCCAGTGGCATCCTTCTAATGACACCAGCAGCACTGCTGACTAAAACCATCTTGTTTACAAGTCGGCAGTTTGTAGGTTGAAGGAGAAAAAAAACCATTTGGATTAAAAAAACACAGAGACTCATTTGTCTTCTAGAAAAGGCTTCAGTGTAAGGTTTGGTATGTCAGCTGTACAGCCCCCCTCTGAACCCATAAGCACACCCATAGCAGCTCATTGAATTGTGTATCTTAGTTGAACTTTGATAACATATGTGCAACAAGCACATCTATTTTTGCATACAGAGTGACCCTGCTGTAGGATATACCCCTGCCTCTGGAACTGAAAAAAGAAAGAGTGTCAAACTCTGAAACCATCCCAAATACCACCTGGTGCATGCAGTCTGTTTTATTTTATATTTATTTGTTTATTTATTTTTGAGTCCTGATGCACTCAAACGCATGGAGATTAACCATCTACATATATATATATATATATATATAAATATATATATATATATATATAGAAATACCAAGTCTGTGCTGACCTGTTTACTTTGAGTCAGAACCAAGAAAGCAACAGGTGTAGCCTAATCAAAAGATGAAAGCGCCAGAGCCATTGTGTTCATGGATTCAGCAGCAGCAGCAGCAGCAGCAGCAGCAGCAGCAGCAGCAGCGTTGCGGTGGCAGCAGTGTACTCAGAACGTTCTCTGTTTTCCAACCAAAGGTTATGAAAAGCCTTGGAGTCTTAACAGCATGTCTGGCATGAGCGAGGACGCTTCAGGAGTGTCCTCGGTGTGCGCCCTGCCCTGCAGCCCGCCCTGTCTAATGCAACACTCACATTCTCCCATCCCATCCATTATGTAGCATGGTTGACCCACAGAAACAATGCAGCGGACTCAGGTGTGAGCTTTCACCCCCACCACACCTCTCCTCAACCTTTTCCCGTCTAAATCGTTTTCTTTGGAAAACCTTCGTTCTTGCACCTTTTTTTCAACCGCCACCTCCATCCAGTAACTGTATCCGACCCTTGCTAGAGTTTCCCCCAATTGGCCCTTTTCCTTGGGTGTGTCATCCCAACCTCGGCTTATAAAGACATAAAGGGTCATCGTGCCACTCTGCATGGGTCATTTCAGTAGAGTCTAGACCACATCTCCTTCTTTGACATCTCTATTCTCTGCCTGTTGCTCGGTTGCTTCTGATCTCTCACTGTCTCAGCCTGTAACCCTTCAGATCTCATCTGCTGATTGAAACACTTGTGAAAGAAAACAATTTCATAAGATGTGACACCACCTTAATTTTGCTTATTTATATATATATATGTATATATATATATATATATATATATATATATATATATATATATATATATATATGCTGAACAATAACAATATGTGGCTTTGAAAACGTATCTGAGGGATACTTTTGCCAGCTGTTAAAGGAACTTCTCCAAAGTGCTTTGTATGTTGCAAAGTAGAGATGTTTTTATTCCATGAGTGCAAAACCAAGACAAGAACTGCTATTAAATGAGTGGCAATCCAAATTTATGAACACGATGTTCTTGATGTAAGATGCAAAATGAAAATGATGGCAATTACTGATACTAGTGATGAATAATATAATGTCAACAGAGGAACATCTGTCCATTTGCATGAAACGCATGATATGTTGCTCCAGAAGCTCACTGTATTGCAGTAACTGTATGGAAAAAAAACTTTTTTAAATTTGTTTTCATTCAAAGGAGTTTCTTCATTTTATGCATTTTGAAACAGCTTTACAAAAGAGACTCAATCAAAGCAGAAGATTTTTATGTAGCTACCATCCTTTGCCTTTCCCCCAAATATTATACAAATTGAATGTGTATATTTTGACTGGGGCTTCAACAAAAAAATAGCCACATTGAACATGTTTCATCATAAAGCTAACTGGCGCTGTTATGAGCGTCACTCACTTTAAAACAGTATTACAAACCAGCCACGAGAAACACAAAGCTCATTGCAGTGACTTCTCTCAATTGAAACAATGTTTGACCATTACATTTGTGCTGTGCCTTCATATATTGGAAGGACATACAAGTTGTTGAACGAATGTAGGAGGGAAAGCATCAGTGCCCACATTGTAGCATCAACATATTCAATATTGTGCTCATAACAGTGCAATGAGTGCTTTATTGCATGTGGTGCAATCACACATACTGTACATATCGTCTGACAGTTTGATCAAAATAATTAATCCCATGGATGTAACAAGGGTAGGTTTTAAGTTGAGGTCTATATATATGAACCGGTTATATCTGGATTGAAAGGAAGGGTTGTGTTCCTAAGCAAAACAGCCAGTAGGAGAGATGGAGCCTGGAACTCTATAGAGCCAAAAATGAAACCAACCATAATATTGACCTGAAATATTAATATCTCCTAAAGCGAATATTTGACCGCTGTGTTGATACCAAGCATCAATACGTCACATACATACATTTGATAACACCCCATTATATATGCACACGTCTTTTCTGGCACTTTAACAAGTTGTAAGATGACACATAAGAAATGTTAACCGTCTATAATATAGCTTGAGTAACTCATAAAATATCTCATTCTGTATGAGCATTGTTTTTACATTCATGAGTTTTGTCTATTGCTGTGGTAATTAATGGACTTAAAAAAAAGATCTTGTGAAGATTTTATGTAATGAGATGCAGGTGAACTCAATGCAATTTAAGGTTAAACAATAAAAAAAAATACAATTAATTAGGTGATGTGAACTCTTTGGAAAAAGTTAATGCATGTATTTTACATTTATGCAACAGTATTGAAATAAAAAAAGATATGTAAATACAAGTTCCATGCATGAAATAAATTTTGTACACAACGGGTGTTTAAGAATGTGTTTTTATTCAACAGCACCAGGGTACACTTCGGCTCGCTAAACCAGTGGGAGCTGGTTCCTCCTCACGGTTGGGCAGTGCCAGCCGTTAACCATTAACCCAACTAACGCCACGGTGCAGCTCCAGGGAGCGGCAGAGTGTGTGTGTGTGGGGGGGGGGGGGGGGGCGTGAGAGCATGAGCGCACACTAACGCATGAACCACCAGACCTCTCGGTAGCTCCACCTGTAGAACAGCATGAGCAGCATGTGGACCGCCCTGTGTACCATAGACCTCCGCACACAGACGGCCACGCGTTGGTCTGAGGCCTACAGCATGGGGAGGACATGGTAAACCCCACGTTTACCATGAGAGACCAACGCCAGTATGCTCCCCTCGCCGCGACCAACAGGCTGGTCGTTCATCCCTCCACCCCCTCTCCACCCGCTCCGTCACCTCCATCAAATGTCGATATTCAAACGTTCATCGGTGTAATAATTTATTTTGTGTTGTTTTGTTTTTATTGTTTTATTTGTTTATATGTTTATAGAGACCCACCGAGCGCCACGGAGCAGACCAGCAACAGAGTCAGTTTGTGTAATGAACCATGGTGTACCGACCACTATGTGTATGACCCATAACAGCCCAGCCCCTACCTAATACAGCTCTAGTGTGTGTCTGTGTCTGTGTGTCTGTGTGTGTGTGTTTTACTCAGTATTTGGACAAGGGGTGTAACATTGACAACCTGTACATCCCAAACTCAGCATAGATGTAGCAGAGAGTTTTGTTGTCAAGCCTTACGTAGATCAGTATCTGTGACTGGTTACTGTGTTGTAACTTTGTGTGCCATTTTTGGTGTGTGCCAGTGCTGTATATTTCTATATCTGCTTTTGTGTGCTGAAGTTGTGTATACCAATGTTTCGCGTGATCATCAAATATATGTGTGCATCTTCAGGCAAAAAAAAAAATGAAGCTTAAATATGTACAGTTAGGGTTAGTGTTCATCACCCTAGAATACTAGTGTCACTTCATGGCCGCCTGAAAGTAGAAAACAAGAAATTAACTTGCACTTTTTTTTTTATATTCAAATATGCTTTTTTGCACAAGTGAACTTTCACATTTTAAGGATCCGTTGGTTGGGCATTGAATAGGTATAATAGAAATAGAGGTTGTACTTAATATAATTAAATAATAGCAGTATTTGTGAGGCATTAAAATGGCCAAGAGTGATTTTAATATTGGTATTCTTACATGACCTAATATGCTGTTTGTTTTTAGCAAATATACATTCAACATGAATTAGATGTTGACATTTTAACATTCTTGTCTATTTCAGACGACAATAACAGTTACTGCCATTGTAATTATTATACATTATCTTTTTTTAACCGACAATCGTGTGAAATTGGCCTGTTTTGCTCTTAATGCACTCCCATTTGATCAACAACAAAAACAATTGCAGAATATACATACTTTGGAGAAGTGCCTGTTTTTCAAAAACCTTCCAATTGAAAAACACGACTAACTGAAGATTTTTTAAATATGTACTGATTTATAAACCATTCACTCATATCATCGCTGAACAACTACAAATGGCCTACCCAAAGGGCAAACAAGCTTACACGGAGACCCTGATTTGCCTTCAATATCCAAAGGACATATCAACACCGACACACACACACACACTGTAAGCTCACTCGTAGCTCGTGCCGTTGAAAGAGCTACTCGATTGGTCATGGACCAATGTTTCAATCAAACCACTGCAACACACTGCCAACATCCCAGAATAAGATCAGTATGCAAACAGGAATCACATATGTGGGCGTGCCACTGAGAGCCAGTGCAGGGAGGGAGTGGAGCTGGTAACCGACCAATACTGCGGAGGACAAGGAGAAAAACCGTAGCAACGGGTCAGTGATGAGGTTGATCTCTCTAGCGATGGCTGACTAATGTGTGCCGTTTGGAGGAACGTCAGACTTTGTTTCCTGAGCACCGTGCTTTTTGAAGTTAGTTAAGGTGGTGATTAAGTGCTCGTTTCAATCAGTTTGTTGTTAAGGGTTTCTCTTGTGACTTTTTCTGACCAATGGAAATTCAGGCTTGTACAATAAATAGTGAAAAATAAAATCTACACCGACGTCATCCTTTTTCAACAAGTGTTGACTTTACTCTATTGAACCACTCCAGGAGAAAAATAATAAATTGGCATTTTCATAAATTTGACATTGAACTTGGTGAAAATGCTTTCAACAATATTAAACATGTAAAAATGCAAGACATGCAAGATAAAATGTTGACTACAAACATAAACCACTCCATATGATGGAGGGCCTTTCGACTGAAAGTCATCATATCCATCAAATGTGACGAGGGCAAATGACAGCTGGCAGGCCCAGAGAAAGCACAGCGCCTACAGTCTATACATTGGCAGTAAATCACCATGGCCATGAGAGTCCCAGTACAGAGGGTGGACCACCACTAGATTGAGTGCCGGTTGACACTGAAGATCACCGCAATAAAGCCTGTGACATTGCGACATGGCCCCTCTCCCCCTCTGCTCACCCCCCCCCCCACAACAACAATGAGAAGGGGTGTAGGGGGGGCATATGAACGGCCAAAGCCGCCCTCTCCCATCACGTCCGTCAAACTGAAAGGATGATATAAGGGACATAATGGTCCATTCCACACCTCTGATAATGCCCCCTCCAGCTGAACCAGTGAGTGTTTATGGTGTGTGAGACTTCCCACACAAAAAGGCCTCTGCAGCAGGTCAACCTTATCGAGCACAGTGTTGCAAAGTTACTTTGGAGTCGTTTGTTTTGTGCCATCAACGTCTCTCTGATGGGCTCCATGTTCGATAATCGCACGCTGCCAGCTTCAGGTTACCGCGGCCATCACCGTTCCACCGCACACAGGGCCAAAGAGTGGCCCGCTCCACAGCCAATCACAACGGGTCTGAGAGCGGAGACGGGCTGCGGGCGGGGGAGATCCGTCTGTGACCCGTCACCACACATCCCGTGTTCGTTCCAGCCCCAGCAGAAGAGACGGTTCCCTGAGAAGCAGACAGTGTGTTGGTTAGTCAGGAGTCTGAAGTTTGGCTTCTAAACTGTGAGCCCGGACAAAAATAAACAACAATCATTAGCCTATAACCTATAACAACCTGTTTCAATGAAGCTGCTTTGAATCAAACAGAGCGCACCTCTCACTATGCACAGCGCTGAAACCGGCCCAGTAATAGAGCTCTCCATGTTCTCAGCTGGTGAGCTTGTTAGTGGGTGTGGTCAGGCCTGCATCACTGAGGAGACACGTGCCATGGCAACACAGTTACCTAATAGGCTGCATCGCCATGGCAACAGAAGGGAGCCTGCTTTCTCAAGGGTAACACATCTTCAAGTTATCTTTGTTGCAGTTGTGTCCTTTCAAATTGGTGCATTTCTTTTTCCACGTTTCTGAAGTTTCTGGGTTTCCGGGTTATTTCTATAAGATCAAGGGCTGGTTCTATAGAATAATGGTATAGCGATGGCTTTAGGGCTGCCAACCACCGCATACGTTTTCTGCAGAAACCACCAAGATGTCATGCAAGCAGCTTATGTCAACGTGAATTACTGCCAGCCATTTTCTATGCACTAGACAAACATCAGTTTATTCTGTACCTAAAGGGTGAGGCAGAGAAAGGGTTCAGTTAACATCCTGATTACTATCATCAATGCATCGTCATGCATTGAAATCTCTTGTCAGTAAAAAAAAAAAGAGAAGTGTTTGAAAGGCTTAATTCATGGACACGCTGACTGGAATACAGCACATTGGTGTTTCCATGGCAACGCAGAGCCTGCACAAATGCTCCTCGCACAACAAAGCGGTGTGACAAAGAAAGAAAAGAAGATCAGAGAAGATCCAAGGCCATCACCCGGTAAACAAGACAGAAGCCACAGCTGATCACTGCGGACCCCACGAAACCAGCATCAGTTTAAATAAAGTGAGAGGGGGAGTATTGTTTAACATTGGTGGGCTCAGCCGTTCCTCCTTAAGGCTTCAGTATGGGTAATCTAAACAGGTGCTTGCATCACTCCCTGTGGAACCTAATGTGGCTATGATAGTTCAATATAGGTGGGTCATTTAGACAGAACAGCCAGAGTATGAGAGATGACCCGGGCCTGTATCCGCTGAGCTGCAGAGCCTAGCGCCGCGCTCCGTCTGATCTCAGTGTGGCTCTTGCACCGCGTGACGCCAGCCGACTCTGCGCCGGGCGGCGGCAGCGGGGACAGCTCTCTCAGGTGTAAATTGGCAGAGGGGCGGAGGGCTGGCAGCAACAGATAGCCCTCGGCTGCCTCACGCCCTCACCCCTCGCCCCCTGCTCCCCGCTTCCCTCGCCTGTCCTACTTCAGCACCAGGAATAGCAGCACTCTTCTGTCAGCCCTTCAACCCGGTTCTGATGCCTTTTCTATTTATTTAGCATGAGGCCAACAGGATGTTGGGAGGAAGGGAGCGCACACCAGGTTCACACGGATTCTACTCTGATTGGACCCGGAGCTCGTCTGAATGGAAGGAAGCGGCGCAGGCACGGAGCGGTGTGTCTCCTGGGGATGGCCATTATGAAGCACGAGCAGGGATCGTATTAGTGATTGTCCTCAAGATAAAAATAAAACAGGTCCGAGTCCAGTGGGGACACAGGTCACAACAGACAGCAGAGTGGGCCCACAGGTACCACAGGTATTGTCCCTGCAGCTGGTGTCATACAAAAGAGGCTGGTCTTTCAAATCCCTCCCAAGCCAGCCGGACTTAGGGAGGTGTTCCTGGGTTGACATTGATTTGGAGAACGAGGTCAGTGTTGAAACTTTAATGAACTTGAAAAAATAGGAATAGTGTTTCAGAAAATGTTTGTGTTAATCTGTTTGTGTTAATCTCAAACTTTTATTTCTAACATTGTTCTATCAACACAGACATTTACATCTATAGCCAGGCGTTGTAATTGATTTACCTCGGGTGTACTGTGGAGTGGGTACGACTGTTTTATTAGCAGGCTAGTATTGCCCCTTGCCGTGCGCTAGCCTAGCACGAGCGAACTCTGCAACTAGAAGGACTGAAGGAAATGTGTTGAAAACTGTCTCCAATGATAAAGAACACCAAGGCTAACTTGGGAATCAGGCCCTTTGTCCAAAATTCCGATCTACCCCTTTAAGATGTATTGAGCAGCGGAAGGCAAACTTATCAATGACACACAAGACCAGAGCCCTATTGTTTTTTTCACCATACTGCAATCTGTCTCCAGGTAGAGGGATGGAAAACAAAACAAAGTGCAAAAATAACTGCAATAAGGCCATCACTTCATTTTTTTTTCCATACATCAGCTGCACTTAAATCCTGGAAAATGTCCATGACAATTAATACCAATTTGAAGTACATTTGTTTTGTAGCCAAGACAGATGTTGCAACACTCAAAATAGATATTGGCAAAGCGGACATTGTTCATTTGTGAGACATTGCACTTACCTACAATGGCCAGATTGTGCTCAGACCCACAAGCAATCTGCAGAGACAATAAGGTTTGGGTGATAAGTAACACAATATAGAACAAAATTGCAAGCAGCACCATTCAAGATATTCCAATATTCCATCGCTTTTAGCTGTACCATAAATCAGCCCAACATCTCATCTGAAACCCACTGCTCAGCAACAGCTGTTCTCATCTGACACTGAGGGCTGTATCTGCTGAAAGAACCCCCTTCAACACACACTGCTTTTTTACAGCACGCCAGTCTGAATGCTGCCTTCAAAGTTAAATAAATTAAAATTGTGGCTGAGGAGTGGGCAAGTGCTATATAAATATATACAAAAAGGTGATTGATTCAAGCGTTTTCTTCCAAGGGTGATGCAGCCGGCCGCTGTATCACACTCCAAATAAACATGGATTTCTAAACCATGAGTGGATCAGACTTGATAACCAAGGCCCTCTTCATTGTCTTTGTAGGAAATATGTTTTTTCTAGATATTGACAGTGGGCGTTTATGAGTGTGTATCGTGGTACGAGGGCGTTGGGCCAGGAGATTCATGGTGTGCTTGGACTATTCCATCATCTTTCATGCTTTATGCAAGCCAGCTCCGCTCCCCGACACGCACCAGTGATCTGTGAACAGGGCCAGCGTTGTGTCCTGGCTCATCTCTGACATCCTCTTTAAAGGCAGTAAACTCCAAACAGCCCAATGCAGCTCACACCACAGGTCCACAGCAACACTCCCCTTGGCCTTTCACTCATAATTGCCCAAAGGGGAGAGGCCGTTCACTAGGGGGGGCCGGGGGGAAGGGGACAATTTGCTCGGTGCTATGTGCAATCCCCATCATGCGGGTTAGTATATCACTGAGGAGCCATTTGAGCCTACAGCTTAGAGAGACGCCTCAGCACTCTTCAACCTAAGGTTTCTACAGCCGTCGGTGTCTGCTGCCCTCTGGTGGCTTGCATGAACTGCACTCATGAAAGGCTGCAGAATAGGCCCATCGCATCCCAGACTCTTGTATGCTTTGGCTTTATTATGTGAGTGCTGCATGCAGCTCTCATCTATTGTTCTTCATAAGTTTTATTAGTGTGAATGCTGTAGCATTCACACTCTAAATATTGAAATCTTTATTGGTGTGAATGCTGTGAGCATTCACATCTTAGAAATGCTACATATTAAATTTTATTATTCCGCCACTTTTTAAGAACGCGTTGACGTTAACGTTAGCGCTGATGTTAGCGTTAACGTTAGCATTAGCACTGAAGTTGGCATTAGCGCTGAAGTTAGCATTTACGTTACCATTACTGACGTTAGCGTTGACGTTAGCGCTGACAGTAGCATTGGCGCTGAAGTTAGCGTTGACGTTAGCATTAGCGATGAAGTTAGCATTGACGTTAGCGTTAGCGCTGAAGTTAGCATTGACGTTGGCGCGGAGCATTTCAGCGTCAGCAGACGTTAGCAATATGACTTCAAAACCCTTTAACTCTTTCAAACTTCATTCATTCTACATTCAAAATGTTAATCGGATTTCCTAGATTCAGTGTAATGATTCTTCAACGTTCAGCTTCAGCAGTATAGCGGAGCATTTCAGCGTCAGCATTCACACCGCAATACCTTCAGGGATTGCAATTCTAGTTGGTGTGAATGCTGAAAGCATTCCTAAGCATTTCTAAGATGTGAATTCTGAAAGCATTCACATCTTAGAAATGCTACATATTTATTTTTCGCTTTATTCCGCCACTTTTTCCGTTCGCGACTCCTTCAACATACTTCAACGTAGAAACATCATTCAAACATTAAAACGTTCAGCTCCGTTAGTACTGTAGCGACCCTGGTATGTGTACTAGTGAGTGACAGCGCTGTAGTCCAATCACAAGCAGGGTTACTAGGTCCAGCAACATGGGGGCTTGTGATTGGGGGAGGTTGCGCAGTGTGTGTGGGTGTCTTCCTGTGCGAGCTCCGAGTAGGAGTGTGTGAAACGTGGGTGTAGAGCGATACATGTGTGCCTTGTTAACTGTTGTAAAGTTTGCGAAGTTCTTGGAATAAAGCCAACCGGCTGTTACACCGGATACCTGCCTCCGCTTCTGGTATGATCGCCACACTGGTGTCAGAAGTGACTTCGGACGTTAAATAAGGATCCGGTCGGGAGCTAGCCTAGCCACAGCAGAAGATTAGCCATCTCGCTAGCTGCACGTTATGGAGGACTTCGGCGGGACAAGAGTGAAGGAGGAGAGGAGAGACGTGGAGGAAGGAGCCTACGGTTGGTCGGGAACCGCCAGCGGGTACGAGAGAGCTGCACGTGAGGCGAAGGAGAGCCGGAGAGAGACGGTGGTGGAAATAGCTCACGAGTCGAGCATGACGCCGTCTTTCACGCGGCGCAACAACCCTCTCTCTACCGGAGAGAGAGAACAGCGCGAGGTAAACAGCGTTCATCTTCCCGCTTCTGTTACCTCCGTTAAAACACCCAAGTACTCTGGCAGGTCAGATTGGGAGGCTTTTCATGCACAATTTGAGTTGTTAGCTCATGCAGTGGGGTGGTCGACAGAAGCTAAAGCCCTACAGCTAGCACTCTGCCTCACTGACGAAGCGCTGACTTGTCTCCTACTGCTCACCCCCGAAGACAGACACTGTTACACGGCTTTAGTAGGGGCCCTACAGAGGCGTTTTGGACAATGTTTACAACCAGAGCTCCTTCGTAATGAACTAAATAATCGATGCAGAAGGACCGGGGAGCCGTTACGTGTACTGGCCAACGACATAGAGAGTCTGACCAGGCGGGGTTACGCACACATGCCACCGGGGGTACAGAGCGAACTAGCCCGTGACCAGTTCATCCGAGCCCTTTTCCCCTCTGAACTGCGGGTTCAGGTTCAGCTGCAGCACCCACGGACCTTACAGTCAGCCCTGGAGATGGCTGCAGAGAGGGAGATCGTATGGGGAGTAGCTGCAGGGAGCAGCGTAAAAGAAAGCCCGCTGGCGGTGAGGACGGCAGCCGGGGGCCCCACAGTGGAGGAGAAACCGGCCTGGGCGGCTGAAATGACCGAACTGATCAGAGCTATGTCACTACAGCCCGTACGACGGCCGCGGCCAGGGCCCAGAGTCTGCTGGGAGTGTGGACAGCCAGGGCATTTGGCTAGAGAGTGCCCTAAACAGCGCCCGGCTCAGGGAAACGGCTCCGGGTCCGCGTAGAGGGGAATATGCGGACTCCACCCCCTTCCCCTACCTCCCAGCCAGCCTCCACAGCAGACGATGACACCAGCTTGGTACCTGACATCTTAGTGGGGCGTGCCTCGGTGGGTGAGTCGTGCTATATTTCAGTCACTGTGGAGGGTGTACCATGTCTGGCTCTAGTAGACTCTGGGGCGACAGTTTCCTTGGTGAGACCTGATGTGGTGCCTGGGGGGACCCAGTTGGAGCCGACCGCCAAGTGGCTGCGCACCGTCACCGGGGAACTAGCTCCCCTGACAGGAAAAAGCAGGTTTTCAGTGACTATAGGGGGGTGGGCGGTACGTCACCTGCTATGGATAGCTGCCGTTCAGGAACCCTGTATTCTGGGTTTGGACTTTCTAAAAGCTACAGGATGTGTCCTGGACTTTGGGAGGGGCCTGGTGAGTTTCCGAGGGGGACCAGTCGTCACTATGTTGCCCATAGACACCCTTGTCACACCCCCTGTCAGACTTTTCACACCGGCTGGTGAATCAATAGGGGCAGCTCTCAACATCACCCCGGCCGCGTCCCTCCCTCCTGCCACTCCCACTCGGAGTGTCGGCCCCTCTCTCACCTCGACCCCCCCATCAGGTGCGACCCCCCCCTCTCACCTTCTCCCCCTCTTCTTACAAAAGCCTCACAGCTGCAGCCCAGAGGAACGGTGGAGGCTGGAGTCAACAGCACCCCTTCAGGGACCACGTCCACCGTAGACGCGACCACGTCCCGGTCACTTTCGACCAATACAGAGAGAGAGGGGGAAATATCGGCTGTGAGAGATATATGGAGGAAGAACTGTGGCGGCCTGGACCCTCAACAGCAGGAGGAGCTGTGGCAGCTGTTACTAGAATTCAAAGACAGCTTTGCCATGAGCGACGAGGAGGTGGGGTTGACTCACCTAGTACATCACGACATCGACACGGGGGACGCACGCCCCATCAAGTGCCGGCCTCGCCGCCTCCCCCTGGCTCGTCAAGAGGCTTGCGATGAGGCAGTTCGTAACCTACTGCAGGCAGGCATCATCGAGCCCTCAGACAGCCCCTGGGCCGCCGCCGTTGTCATGGTCCCCAAGAAGGTGAGCGGTTGGAGGCTCTGTCTGGACTACCGGCCGGTGAACGGGATAACCCGGAAAGACTCCTACCCCCTGCCGCGCATAGAGGAGTCTCTGGACCTGGTCTCCGGGTCCTCTTGGTTCTCCTCCTTGGACCTCCGCAGCGGCTATTACCAGGTTCCCCTCTCCCCGGAGGCAAGACCCAAAACAGCGTTTTGCACAGGGCGGGGGCTGTGGCAGTTCAAGGTCCTTAGTTTTGGCCTTTGTAATGCCCCGGCCACCTTCGCGAGGTTGATGGACAGGGTGCTGGCCGGGGTCCCCCGGCAACAGTGCCTGGTATACCTCGACGACATCCTGGCTCATGGAAGTTCCTTCGAGACAGCTCTGGGAGCCCTGCGTCAAGTGCTGGAGAGGATAAGGACTGCTGGCCTTAAGCTTCACCCAGAAAAATGGCACTTCATGCAGCGAGAGGTAACCTTTTTGGGTCACAAGGTGGGAGAGGAGGGCATTGGCACTCTGGGGAACAAGGTGCAGGCTGTCACCGATTGGCCAGCACCCACCAACCAGAAGCAGCTGAAGAGCTTCTTGGGCCTAGCCTCGTACTACAGGAGGTTCGTACGGGGCTTCTCCTGCACCGCTGCCCCCCTGTTTCAGCTGCTACAAAAAGACTGCGACTTTCTCTGGACCGAGCAGTGTCAGGAGGCCTTCACCAGCCTTCAACGGGCTCTGAGCGAAGCCCCGGTTCTTGCCCCAGCTGATCCCTCCTTGCCATTCCTCCTGGATACGGACGCTAGTGGCTCGGGGGTGGGTGGTGTGCTGTCCCAGACTGGCCCCGATGGGGAACGGGTGGTGGCATATTTCAGCCGAGCGTTCAACAAGGCTGAAAGGCGCTACTGTGTCACCCGCAGGGAGCTCTTGGCTGTAGTGCTGTCCATCAGGCATTTCAAGTACTATCTGTGCGGCCCACTGTTCAGAGTGAGGACAGACCACGCGGCTCTCCAGTGGCTCATGACATTCAAAGAGCCAGAGGGACAGGTCGCCAGGTGGATAGAAGAGCTCCAGGCTTTCAACTTCACCGTGGAGCATCGGCCGGGGGCCCGCCACACCAACGCCGATGCCCTGTCACGTCTCCCGTGTGCCGCGGTGGGGTGCCAGTATTGCGAGCGGAGAGAGACTCGTGAGAGAGAACTGCAGGAGGAAAACGGGGGCTGTGCCGCTGTGCGTCGGGTAGAAGAACTCATCTGCCGCGAGCTGCAGATGGTCGATCCAGCTGAATGGAGGCAGCAACAGGAGCAGGACCCCGACCTTAAACCTGTGCTACAGTGGGTGGAGGCTCAGCAGCGGCCAGCATGGGAGGAAGTGGCAAGGTTCTCAGCAATAACCAAGGGGCTGTGGGCCAAATTCAGGGCTCTGCGGCTGTGTCAGGGGGTACTACAGCGGGCGTGGTCACAACCAGCAACAGGAGAACAGAGATGGCAGGTCGTGGTCCCCCATGGCCTGCAAGAGGCAGTGTTGGAGGCCATGCATGGAGCTGCAGGTTCGGGGCACTTTGGGGTGGCTAAGACACTTAGACGCCTTCGCCAGAGCTTCTACTGGGGCCAGTGTCGGCGGGACGTAGAGGACTTCTGCCGCCGCTGCGATGCCTGTACAGCACGTAAGGGTCCCCCCGGTCGTTCTCATGCCCCGCTCCAGCAGCATACAGTGGGAGCCCCCATGGAGAGGGTGGCGGTGGATGTAGTAGGGCCGCTGCCTCGCTCCGACAAGGGTAACCGCTATGTACTCACGGCCATCGACTACTTCACTAAATGGCCCGAAGCTTACGCTATTCCCGATCAGGAGGCAGTGACGGTGGCCGATGCGCTAGTGGAAGGCATGTTCAGCCGTTTTGGAGTGCCGGAGACCATTCACAGCGACCAGGGGAGGAATTTTGAGTCCCGGGTTTTTGCCTCTTTGTGTGAGCAAGGATGGGGATGCACAAAACCCGCACCACGCCCTTGCACCCTCAGAGCGATGGCTTAGTGGAGCGGTTTCATCGCACGTTGGGCCAGCAGCTGGCCATCATCACGTCACAGCACCAGCGAGATTGGGACGACCACCTACCCCTGGTGCTCATGGCTTGCCGCTCTGCCATGCAGGAAACCACCTCCTGTACGCCCTCTCTTCTCATGCTGGGGAGAGAGCTCCGTACCCCTGCCGAGCTGTCGTTTGGCCGTCCACCAGACTCCCCAGAGGCCCCCCCAGGTCCAGAGTATGCCAGGAGGCTGCAGGACCGCCTGGATTTGGCCCACGCTTTTGCCCGGAAACAGCAGCAGCAAGCTGGGCTGAGGCAGAAGCGTAATTATGACGTGAGGACCCGAGGGAGACATTTTCGGGCTGGGGAACTGGTCTGGGTCTTCAGCCCTCAGAGGAAAAAGGGGCGGTGCCCTAAGCTTGAGAGCCAGTGGGTGGGCCCTTGCAAGATACTGGAGAGGTGGGGAGAGGTGGTGTACAGGGTGCAGCTCCCCGGCAGGGGGAGGAGGGTGGCGCTTCATCGAGACCGGTTGGCCCCGTACCGTGGGGGCTCACAGGGGCAAGCAGAGGGGACACCAGCCTCGCCTATTCAGCCTCCCACGTCTCATCCAAATGGCGACGCCTCCATTTCCCGGCCTGGGACGCCAGGACCCCCACCCCCAACTCCGCCAGAGCTCACTCTGAGGCCCCCGTCAGGCCCAGACCCAGCTGAACCACCCCCCTCACCGTCACAGTCCCCTCCTCACGGGGAGAGCAACTCAGCCCCTGGTCCAGGTGCTCCAGCCCAGGAAGGAGGGCGGCCCCGCCGTCAGAGGAGACCCCCGGGGCGTTACAGGGACTTTGTAGACACTCTCTGGGAAGAGGAGTAGTTAGGAGTGAGACCCGAGTTCTTAGAAGGGCAAGAATGCGCCCTGGGCTCACTGGAAGTGATGGCAGTCTGCCCAGATCTTCCTAGTTAGTAAAAGAAATGTTGGACATTAAAAAAAATAAAAAAAAACATGCACAATTTGAGTTGTTTCATGCTCATGTATTTTTCTGTTCTGTAGTCGCTGTTAGTCTCCTCGAGGGCGAGGATCTTTGTGGTGGGGGGGTAGTGTAGCGACCCTGGTATGTGTACTAGTGAGTGACAGCGCTGTAGTCCAATCACAAGCAGGATTACTAGGTCCAGCAACATGGGGGCTTGTGATTGGGGGAGGTTGCGCAGTGTGTGAGGGTGTCTTCCTGTGCGAGCTCCGAGTAGGAGTGTGTGAAACGTGGGTGTAGAGCGATACATGTGTGCCTTGTTAACTGTTGTAAAGTTTGCGAAGTTCTTGGAATAAAGCCAACCGGCTGTTACACCGGATACCTGCCTCCGCTTCTGGTATGATCGCCACAGTACCATTATGCTATTATTTTCTGTATTCATATTATTCATAATTCCTGAGATATTCAAAGTTATTCACCCAAAATTACCCCATTCATTCCCATTGGAAAATTCACAAAACGCTGATTGATCCTTCATCCTCTTCAACACTTCAACAACTTATGACATCATAACTTGGTCATATTTCAACAGTTTACCAACAATTAAACAGATCAGCACATTGGTATCTTCAATAATATTTGAACAGAATCTTGATAAAATTTATACTTTTTTCAGATTCTGTTTTAGTTTTAAACCGTCAAATGCTTGTTTGTCCCATTGAAACAGCCTACCCATTCTGACACTTCAATTACTAAAGACATCGTAACTAAATGATTTCAACCGTTTACCATCGTTCAATTAAACAAATCTACACATTTGTATCTTCAATAATATATGAACAGAATTTCGATAGCTTTGATACTTTTTTCAGAATCCCAGTTTTACTTTCTTACCGGCAGTTTTCAGCGTGAGGACGTTCAGGCACACACACACACACACACACACACACACACACACACACACACACACACACACACACACACACACACACACACACACACACACACACACACACACAATTGCTCCGCCATTCTCTTAAAAAGACACACACACACACGTAACGTTTGGAACTCTATTCCACTCATTCATACTTCATTCTACAGATTTTATTCTACCTTCAAAATGTTCAGCAGATTTCCTAGATTCAGTGTAATGATTCAACCTTCAGCTTCAGCAGTGTAGCGGAGCATTTCAGCATCAGCAGACGTTAGCAGTATGACTTCAAAACCCTTCAACTCATTCATACTTCATTCTGCATTCAAAATGTTCAGCAGATTTCCTAGATTCAGTGTAATGATTCTTCAACGTTCAGCTTCAGCAGCGTAGCGGAGCATTTCAGCGTCAGCATTCACACCGCAATGCCTTCAGGGATTGCAATTCTAGTTGGTGTGAATGCTGAAAGCATTCACATCTTAGAAATGCTACATATTTATTTTTCTCTTTATTCCGCAACCTTTTCCGTTCGCGATTCCTTCAACATACTTCAACTTAGAAACATCATTCAAACATTAACACGTTCAGCTCCATTAGTACCATTATGCTATTGTTTTCTGTATTCATATTATTCATAATTCCCAAGATATTCAAGGTTATTCACCCAAAATTCCCCCATTCATTCCAATTGGAAAATTCAAAAAACGCTGATTCATCCTTCATCCTCTTCAACACTTCAACAACTTGCTCATATTTCAACCGTTTACCATCATTCAAAGAATTAAACAGATCAGAATATTTGTATCTTCAATTATATTTAAACAGAATTTCAATATAATTTATACTTTATTCAGATTCAGTTTTAGTTTTAAACCGTCATATTCTAAAGTTGGTCCCATTGTAACCGTCTGCCCATTCTGACACTTCCAATTACTAAAGACCAGTGTTGGGACTAACGCGTTTTTAAGTAACGCGTTACAGTAACTACGTTACTTTTGCGGTAACAGCACTGTAACTAATTACTTTGTCAAAATCAGTAACGCGTTATTGTTACTGCGATTTAAACAGGCTTGTTAATCGTTACTACAGTTTCCATGGTGGACGTGAAGCGGACGTGAGTCACGTGACGCAGCGACGCGCAAGTAAATTAATGAAAACAATGGCGGCAGTCGACGACGGTCCAGGCGTTGTATTTTTCTCATGGAAATATGCACATTATTTTTCCTTTCTGACAGTAAAAGACATAAGGAATATTTTGGTGACCTGTTTTCTTTGTGGAGGTTCGAAAACTCTAGCCACATCAAAAACTAGCAATTCTAATCTGATGAAACATCTTCAGAAACAACAGGCATCTACCAAGCTAGTTGAAAAAGACCCTGAAGTTAACACAGGTGATGCTGCTGCTAACGTCAGCTCCGCCGACGCTAAAGGAGAAGCCACTCCAGTCAAACAACAAAAGCTTGATTTTACAAAGCCTGTTGCACAGTCTATAACCCAGACACAGCTAAACAAATGATGGAGATGTATGGACAAAGACTGATATAGACATAGACATACTAACATAGACTACTAAAGCACTTTATCCACCATTATTGATTTCATCAGTTGTTTTATTTATCTAAACGGCCAGAGTGGAGGAAATATTATTTTTGTTAAACATTAACTATGTTTGTGAGGCTGAAAGTACTTTTTATTTATTTAGTTTCTCTTTGTGAGGCTGAAAATACTTTTAAGTTTGCCCATCATTATTGATGATGAGGTCTCCAGTTGGTGGAGTTTAGTGAGTTAAGGTTAACTTACAAAGAACGGATAAACCTGACTGTGTTTACATTGAAAACATCTATTGTATCAGTTTTGCACTATTGATTCCTACAGTTGCTAAATGGTCTGAGGCACAGTTTAATTTTTGCACTGCCAAAACTATACTTTGTACCTGTTTCAATGGCTACGATAAATATGCCTATCAAAAGTTTCAAAACATACTGTATGTTGTGTTTTGTTGATCCACTGCTTCATCGTAGTGATACTGGGTACAATGATCAAATTTTACAGTTGTTTTGTCGAACACTTTGCCATATCAACCCCAAAATAATGTGTGTGCATTTGTAGAGGGCTGGAAACAGTTGGAAACAATGGAAATATTTCATTTATTTGCACTCACACTACTACACTGCTATGGCACGTTCAGGTCACTATGTGGCGCATTGCCCTTGTGGTAGGATAGGACTTACGTGTAAGCAAGCCAGAGGACTGGCAGCCCCCCTAGATATCCAGTTAGGGAGGTCCTTTGCCACATTAGCACAATAAGATAATTTAGAAAAAAAAATAGTTACTTTCCCTTGTAACTAGTTACCTTGAAAGTAACGAGTAACTTAAAGTAACTGAGTTACTTTTGAAAGTACTTTTGAAAGTAACTAGTAACTGTAACTAAGTTACTAATTTAAAGTAACTTGCCTATCACTGCTAAAGACATCGTAACTAAATCATTTTTCAACCGTCGTTCATTAATTAAACAAATCTACACGCTTGTACGCTTCAATAATATCTAAACAGAATTTCGATAGGTTCTATACTTTCTTCAGAATCCCAGTTTTAGTTTCTTACCCCGGCATAGTTTTCAGCTGCTATCATTGTTTTCCGGTGACGCCAGAGCGTGAGCTCGTTCAGGCACACACACACACACACACACGCAATTGCTCCGCCATTCTCTTAACACACACAGACACACGAACATATATAATGGCTCCGCCATTCTCTTAAGACACACACACACGTAACGTTTGGAACTCTATTCCACTCATTCATATTTCATTCTACAGATTTTATTCTTCCTCTCAAAATGTTCAGCAGATTTCCTAGATTCAGTGTAATGATTCAACCTTCAGCTTCAGCAGTGTAGCGGAGCATTTCAGCGTCAGCATTCACACCGCAATACCTTCATGGATTGCAATTCTAGTTCTAGTTTCCTATTCCGCCCGTTTTTTGGTCTCCTCCGCCATACTTTCAGCTACAGAAACCATTCATCTATTAAAACGTTCAGCTCCTTAACGACATGATGGCTATTATTCAGCTTTATCCAACTCTTTGAACTTCTTAAACTATTCGTCTTTTTCCATATTTCTTTAACATGGGAGTCAAGCGTTTAACAACGCTTGACTCCCAAAACTGTTTAACAAATCTACACACTTGTATCTTCAATAATATCTAAACGGAATTTCAATATCATTTAAACTTTCTTCAGAATCACAGTTTTAGTTAACTGTCATATTCTACTGTTGGTCCCATTGAGCCGTCTGCCCATTCTGACACTTAAATTACTTAGGACATCGTAACTCGGTCAAATTTCAACCATTTACCATCATTCATACCATTAAACAAATCTACACATTTGTATCTTCAATAATATCCCAACCGAATTTCGATATAATTTAAACTTTATTCAGAATCACAGTTTTAGTTTCATACCGGCTTCATTTTCAGTTGGTTTCATTGATTTACGTTGACGCTGGAGCGTGATGACGTTCAGCAGTGTTGCCAGATTGAACGTTTTTTCCCGCCAGATTGGGCTACTTTTGGAGGACGTTCACGCAGTGTTGCCAGATTGGGTGGTTTTCCCCACTCTATTGAGCTACTTTTAATCACACACCGGCTCGCTATTCTCTTAAACACACACACACACACACACACACACACACACACACACACACACACACACACACACACACACACACACACACACAGTGCAGGGCAATACATTTGACGGTTCAGATTCTTCAGTTCAATTCATTTTACATTTCTGCATTTTTAGCAATGCTTTGCGCCAGGGGCGTAGGAATGAGTTTAACATTGGACTCATATCGGAAACCTGACAGATCCGGTATAATTTTTAGGTGGGACAAATGCGCCTGTCTCCGATATTGGAGGGTACACGTCCCTCCGTCCCCCCCGATTCCTACGCCCTTGCTTTGCGCTTTTCATTCAGCAGTAACTTTATTTTTTTCCAACCATTTCCTTTTTCTTAAATGGTGTGCATGTTTACATTGTTTACTCCTTTTAGACTTTTGAACTTTTGTTCAAATCCCTTCACTTGATTCAAGCCATTTAACGTTTCTTTATGTCTTAATCCATGTGGCTTTATTAAAAAATATATTTTCAACCTCACTTTGTACTACAGCATCACCAAATTTTCTGCAGGAAATGCATTTTCTAGTTTTCTTCTGCTGTTCTAATGCTTTAACGCTGTGTGCCATTGTCTCACATTAAGACCTCTCTGTCCAGGACCTTTATTCTAATGATAATGAGTATGTAGATCACACTTAAAAGGGTCACATATACCTGTTCGGCCCCATAAAGGGCGTCGACCTTCCCAGGAAACGAGACCTCCTTCACGTCCTCTACTACTGGAGAGTCATTTGACTGCAGTACTGCACTGTGATTGGTTGGATCTGTTCTTCCAAGCTGTCCATAATTCCCTCTTCCCCATGTGAACACTTTTCCACTCTCTGAAAGAAAATCACCAGAACACCATTTATTTCACAGACAAACTAAATCTAAATGATGAAAAACATTTGTTTTATTTTGGCCACACCTGTTTTGGCCACGAGGTGAGTCCAGCCACTCCACACGTGAGTGGCACCCTCTCCGTCCAATAGTGAGCGGTTGAGAAGAGCAGGATAGGTTGAAAAGCAGTCGTTTGTAGTTAGCTGTCCATATTTATTACTGCCCCACAGAAACACATCACCTCCACCTACACAGAACAACACCATGAATTTCTTAATGGTTCTGAGTAGGATATAGAATGAATTATAACACAATCACTATGGTGCGACGATCGGTATATACAAGCCTTTACCTGTAAGGCAAACGCAGTGGGCAGATCCAGCAGCTACTGTACATGCGGTCACATGATCAAAACCTTGAGAAACCAGCACATGCTTTGGTTACATGATTAGATGGGTACAGAAAATTATATATTTATTTTAAATTCTTTATTTTAAAACTTTAAATTACCCGGTACACGCACGGGCACCAGGGAGTTAAAGTGCAGCGGGACTGAGTTTGGGCCAACTGCTCTCCTGGCGTGGGTCAACAGACCTAACCCCCACTGGTACACACAGCCGCTGTCTGGGGGCGGGAAGTACGGGCAAAGAGTCAGGAAATAACGCCTGGTCAAACTACGTCTAGGTGTGACTGAAGGGGTGCTGGGGAGCTCACTGGTGACAGCGAGTGCATGTCGAAGTCCTGCTGCCACACTGGCCACCGGCTCACCAAGGCTCTGTGGACATTCAGATGCCATACATGTCATATAAAGACTTGATGTTGACCCGGTTACCCGTTATTATTCAATGCATTTGTTTAAACAACTTGAGTTGAGTTAACATCAGGCTTGCCGTGCAATTTACCTCAACGAGAACTGCCTCTGCAGAGTGGGTGCTTGTTTTGGCCACACCCAGTTGCCCAAAAGCGTTGGATCCACATGTAAGGACCTGGCCACAATCTATTAATACAAAAGAACATCAAGAAAACAGCTCCGAAAGTCATTCCTGGACACTGGATATTGCATTTAGTACTAAACGTTCCTGTTCATTGGACCTAGTTGGTAACCCATGCCATGTTCTGCGCCATAACTGTTTAAGGCTGCAGTGTGTAAGATTAAGTGGGGTCTAGCGGTGAGGTTGACATCAACGTCAATGCTATCCCAGGCTGGTTAACAGGGTTACAGAAGACTTGTTAACGGGTCACATGCAGTCATAATCCATCATTCCACACCTTGGATTTATCACATACATTCAAAGGAACACTCCACCCATTTGCATTGAGCTTTGCATTGTTAGAAACCCAGTCATACTTTTGAATGGTCATGCAACACTATCTCATTTCCCCTGAGACGGGTAAAATCTGCATTTACCTCTTACACTTCCTTCCGGCAATGACGCAAAAATCGTCATTTTGCGTCATTGCCAGAAGGAAATACAAGAGGCGGGATTTCTATTGAGACTACAAGCACTAGTCCCACCATTTCAAACCCACCCATAGGGGGTGGGACCTAATGCGCTAACAGACCTATCACAGATCAGTGCCAGTGCGCTAGACTTCACCTGCAGAAAACATGGCCGAAGGTACTGAATACGCAGACGGACACAATATGGAGGATTGGGTTATGGTAGAAACGGATGTACGTGGCTACCTTTATGAGCCACAATATAGCGACGAGCAGCTGAGGGCTATGGAGGAACAGGAGGCGGCTGAAGCTGCCGCCGCTGCAGCCGAGGCAGACGACCTGCCTGCCGCAGACGAGGAGCCTGCAAAGGCTCGAGCTGGGGCGGATTGGTGGTGCCTGTGCTCTCACTGTGCGCCAATGGACACAGAACAAGAGTCTGTCTGCTGCCGAGAATTCCAGCGGTGCCAATTTCTTCTGGACTAAATCAGAATCAGAGGATGACACGGACGGGTGTGTTGTCGATCACCCGAGTTTTGCACCCCAGGCTTTACGCCTCATCTGACCAGTTGGGTATTGGATACATATTTCCGGACCCAGAAAGTGTACTGGAAACGCCAGCCAAAGCCCGCCGGGAGAAACAAACGTCTGAACATAGAGTAAGAGTTTTTTTTTTTTTACTAACACATTGGCTACAATAGTTTTGAGTCCCGGGGAACGTGACAATGTAGCTATCCGAAAGTAGCCGATCTTATTGGCAGAGCATAGGCTACATTACGTTAGCTTGAAGTCTGTGTAATGCTGTATAGGCTACTCAAGGCATAATTTATCTTGCTTTGCTAATGTTGTTCTCTTTCTTTCTTAGACAGTATCGGCTTCCTATGTTGTCCAGGCCATCAGAGCTAATTACCCAGCACAAGATGGGCAGTACCGTGGCTACCAGGAGACAGTAGATGCTCAAGATGAGCTGTCACTATTTTGACTCTAGCAAACGCACACTACAAGTTTTATTTTTGTAAATAGTCCATCTTTTTTCATAAATAAAACTTAAAATTCATGTTGGTTGTTATGATTTGTTTACTAACCCAAGTGCTGTTATACTAAAGTAGGCCTACTGTATAAGACAAACACTTATTTCAACTGGGGAGAAAAGGTTGAGTACAAATACTTGATATGCTGATGTACTGTTATTAGCAAATGTTTTTATGCTGTACAATAATATACAAATGATGCGTTTGAAAAAACGAGGGCAGAAGTCTAAACTAGTCAACGTATCACGGGGATATGTTTACACAACAGTCGCGCTAGGACCATGGGTCCTTCCCCCTCCAAACGGAAACAGGCGGGCGGTGCAGCGAGCGCAATGCACTGTGGTAGTTGGAGGATTTCTTACTTTTGAGCCAGAGAGACAGTTTCTGCCTTTTCTCAGGCTAGGATGAACCGATTTCAATTTTTCTTTTGCACATTTATAATACATATGATTATTTACTTCATTAACCTTCAAATCTCTACTGGTGAAGTATCCCTTTAATGTTCTTATATTTTTATTTTAGATTATTTTTAAAGTTTTATTCCGTCATATAAAACGAGGGCTTACCGGTTAGAAAAAGGGTAAAATCCCAACCACAGGACACGTTGACGACCCTCTGCCTGAGGGCGGGGCCGGGACGGAGAGAGGAGACGTCTGACGTGTGGCCCAGCCCCAGCTGCCCCCTGTGATTTTGCCCACACGACCACACCTCCCCATCCTCTGGAATCACAACACTGTATTACGCTACAACACGTCCACCTAAACATCTACCAACAGCGAGGGACACATTTTAAATCAGGATAAAAACAAGAGTGTAAAGATAAAGGTCACACACAAACATATATTCAGTACACTAAAAACCTTAGAGTGAACTTCTTCTTTATACACACTAGTGTTGACACACACACACACACACACACACACACACACACACACACACACACACACACACACACACACACACACACACACACACACACACACACACACACACACACACACACACACACACACACACACACACACACACACACACACACACACACACACACACACACACACACACACACACACACACACACACCTGTGACAGCCACCGTGTGGCCGCCGCCTCCCCGCAGGACCCGGAGCGACCCGGTGGGCATAGCACCCGGACCCAGCCGCCGAGGATCAGACAGGTCCTCCGAGTCGCCCCGTCCCAGCTGTCCGTAGCTGTTGGCTCCCTGGCCGTATGATGACACAGAGGGTGATAATATTAATAATCACCATTACTGTGGTAGAGTTTCTGGACGCAACGCTGGCACAAAGCTCTCCTCATGAAGAGATACTGCGTCATTATTTTAACACTACACGGCCGAGCCAACTGTTTAATTTATGTTTTTTTATATTGCTATGCATTGTTATTATTTCTAATTTTAGCTAGTTCAACTTACCCACGCGTACAAACAAAACTCCATGTTACGTATCTGTTTCCATGGGTTACCCGGTAGAATACAGAATGTGCCACACTGCCGTAAAGCACTTCCTGTTTTCTGAATGAGTGACACTGTCGTAAAGCACTTCCTGTTCCCGAGTAAGTGACACTCCCGTCACGTGTCTAAAGGCGCGTCCATGGTCCTGGGGCCTCTACGAATAGTCAATACTCCTAACCTTTATGCCTCCTTTCCTTAACCTTTGTGGAAACCGTCAACGGGTCAAGGAGAGATGAAAAGGTGCTTCCTTTCGAACATAGGAAAAGACAGCGCTGTTTAAAATGAATTCGATTCCACTTTTCCTAACCGACGTCATTGCGTGACGGGGAGTATTGCTGACCTCTGGCGTCTTTACGGTGGAACTACAGTTTTCCGAAGTTGGTCTACAACAAGCGCTCTTTTGAGCCATCCTTTCTTGTCGTATTGATTTCAATCATATTGTCAAGTCTGCATTTTATTTTCTTACGGTGTATATTGTGTGCTTACTAACCAGCAATAAATGATTTTTGATATATTCATTCAGTCTCCATAGGAAAGGAAATTTCCTATGTAAAAAAGAGAATTTGTAGAGGCCCCTGGTGATAATGGTTCGTTCATATCACTGGAAATTATCAGGCCCCCAGGAGCAGTGCATACTTCCGCAATCCACCAGTGTTCAGCGGCCAAGCCTGGTATTGCAGCTGTTTTAGCGGGCTGTGGACTGGTCCCTCGATTCATGGAGTCCCAGAACTAGATGTCCCCGTTCACTCCAATACAAGTGGGGAACAGGAATGTGTCTCCGCAAAAAAATTGTGGATATCAATCAAAGGCTCATAATTATCTTTATACCACGTACTAATAAAATGTAAGTTTTCTCTTTTTTCAAAACGCCACCTCAAGCGTTTTATTTTATTTATGATTTTTTTGCAGGAGAAGGAGGGGTGGGCAGCTGAAAGGAGTAGTGAAACAAATGTTGTTTCGGCCCGGCATAATAATTGTTAAATAATAATTGTTTTCCAGATGGAAGGAGGAGTGTAATTTAAAGATCACATATAGAGAATCATCGGGGGGGTTATTAACTTATACTTCCATGGTCGGTAAACAATGCGACTGGAAACAATGCTAGTTAACGAGAATATTTCTGCATCCGGCACGTCATGCACTAGGGCGTGGCTAGGCGCCCGTGATGCGGAAGCAAATCTCTTCTTCATGTTCCCCTGCGCCATTGAGCAGTTTTCATAGGAAATAATGGGCAGGCATGTTTTAATCCGCTGTCCTTTTTTTAATAGGTCCATGGAAATTATGGAGAAAACATTTTCGCGACGTCGGAAAGTTCTCGTGAACGACACCTCATAACACTTGTATGATTCTACTTCCGTTCGACAACTGCGGCAAAATTTTGGTAACAGAGTTGTCCAGTTGGTGACATATGGTTTACTAGCATGAACATGGCGGGGCATGAACGTTTTACTCAATAAAAATAATCAACCATGAAATCACTTACTTTAACAGAAGCGTGTGGTGACCCTACATTTCAGTGGAGCAGAAACTACTGGCGTATGACAACACCCTCCATTTGTTTTTGTAATATGTATACATTATATGCATATTTAATAATGTACAATACAATATTATATATATATATATATGCTTCACATCACTCACACCCGTGGTCCATATATCCCCCTGTCCTGTGCACACACTTGCTCGAAAAAGTAGACATGGGAAACAAAACACAGCGTTTTTCTTTGAGCAACCACATATCCATTATTTCATTTCGTACCATGCTCGGAAGAAAGTTCTGTTGTAAGTTTTCCCCAATCCTTTTTTTGTTGCATAATGTTTATGTCCGGTCTGTTTGCATGACACGTTAAACTCAACTAGAATCGCCACCATCATCCAAAATTTGATATCAAAGACCAAAAATAGTCGGAAAGCCTACAGAAACTATAGATAGTCAACGTGAAATTCACATTATTAAAAATAGACTTGGAGCCATGTTTTACTGAGGAATTTTATTATTTTTTTGGGAGCAATTACAAGTAGTTTGCTGCCCCACCTGTCCATATGTAGCCGAGCTAAATTTAATTTGATTTTGTTTTATTTTTTTTATCATTGTTCATACCTTTTTTATTGTTAACTCCACCAAATATTGGTTCCTAAGTAAGTTGGTTTCGTTGTTTCCTATGGCATGCCTTTTGTTTCCCTGGGGAGTGGTTTGGCGTTGCACCTGTGTGTCTAGCGTCAGTGAACGCTGATGCACGGGGCTGGTGAGTTGCGTTTGTGTCTCTCTCCGTTAGATTTTTATGTTAACCCCTTGTTGGTTGTCTTTGAATGGTTGTGGTGGTTCACACTGCTTTGCGACATGCTTTTAGGCACGCGGGAGAAACTCCCTGGTTCGTAGACAATTTTTTTAGTCATTGAATTGTTGGAAGGGTGGACTTTATAACTTTTAACTCGTGAACTAGCTTGAGCTGGTGTTAGCTTTCTACGGGGTTTCCCGGCCGCGTGAGATTCGGCATGGGAGGAAGATCGCTGTATTTCCCGCGTTGATATTACAAATGCAGTTGTGTGATCCGGTATGTGTGGTCAATTGTTTGCTTCCTTTATTTTGTAGAGTGGAGAGAGATATCCCGGATTGTGTGTGACGCCTGTGTTGTTTTGTCTCCTTTTGAAAGGTATGCCTGTTATGTGTTTTTGTTTATGATATAATATGTAAAATGAGTGTGAGAGGAAAATGACAATTCTTTATTATATTTTATTTCCTTTATCAGTGTATATATTTTATATACTGTTTTTTTATTTAAGATCATTTTATGCTTTGTTTACATTTTTATAATTTATCCCCTACATGTATCCATTTAAAGTTACAGGATATATTAAGCTAAGGGGTGAGTGAACGCTGATGCACGGGGCTGAGTGGAGAGAGATATCCCGGATTGTGTGTGACGCCTGTGTTGTTTTGTCTCCTTTTGAAAGAATAAACCTCCATCACTCGACTCCTGTGTGTGTGCCTCACTCAAAGATACAAGACACAACGCAGAAACACATCGGTTACACATATGGACGGCACACGCCTATATTTTACTATTGAATGACGTTGTAACCATCTGTTGGCATCGACTTTGCTCAGTTTTAAACGTTGTGTACTGGTACACCAGCTCTAGATAAGGGCAAATGTAGCCTTCTATATAGTGGCAATACAATGTGCTTCTCATAAATAAAAGCAAAAGGATAGTAGGTGCTACTGATACTAACTTTTTTTAGTTCTGACTTTAGGACTAAACAGGACTTAGGATCAGTTTCAAGTTTTTGCAAGAACTTTCCGACGTCGCGAAATGTTTCCACATAATTTCCAGCGATATGAACGCACCATAATCGGAATAGAGTGGTGAAGTCCCGCCCTTTCCGGTAGACCCCATGGGACCTATGAGATCGTAAAATATGTATGGGTTTCAATCAAGCCCCAACCACAGCGAGTTCTACCCATGGACCTATTAAAGAAAGGACAGCGGACTAAAACATGGCTTCCCATTCATTACTATGAAAACTGCTCAATGGCTCAGGGGAACATGAAGGAGAGCTTTGCTTCCGCATCATGGAGGTCTCAAGCCACGCCCTAGTGCATGACGTGCCGGATGCAGAAATACTCTCGTTTTCTAGCATTAAAGCATGATAAGTGAGAGGTCTGAGCCATGGACTTATTAAAGAAAGGACAGCTGGATTAATTACCCCTCGAGACTAACACGAGAAGTTAACCGAGCCGTGCACTGAGCACTCTCCGATGCCGGGCTGGAACAACATTTGTTTCACTATGACTCCTTTCAGCTGCCCACCGCTCCTTCCCCTGCAAACAATGGCTAATAAAAAGCTTGAGGAGGCGTTTTGAAAAGAGAAAACTTACATTTTATTAGTACATGGTATAAAGATAATTATGAGCCCTTGATTGATATCTAGACATTTTTGGTGGAGACACATCCCTGTTCCCCAATTGTATTGGAGTGAACGGCGGTATCTACTTCCGGACCTCGATGAATTGAGGGACCCGTCCACAGCCCGCTAAAACAGCTGCAATAACAGGCTAGGCTTGGCTGAGCACTGGTGGGTTGCGGAAGTATGCACTGCTCCTGTAGCCTGGCTAACGCCAGACCTCATCTCAATCTACATTGAGATGAGGTCTGGGAACCACACATTCATTTTCTCATATTTGAGGCGTGGTTTACGATTGCCCGGAGCCGTTTATTGGGCGCTACGAATATCTATCATATGAGTCTGTACGTAGCTCATAGCCAATCAAAGCCTGTTGGTAGCAGGGCAAAGACCTTCTTGGTAATGAAAGAGTTTAACGTGAAAGTTGCTCTTTTTTCAAAATAAACTTGCGTTCTAAACTACTTAGAACACTATCTAAGGCTGCATCGAAAGGTAACGTGTCTGCTGCCATTTTGGATCCATAAACTACAAGCTTCGGTGTGTCGCATAGACGTCGTCATCGTCTTGCCGTCCCTCCCCGTTCTGTGATTGGTTCCCTATCTCAGGCGAAAATAATCTGATCCATGGAATCCAGGCTGCCTAGCAGCGCAAAATGAAATTGCGCGCCAGGCAGCATGGGTATACCCAGGCTACTGCTCCTGGGGGCATGTGGTGTGTTCCTGAATCCTCGAACGCCAGACATCCGAGTCGAAAGTCGAAGATCTCCCATCTTTCTTGCGGCATTTCTTGAAGGCACACCCCCTTTTTGTCTTCATCTTTTAAAAATCGGAGAGTAGACCGAGAGCAGTGTTGACGCTCTCAACAAAATGGCTGCGCCTGTGAAGAGATTTTTTTTTTTTGTATTTGTACCACGTAGGTCATTTTAATGTCGATGTGGTTTGCTAAAGAGGCTAAATTAGCTAACAATAAACAACCACTAACCAATTTCATGCCACAATCACAAAGACGAACAGGAACGCTATGAATGCTCCGAGACCGGAAGTGACGTCAAACGTGCAACTCGGAAGGCTGGCGTCCGAGGATTCAGGAACAAACCATTGGTTCTACCAGCATCCAATGCGGAAGTGACAAACATTGCAGTAGCACTGGGTGGCCACTACGAGGTGGTACCAAAAGTGAGCAATTCTTCGTTGACTCACTTGTTAAACAGGCCGTTTTCACAGTCTTTATTAAACCTATTTACAGACTGGTCCAAAAAAACATTCTAGTCAGTATGTTTAGTTCATATCTCCATGACAACACTCAGGGTGGTGAGCTTTTTTTTTAGAAGGCTAGTTTTTATTTTATTGGAGGTTCAAAATAATGAATAATTAGGGGCGCAGCCTCTTGAGTGACAGCTAGCCGTTGACCCTCACCTCGCCTCGAAGGCTAGTTTTCAGGATTAGCATGCTATTTCCGTCATCTTGACCTCGACTGCGTTCATTCCTATTGTTCATTTTGGTGCCAAGATGCCTTGAGCTACGAGCTAATTCGATGTACGTCACCTAGATGGGCGTACTTCCCTCCCCCGACGTCACATCAATGCACTTTTTTGGTTAGAGGAAATGAGGCGGAGTCAAACTATGACAAAATGGCGACGCTCATAAGCCAAGAGAATTGGATGCAGTTGAATAACTGAGGTCTGCCCAAATGCTACATCCATTTTACATACTATCTATGGTTTCAATGCAGAGAAAGTTATAATTTTCTGGTCCCAGTCTTTATATGCCCCTGATTACGCACATGTTGTTTGTGGATTTAAATGCTAATTTTTCATGCAAAGAAAACTCCAATTTATGGCGAAGAAATTTGATAATGTTAGGGTTTGCGTGAGGCCGCTTTGTGAACTACAGCTCTTCGTGTAATGGTTATAAATATGTGTTGCAGTAAAATGTTTAGAAATGCTTAATGCAGTAAATAAGTCAAAAATGCTTCAAAATGCAAAAACTGACTTTTCACTCAATTATTATGTTACCCATTGCTCCGCCCTTTTCAGGTATAATGGGATGCTGGCAAAATATGTTTTTGTTTATTCCCATGTTTATCTAAAAAATGCATTATTGTTTATTTGCTGCAACATTATTCTGAAGAGCTAAATTAGGAAAGTTGTTGCAGTGTTTCTTTATTTCACCTAATTTTGAGTTCAATCTCTAGATGGTCTGTGTTTGTTACTTTTGTTTTGCCTCGTTCAGCCTGTAGGGGAATAGCGTGCTTGCCGTCTCCTCGGCCATTACAACTTTGGACTTCAATTACTAATACTGCGTCCTCGTTGCTCTTTCTATACCCCCCTTACACGTAAGAATGGTGGTTGTGTAATTGTTTATGTATTTATGTTTTAATGCTAGGGAACATGCCGAGAGGGTTATAGCCGAGCATGGAATGTTTGAAAAAGTAGTTGGGTTGAAAACGGAGAACTCACTCTGTTGTAGCGTGCTTGTTAGCAGTATCACACAGGCAGGGGCGTGGTAGGAAAGTGTCCGCCACTTCATGACAATGCGTGTTGGCGCTGTGTTAATTTAATGTGTAAAATATATGCCAATGTGTTATAGAATAAGCTGGCACTGTATTCGTGTGATATAAGTGTCGTTAGAGAGTATTGTCAGTGTGTTAGCTGAAACAATGCTTTATTGAAAAATGTGTAAAAGTTTAAGGTAACACTTTATATTAAGGTACACCTATTCACCATTAATTAGTTGCTTATTAGCATGCAAATTAGTAACATATTGGCTCTTAATTAGTCGTTAAGTACTTATTAATGCCTTATTCTGCATGGCCTTATTATACAACCAGTAAGCCATTAACTAAGAGTTTTCCCTCAATAACCTCAGAATTATTGCTTATTAGCAGTAAGTAAGGAAGTTGTTGCATACGAATTATGATCTTAATATGCTTTGCTTAGTATGGACTTTATAAGGTGGTAGTACCACAAGAATAGTTATTCTCCCTTAATAACACTTAATGAATATGGTCTGTTCTTACATAAAAAATACACAAAACTACAAGTGTTAATAGTGTCCAAATAACTCTAAATTAAGTCTTTGTTACTTAGAATATGTTCCCCATACTAAAGTGACATCTTGATCATTACTAATTCACTAGTAATTGAACACTTATTAACCAACACATGTTCCCTAATCTAAAGTTGCCTCCTTTTTACACTTAGTTAATATATTATAGCACATAACTACTGCAATGAACAAGCGATGGGTTACACCTTTGAAAAAAATGGATCTATCTATAGGTTCCCTCTCATTCAGTGGTAGAATAACAAAGACAGCACAAGTACAAATACCTCATTTATTAAACCACTGGTTCAGGTTTTCCCAAGGCTGACAACAAATACTGCCTGAAAATTCAAACACTGACAAGTATCAATGTTTATAAACATGTCATACAATATGGTATCAAATGTATAAGCAGGTCATACTGTATGATAATACAGGTACTCTATTGTTGAACATCTGTGTGATCCTTTAACCAAAATCTGCCTGCTTAAAAAAAACACAATATAAAATACTGCACAATATTAAGTACAAAAATACAATAAATTGCACAATCTAAAAAATATAAAACCTGCACAGCTCAACATGAACTTGCTCTTCATCAGCTAAACTACACATGTCAAAGCTTAGAACAAATGTACTGAACTGTACAAACATTGCACTTTCACAGCCTAAACTTGCTCTATAATTACTGCATCAGGTTGATTTATTTCCCGTGCACAAATATTTCACTTTTCCAATACAATATAACAGAATTTTAACTGAACAAAGAAGCTCACTTGCATTTTAATACTTTAACAAGGGAAGGAGTTGGCCTTTGGCCTTCATGTCCATGATAATAGTATTTTTCTCAGCGGTAACAGTACATTTAGTGTGTCGAAACTTTTGACTGGTAGTATAAATATCAACTTGATATCTGCATCTACATTTCAGACAGGTTTCATACTGGATATTTTTTCCTAATGTCATGCAAAAGCATTCCAAGTGTTCCGTTATTGTGATGTTTTCCACGCCAATAAGTCCACTCAATTACATCTAAATGATCCCTCAACAGTTTTTGTGTGCGGTTCCCTCTTTGTCTCCAGATAGTTGACTTGCAAATAACCCAAAATCTCTCCAGGTTTTGTGTATGTGCACCTGTAACAGGGTCGACAAAAAAATCTTGATGGTTGATAGTCAGGTGATTGTACCCTTCATCCTGAAGACGGCGGTAAGACCTCCACCCATCTGAAATGACAGAGCTTCCACGACGAACATACTTCTTTATTAGAGGCAAGAGATGCCTGACTGAACGGTGATGCACAATCTTAAGAATGGGTCTCCTCCTGTCATTCTTAATCCCTAGCATTCCGAACACCCAGGAACTCCTGTTGCTTGCCCGTCCTCTGTTGTACTGAAATTCACAAGAGCAAATATTTCAAAATGAGGACAATGGCACTCACAATACAATGATTCTGCAATAATGGTGGGAAATGGGAGAGAATAAATCATAAGTCAAAAATTCAAAAGTTCTCTCTAGCTTTGGAGTAGTGGTGCATGTTTACAAATATTGAACTGTTCTGGGGTGTAGGAATAATGTGGTTTCTTAAAACTGACATTCCCCTCTATTGCATCAATGAACTACAATGTATCTTATTTCATAATGCAGTAGTTACTTCTCGAGATACAGCAGATACACCTCCAAGCACCTCAGGCAAAAACAGGTTTTAAATGTATGTATTGTCTCTACTTTCAGTAGCTGAGTTTAGCTCAGACTTAACCAACATCGAATACATGTTTTTAGACACAAAATCATGTATTTGGCATCAAAGTAATACTCATAATTGTTTAAGTAACTTTCATACCTTTCTTTTATGGCCAAATTTGCTTTCATCTATCATAACAATCTCTGCTCTTTGTCCAACAGTCTGCTTGCCTCTTCTTCTCATTCATTTCATTCCTGATTTGCAAACTCTCCGCAGCTTGTATGCAAGTTTACTCAGAGTTGCAGAACTCCGAGTAATTCCTTCCTGCAGCATGTCCACTTGTCTCAGTCGAAGGCCTTGGGCGAATCTGTAATAGATCAACCAGATAAATATTTCAATGACACAATTTAGAAGTGGGGGGTTAAAACCAATTTCTTAAGTTGTCATAATTATAACCATAATTTCTCATTTGCAGTCCCACTTGCAGACACAGCAGATACTCATAGCCTGAATACAAGAGTGTATTTAACCGGAAACAACAAATCTCAAAAGCAAAGTAGGGTGAAGAACATTCCCTGTATGAGGGGAGGAATGGAATAAAATCCCAAAACAAATTAAATCTGCTGTATCTTTGAAGAGTTTTAAGAAACAACCGAAAAAATGGATACTGAGTAAATTAGCACAGTGAAGTGTCTGTTTAGAAAAGTTAAGTTCTTTTGAACTTGTGTGGGTTTTTTTCTCGCCAATGAATTAAGTTATTTTGAGACAATTTCCGGGAACCACCTAAAACCTAAAAATCCACAAGACCTTTGTACTACATTGGACTCTTCACAACCCAGTACTTATACAATTACACATGGTTGATAAATTCGACCAATGTTCAGAATTCTTCCCATATAATGTATAAACTCATGTCTCGTAAGCATTGGCTCTTATAGGACCCATCCCAACCAACAGTATAGTGAGAACATTCAAAGAAAACAATATGGTCCGAGTTTGTCTTTGATGGCTTTTGTTATTATACAATGTAAAACCACGCACCTGTAGATGTAATGCATCCACGTATGCAGTCGAATGTGGGAATTCTCAAACATTGAGCCACTTCGGATGGACCTCGACACCGTTTTCCCTTTGTGACAGGAATCTCGGCATGTCCTGATGATTAAATCCAAAGGTTAATGTAACAAAATAAAAACCTATGATACTGTGCTGATTTCACTTAATAAAAATGTAACATAAATGAAGATGGAGAGGGGGACATAGATGTTTATGTATAAGTGTTGAAACAGCTAAGATTGGGATTGAACAAGGTAGTAGTCCTTGTGATTCCCTCCCCCCATGCAATCTCAAAGCACAACGGAACAGTCCCATTTCTAGGCCTACTTGACAAGTAATATCTACAACTGTTACACCTTAAATTGGGACATTTGAGTAAATTTAGCTGTGTCTACTCTACTCTACTTGTCACCACTTGTGCTTACGTGCCACGCAGCATGAAAAGGGTGATATCAATCAATTAATCCCTGTGCATGTACAAGTTTAAAGTCAAGCTGATTGGTGGCATGTATTGTTAAATAGGTGAACAATATGACCAGGAATGTGATCTAAAATTGGTAAAAAGGCATTTTTCATTTCAGATTTTGTACACATATAGAACTTTGTGGAAACATTAACACCCCTATCTCTACCAAATAAACAGTAGCTTACTTAAAAATTAAAATTTGCAGCTGTGTGTGTGATTTGTATTGTGACTGTCTAGATGTGACTTAGCATATTTTGTGTGTACACCACTCATAACTTCTGTATTAAAAAAATTGTCGTAAAATATAGGATTTGCCACTGAATTCTAGCAGATATAATTGGATGGCTGCATGCTGCACACTCCCCTATGCTTACACACAAAGAAAGAATTAATAAATAAGGCACATGTCTAGTTGTTCTACTCACCTTGCTGCCTCCTTTTTGCCGTAGGACCGTTTCAACTTCATAACATGAGAGCAAGAGGGGCATTTCATCCATTTTCGAAGTAGGCCTTCTTTCATTAACCATCTGGTGAACTTGTAGTTTTCCTTGGGGCACCGTCTAAAATGTATTCGACTCAAAAACTCGTAACCCAACAACATATTTGTTAAACCTATACCTATGGAATAATATTAGATTCAAAGCTCATAATATTGCCCCGCGCACCCGTCTTCTTTGATGTCTAAATGTGTAAACAGTCTCGCAGTCCTGCATCAAAGAATGGCGCGAAGTGCCATTACAGTAATTGACATAACAATCTACCAATCCGTAGCCGTGTTCGCCGTTGCTCTCATCCAATCATTGACTGTTACTATGCTGTCATGTGACATCCTCATCCAATCATCCAAAGGGAGCCACCAGTCACGTCAAAGATTCGGAGAAGGTGGGTATTTGCCGTTTCGTTCACAGTTTGGAGAGTGAAGAGGGAAATTCGTGTAACAAAAATGGTAAGTTAAGCGCTAGCCTGTTAATTGAAACTCCCCCTGAGTTTTGTAAGCACATCATAACGCCCGTCCTCGGGCCGTTTACATAGTTAAAGAGTAGTAAACCCTCCTATTTATCTGCAGTGTGTAGGCTAATTAGCTAATGTAACGTTAAGCTAGCTGAGTGCGTGAGTGTGCACGTGAGCTGGGTGAATATTAGGAAAGAAACTAACATTAACATAAAATGTGAATGTAGGTGCATATGTAATGCTTTAGTATGAACCATATTTTGTAATGAAAAATAAATTATGCACTATGCAGTCATTCGAACAAGAAGAGCTTTTGAATCTTGTGTAGATTATTTAAGTTACATTTTGCCGGTTATAGTGACATGAATTTATTTATATTTTTACAGCCTAAGGCCAAGAAGAAAATGTCCCTAAAAGTCCCTAAAAATGACTCGATGACAGAGGTGACCAAAAATGATTTGGATGGTAAATTTTTCTTTGTCAACTTTCAAGTAACTTTAATACCTAAATAATTAGCTTGTCCAAATGTGTTTGAACATTGAAAGTCCTCTATTCATATGTTGATTTTGTTGTAGCTATGCCATACTGTAGGTCCTGAAGTTGAAGGAAGCTCTGCTCCAAGTCGCAGCAGCATAAGCAGCATTGGATCAGGTAATGATTTCTCATTTTCTAGCAGTGTATCTTAGCAGAGTTTCATTTTTTGCTAGGGATTTTTCCTACCTGAGATTAAAGTTGTTGGCAGATTTTGTCAGTATACATGTGCTTACAAATCAAGTTGAGGCAGCCGCACACACCATATCTGGTCCACTACCTTTGTTACATGCATGTCATTCTCTCTTTCTCTCTCACTCACTCACTCACTCACTCAATACTGTCAAATCATAATATTTTTTGTATCCTGCTCTCATTTTTGTTTTTAAGGATCAATCTCCAAAGTGGAGTTCCTAGAAGCAAGGATCCAATGGCAAGAAAAAATAATAAAGGATCTTGAGCAAGAGCGCAATTTCTTGCGTGAGCAAATCATGGGAAAGAAGAAATCATGTGAGTGATTTGGGAGCAACTTGTATCTGCAAAATGTAATGTAATTGTAATGAAAGGTGTGATATGTCTTCATAACAATCTGATCTTTGTCTCATCTATCCTCCTATTTGATCAAAGCTCAACCAAAAGTATTTACTTTGGAGGACGACGACGAGGATGACGATGGTAACATGGATGAAGATGACGTCATTCCCCCATCTTCTCCAAACATCAGTGAGTCCTCGGACAGTGATGTTGTCATCCAAAGACGGAAGAAACGTTGGACACAGCCACCTGCATCTGCAACTGTGGCTGTGCTTGGAAAAGCTCATGTGAGAGGTAAGAATGGCATAACTTGAACCACCTGCCCTGTTAGCAACAAGTGGTCATGAAAAGTAATTATTAATAAAAGCATTGGAAGAGCTGTTAAAAATATATGTTCTGAAGTAATTATGAGGCAAAAATACAGATCTTCAGTTCTAGAGTCTGAATATACTAGGAATTTGATGATAAATAAAAATTAAATGTCTAAAGTAAAAAATGTGGCTTTCATCAAGAATAAAGCTTCATTTTATTTTGCAGCATTCACACTAATTATTATTCAACATCAAATGTATTGCTAGAAAGATTTGTCTCTCAGAAGTAAACATAATTCTGAACCGTAAGACTTACCAACTAAACAGATCTTAGAGTATCATTTTTGTATTGAATTCTGAACCACACATTGTGCATGTAATCATATCAGTAGATGAGCAGATTGTCCCATTCCTAGAATATGCTTCATACTTTTATCAAAAGAGAAGTGACCGGTTTGAGCAATTTCAGCTGACCTTAAGCCGTTGTTTGTGCTCATTTCTCGTGTTCTTTTGTTTTTGTTTTATATATTTTTCAGCAAAAGGACCAGCTGAGGTTATCAGCAGATATAAAAAAGTCTTGAAAAGCTTAAGCAAAGTCCGCACCATGACTGAAGCCTTCAGAATCAATGGCGTGGACCGGGGAACCATCAAGATGACTGCTGCAATTGCAGAGCTCAGCATTGTGGATCCTGAAACCTTCAAGACCCTGAAGTATGATCCTGCAACTGAGACCCTGCAGTCCTTTGCTAAGAGGTGTGCAACGCACATTACCCCTGAGAAGAAGAGCATTATAGAGGACATGAAGGCCAAAGGCCAACTCCTCCCCTTGTTGATGAAATATTAAAGACTTAAGTGATCTGCTTTGTTCAGTTAAAGATCGGTTGTATTGTATTGGAAACGTGAAATATTAACCTGTGCAGATTTAGTTATATCCTTGTTAGTGCACAGGGGAAATAAATCACCTGATGCAGTAATTATAGAGCAAGTTTAGGCTGTGAAAGTGCAATGTTTGTACAGTTCAGTACATTTGTTCTAAGCTTTGACAAGTGTAGTTTAGCTGATGAAGAGCAAGTTCATGTTGAGCTGTGCAGGTTTTATATTTTTTAGATTGTGCAATTTATTGTATTTTTGTACTTAATATTGTGCAGTATTTTATATTGTGTTTTTTTTAAGCAGGCAGATTTTGGTTAAAGGATCACACAGATGTTCAACAATAGAGTACCTGTATTATCATACAGTATGACCTGCTTATACATTTGATACCATATTGTATGACATGTTTATAAACATTGATACTTGTCAGTGTTTGAATTTTCAGGCAGTATTTGTTGTCAGCCTTGGGAAAACCTGAACCAGTGGTTTAATAAATGAGGAATTTGTACTTGTGCTGTCTTTGTTATTCTACCACTGAATGAGAGGGAACCTATAGATAGATCCATTTTTTTCAAAGTTGTAACCCATCGCTTGTTCATTGCAGTAGTTATGTGCTATAATATATTAACTAAGTGTAAAAAGGAGGCAACTTTAGATTAGGGAACATGTGTTGGTTAATAAGTGTTCAATTACTAGTGAATTAGTAATGATCAAGATGTCACTTTAGTATGGGGAACATATTCTAAGTAACAAAGACTTAATTTAGAGTTATTTGGACACTTAACACTTGTAGTTTTGTGTATTTTTTATGTAAGAACAGACCATATTCATTAAGTGTTATTAAGGGAGAATAACTATTCTTGTGGTACTACCACCTTATAAAGTCCATACTAAGCAAAGCATATTGAGATCATAATTCATATGCAACAACTTCCTTACTTACTGCTAATAAGCAATAATTCTGAGGTTATTGAGGGAAAACTCTTAGTTAATGGCTTACTGGTTGTATAATAAGGCCATGCAGAATAAGGCATTAATAAGTACTTAATAATGACTAATGAAGAGCCAATATGTTACTAATTTGCATGCTAATAAGCAACTAATTAATGGTTAATAGGTGTACCTTAATATAAAGTGTTACCAAGTTTAAAAATACTTTTGAGAGGTTTATTTTTTTTGAGTTAATGGAAAAATGTGTCATGGTGAAAAGCTTTAAAATGTAGTATTTAGTACTCAAACAATGCACACTTTAATATGCTGTTTATTTACATGTTATTTTGAAAGTTGTTTAAAGGAAAATTGCTATGTGTATTGAGTTTTGCATATTGTGAAAATAACATTTTATGAATACTGTACAGGTATATCTAATATTTGAAATTGAATAAAAAATGCACTGTTTATTGAATATTGTGAACATCAGGGGCGTAGGAATGAGTTTAACATTGGGGGGGACACATATCGGAAACCTGACAGATCCATTAATGGTTTGAACAGAAATGTCATAAATTAACTACACTGAAAAAATTCACAAATATATTTTATTCTACTAAAAAGATACATTTGTAAATGTAAAGGAAAACACATTTTAAATGGCAGTAATGAACTGATAAATATCAAATCAATTCTTTAATTGCACGCTCAATCATCCAGTTTTTTAGAATAAGAAGCGGTGACAAGACGCTGTGTTGCACTTTCAAAATAAAATAAAATATTTTTCTCCCCCCGGTATAATTTTTAGGTGGGACAAATGCAGCTGTCTCCAATATTGGAGGGGACACGTCCCCTCCGTCCCCCGCCCGGTTCCTACGCCCTTGGTGAACATCATTACAACTTTGGACTTCAACTAATAATACTGCATCCTTGTTGTTCCTTCTATACCCGCCTTACAGGCAGTATCGGTATCGTTGAAACTGCGCACTTTCTTTATTTTGTGATGAACTTTACAGTCCACGCGGTCAACACATCCTCATAGTAGAAAAATAATGTAATAATGGTACACTTGTACAATAAGAAGTACTACATTTTCAGTTTACTTCAGAAGGAGGTACACTGATGTGAACATCACCACAAAATATACCAATTTATCAGCATAAATCCATCAATATCCAAGCAATATCTATCATTCATTGATCCAATTCACAAAGACAAATATCATACATACACCAGATGGATATAAAAAAGGTGACATAGAGCGCACAACATAGAGTGCAATCACAGAGATTGAGTACATGAGAGGAATATCATCAATAAAAATGAATTACACAGACGTCGTGAATATAAAACACTCACCAGAACCAGTCCAAGTAAATGAGGTCAAATAACAGTAATTAAAGTAGTCATAAGCCAAAAATATATGTTTTTACCGTGGACATTCAGGTACCATGGAAGCACGTACGTTGTTTGAGACATAGAACCTACGAGCAGCTGACAGTCTGTACAGTGGTGAGCTTTAGGGGAAGACGCGCTGATGACGCCAGAGAGATTCTCATTGGATGAGGAGCGCTCAGGGCGACCCCTCAGATCCCCAGGTGGCGGTTGAGGCGGCAGAGGGCGTCGCCCACGATGTCCAGCTCGTGCCGGAGCTCCTCCACCACGCTGTTAATGCTCGGCGTGTCCTTCAGCATGTCCACACTCTGGGTGTATGGGTTGTAGCGGATGGTGAAAGGACGCCTCATGGTCTTGGCAAACTCTCTGGAACCAGAGTTTCAGATCGGTTGATCAATGTTTGATACTGGGCTATAACCATTTGATATTGGTCATTTTGATTGGATTTATTAGTAGTCGTATTAAAAAGCATTCATAAAAGTGTGTGTTAGTGTTAGTGCTACATCATTGAATGCTGATGTTTTCTTTGCACAACTATGAATTATATTTTAGAAAATAGAGAGAGGAGACAAATCATGTGGAAGGGAAACCAAGAAATTGAACCCTCACCTCATCTTTACCTTGGCCTCTTCGAAGCTGTCTGACACAAAGTAGACATCCTGGAATGTTGTGATCATGCACTCCTGTTTGCAGGTCACTCTGGGGTCAAAGGGCTTTATGCTGGCGTTACCGGACAGCGCGTGCTGTGGGGGGAATGAAATAAATCACAATCCAACCACAAAGTACACTAAGTGCAAGATTTACATGCATAAACATCCATGGTCTGGAGTATTCTCTTTTAGCCTGAAGACTAGCATTAATACATTCTTGTTTGATCTTCTCTTGAGATCGAGGGAGAGGTCAATTACAAGTGACAATACTTGCCACTTGTAATCTGTGAAGCTTTGAAGATCTTTAAAATGGTTCACCTTGAGTTCGCTGATGGAGGAGAGCAGCCCTGCCCCGTAAGCCCGTAGCCTCCCCTCCTGCTTGCATAGGCCAAACTCCACCGTGAAGAAATAACACTGGCCATACAGAAACATTACGTTAACAGGACAATCAAAATTAGAAGAATATGATGAGCCTGATCCAAAGAATAAAAAGTAAAGTAAAGGCTTTATGAAATACTGACTGTAGACAGTTTCTGAACGGAGTCGTCTGAGGCTCCCAGTGAGGCGAGGCCAATCTCCTGGGAGAACTGGGCGAAGCTGGGCTCGGCCAGCAGGGGCACGTGGCCCAGCAACTCGTGGCACGTGTCCCTGGAGGACCACAGTCATCCGGTCAGTGGACCCCACATTGGTTTGAACAGTCAGTTATGTTGGAAGACTCTTAATTCAGTGAATGAAAATGTATCATGGTTCAGGTGTCCATACAAAACATAGATACAAATACAAATTTGAAACACAGATACAAAACAAAAAGACTAAAAGGATGAATAAAAAAAAATATAAAAATATATTTGACCGATTGAAAAGCATAGCCGTACATTAAAACTCATAAAGGACTCACGGCTCGGGCGTGTATAAGGGGTCTGAGCTGTGGCGCACGTACTGCGTGCAGTGGAACACGCGGTAAGCCAGGCCGGCCAGGAAGTCCCTGGGGGAGAGGTAGCCGGCCACGGGCCTGATGGTGAACCCTGTGCGCTCTGGGGACAGGGAGACCCACACGGTCAGTTGTCATCCAAGAACAAGACAGACGCGTTTAGCACATCATACACATTTTACATTACAGAATTTGGCATTGACAGGTGAGGCTGAGAACCATCAAACCATGTGGTTCACATGGGAGCCGCCGTGAAACGATCCACCAGCCAGAAACACACCTTTGAAGAACATGGTGGTAATGCAATATGATAAATATGGGATGAGATACTATACCCCACACATACATACACATACGCACGCACACACACACACACACACACACATACTCATTCACTATGTAAAGCTTGGGTGGCTTCATTCATCATTATTATTGATGAATGAAGAGAGGCCCATTGGTGTGATGTGAATGTCCCATCAGGAGGTTTGCTGCACCTTTGAGGAAGCGGGAGACGTCTTCCAGCTGGGGGATGTTGTCCTCCCTGCAGTCACAGTGTTTGGCCAGCAGGGGCAGGTTCTTCAGGTACTCCCTGCAGGCGTGGGTGGGGTACAGCTTGTTCAGCTCCCTGTACACCACCCCCCAGGTCTGCACCTCCTCCTCTGTGAACTCCACGCGGGGGATGGGATCAGCGCTGGAATGTACGAGGGAGAGTGGCCATTTGTTTTAACTGGGGACTGTGGAGCACTTACGTACGTGTGCGTCTGTGTGTGTGTGCGTGTTTGTGTGCATGCGTGTGTGCTTGTGAGTGTGTGTGTGCGTGTGTGTTTGTGCATGTGTGTGTGCGTGTTTGTGTGTGTGTGTGTGTGTGCATGTTTGTGTGTGTGTGTTTGTGCATGTGTGTGTGCGTGTTTGTGTGTGTGTGTGTGTGCATGTTTGTGTGTTCTACGTTCCCACTCACTGTTTATAGCTCATTGCCAGATCTGCAAAGTACTTTCTTCTGTTGCGGTAAACGTTGTCCTTGAAACCCTAATTTCCGAACAAAAGAAGCAAAATAAGAAAGACGTCGAAGAGTTTAGTCCTTAACAGAAAGCAGAAGACGGGCTCAGTACAAACCGGATGGTCTGCGTCCAGATCCGAGCCGTACATCAAGACCCGGTTGGCGCAGTTGTCCAGGTCCGAGATCTTCTTTGGGAACCAGGGGACGCTGTCTATGTCTCCTGCCACACGGAGAGAGGGGCGGCGGTGTTAGTGGTTGGTGTGTGACGGGAGGGAGGATGGAGATGTTGTGCCTGAGGCCGCCCACCTTCCTCCAGCAGACAGGAGTTATCGGGAGGCTCCATGTCCACTATGTTGACATGCTTGCGGAGGAGTTGGATGATCTCGTTCAGTTGTTCGTGGTTGCTGTCACAGTCCACAAATATTTCAAACTCTGAGTTGCGCCGCTTTGACTTCCTGGATTCTATGTGTACGAGATTGACGTGGTTTTCCTAAAGTAAATATTGGCATTTTGTTACACATTGACAATAATTAAAACAAATCATTATGGAGTTATGGGTATTTTTATGTATGGCACTTGCGATAACGCAATGGTACTCCAAACAATATGTATATGTTATATGTTTATAATGTATACTGCATTATAAATAATAATATTACTGATAGTATTAGTAACGATGCAAGTTATTCGTGACAATAATTCAACTGACAAAATAAGTTTCCAAGAATGTGTAGAAATTTAATTACAATGATGATGCCTCATGAACTAATTAATATTTTCTCTGTACCTGGAAGTGTTTCAGTGCCTTGACTAGTCCTCCCACTTCGTTTTTCAGGGAGAAGATGACTGTTGCGCCCCCTTTCTCAGGTGCGTTACACTTCTCGGTTTTCTCGTCGATTTTGTTGAAGGATGACTTGTTAATCTGAGAACCACAAGGCCTGTTTAGTGATAACAATTTAAGCAATGTCACTCGGACAATAAAAAAAATTCTGCATTTGTCTTGACACTAGCAATTATGATATTTTAAATAGATTAGTAAGATGCACTAGATAAGAACTGTTTATTGAGTGTAAGCTACAACAATCCATGTCACTTCCACCGTTTGTTCAAGGATAGAGATTTTCTCCCACCACAGGAATTAAGGGCTCCACCCATTTCATGACTTCATGACTTCATGACTTTATGACTTCATGACTTCATGACTGCAAAATCGATGTTGGCTTACAAGTACAAAATCAAACAGAAATGGCTTCCTAATTTTTAATAGAGTCATCAACAATCATACTGTGCTATGGATAAAATATTATCTTTAAAGGAATTGCAGAGACAATATAATTTAAAGGTCCCATGGCATGCCACCAGGTGTGGTGTGATTAGCGTTACAAGCCATTTTGGAAATCTGGCCCTTATGACATCACAGGTGGGCGTGTCCACCTAGATGTGTGCTGGATAGATCAGTCTACCAGCCTACTCAGTGGACTGTAGCAAACGTTGCTCATCTATCCGTCACACACCTAGGTGGACACGTGTGATCACCACCTGTGATGTCATAAGGGGCAGATTTCCAAAACGGCTTGTAGTGGCTAATCACACCACACCTGGTGGCATGCAATGCAACCTTTAATAAGCGATTAGCCATTACTCACTTAATATGCGTCTACGACATGGAAAATTTTAAATGTTTGGTCAATTACATGAATTATGTATATATAATTAAAGGTTTTTAGTATATTCTTGATTCAAAAATATATAGATAATATAGATTATAGATGAAAGCATTATTTGTCTTCAATAAAAACAGTTAAAAAAGGCTCATGCTTGGTACAAAAACGCGTGCGCGCACGCAAACACACAAGCACACACGCACGCACGCACACAAACACATTCATAATGTATCACCAAACAGATAGTGGCTGGGATTGGGGTTAGCAGGCTGAAGATCAGCGGGCTGATAACGACATCCGGACCTCAGACAGCGACACCCTATGCGCATAGGCCGCATTAAAACCATAGTCCGCTACTCCACAAGCATTACATTTTAAAGATCTAGACTTTTACGCACATCACGTTCTCTGTTTTAATGAGCTCAAAGACCCATTTTTCCATTAAGCACGGAGAAGACCAGCTGTGGAGGCCCGGGTAAGGAGGGTTCCTGAGATCATGTAATTAGTGCTTTCAGAGATCGATTGTTTTTAGGCCGACCTGTCTGCTGGAGACAGACGGCTGCTCCGCCTGGCGTCTGACGGAGGCGCGCACGAGCAATCTCATTTATTCATAGATCCCTTAATAAGCTGTATTATTGTACACTCCAGATTAGGAAGCATTTAACTCGTCAAACACCCGAGGATCGGGGGATGTTGGTAAACGATAATAATCCGAGGTAACCGTTGATCATGTACAGCAGAGTATAATAATATGCCTTTGTAGGCAAGCATCATCATGCCTTGAACGATATAAAAGCCAGAATTATGTCGACGATTATTGTAGCCTACGAAATTTGCTTGCATTCTCAACCACTTCTGCCCTGGATCTGGATGGTTGGCTCACATTAAAGCTTCTGCTGCGCCAAAGAAATTCATGATTAAGCTCAGAGCGCGCTCACTGGAGTTACTCCCCACCTACAGGTCTAACACAAACATCAATCACGCTACGGCTCTTTCTGGTATGAAGTAGGGGTCATCTTGAAAGGCATAGATTAATGTTCACTGTTTGAAGCAAATGATCACTAAGAAATGAATCCCGACCTTTATTTTCTTTTTTTATGAATGATGCATTGATTGAGATCTCTGAATGGTTTTGTGCAGTTCGCATACAACTGCCTACATTACTCCAAACAACAAATGCAAATCCAAATCATAGGCTTATTTATTATGACAATAATAAAATAATTTGTCATTAAAATTGTATAATTTTAGTAGGCATTGCCTATCCAATTCAAACTTCTCTGTATGGAAGTTGCAATTAATAAAAAAAAGAAAGAAGCCATTATACTGCGTGACCAAATCACAATGACAGCAGCTTTCGCATTCAGGACTTCTCTTCATAGCCGATTTGTTTCAGTTTAAGGAAAGATGTCATTCTTACCTCATTGTTAAGCAGTTTCTCTTCAAAGGCAATATTCATCGAATCAAATGACCTCCCTCTTCGTGGTCCTTCAATTTTGCTTGAATACATGTTGGAGGTTGCAGGTTATTTATTTGGCGTGATGCTGATCAATTGTTTTAACTGAGCGACCTGCCGATAAGCTGCGCGCTTTTCTATTTATCCACGGGGTATGGAAGGAGGGAGGAGGGGAGGGGGAGCGGTTATACCAAATACAATCTTATCTGAGGCAGCAAATGGAAAAAGAGGACCACCTCTCACGTCATCGAGCAGAGGGGTACTTTTCTTTTTGTCTAATGGTGTAAATTGAAAGATAAAAGAGGTGATTGAATCAGTTAATATTCACGCAAGGGATGAGGGCAGATGAATTCTCACCTGCTCAGCTAAATTGTTTTGGTACATTATTATTATTATGATATTTTCTCCCAAATAGGGCAAATATGATGTAAATCTTAAGTCACAGACCACCATTGGACTATGCACTTCTCTTTAAATAACCCATATTTACCATATTTATTTATTTATTTATTGACTTGCGTGACAATTAAACATGTGAGGATGACACATGTTTTAACAAACCCAGTGAAGGGTACTACCTCTTCTCGCAGAGGGAGATGGGCTCACTATATGACTGACTCACTATATGCAGTAATTGGCTTTGAATATATTTGTGCTTTTGCGCAATATAGAATTAAATAATTCTCAATAGCGAGTCAAAAGCATTAACACTCTGCCACTGACTGTAATAATAAAATACATCACAATTTAGAACACGGATAGAGAGAACAAGAGCAGCGGGAGTCATGAGGAAATTGTGTATAGATGTGAAACTGCTAATTGTCTTTTGATTAAAGCCAAAATACGTTGTTGTTTTTGTGTGTGTGTTTGTGTATGTGTGTGTGTGTGTGTGTGTTTGTGTGGGTGTGTGTGTACTTTTAACCAGATTCCACAGTTATTGATGTAGGCTGGATGGGAGCCACCTGTTGGATGAGGTCAGAGAGCTGAGCATAAAGGAACTGCACCACCATGATTCCCCCTGGTGATACCCATTTCTTTGTACGCGTGAACAAGGATCTCTGTTAATTAGAGCATGCTCAAAAGGCCTGGGTGCCAGAGAAGACTTTAAAAAAAAAAAAAATTTAACCTTTATTTTACCAGGCAAAATTGCTTGAGGTCAAATTACCTCTTTTTCGAGCAAGGCCTGGCTCATGGGTGAGCTTTGTTCCCCTACAAATTTAGGTCTTCCCCACCAGTGATGTTCCTTATTTGTAACGTCTATACAATGTTTTGTCTGCGAGTCTCTATAGATATATATTGTCTATATAAACATTCTGCATATGTAAACACTTTTTATTTTATATGAATCCGTAATTTCTGTTATTTCATGTCTGCCTGCATTTCTTTTCTACCAAACGTTTCTCTTAGATGTTGTGATTGGAGATGAGAGATGAGCACACCTCTATATTTAAGATGTAATTGCCATTGATTATAATAATAACAAGACATCAAAAGGATCACAGCAGAACTGGAGACCCTACAGCCCAGAACACATTGAGATTTCTAAACATGACAGAATTAAAGAGGAATGAAAGGTGAGCCCTAACATATTATTCTCCTATGAGCAGAACCGTAAAGCTGTGCTGTTTATTACTGAGAGCAGAGACTTCCATGTTGCGTTGATGGCTTTAGATGCCTCAGCTAGGTCTGGTGTATTATTACTAGTGCTGTCAGTTTAACACGTTATTAACGGCGTTAACGCAAACCAATTTTAACAGCATCAATTTTTTTTATCGTGCGATTAACGCACTTTTGGCTTGGCAAACGTTGTAGTTTTTTCACCTGCTGTCTAGCAACAAGTAGTCACGTTAGAAAAACTACAACAACATACCGGATCTAGCTACACCGAAACAAAACAACAAGCACACTGCATGAACTTGTTGGGGCAAGCAAGGATACAGAGTGGGTGAAAAACCCCTTAAAAGTGTCTGTGTGTTTGTGTCTCACTCTGTTCGAGCCTGCACGAGCGTTCAATGTTGTCATTAGCTGTTACGTCTTTCTGACCAATCGCAGTTCAAGTGTTGCGTCTGTTGAGTGAGTGAGAGGTTGTGGGCGCACAGCTCAGGCTGCCGCACAGCGCTGCAAGGAATTTTTATAAACGCAATATTAGTATCCCGCAGTTATCAGGCCGACAGCCCCGAAACGTTAACGGCCCACCGGGAATTCTCCAGACTCTCCTGATTACCACTCCGCCACCGTGTGTGTGTGTGTGTGTGTGTGTGTGTGTGTGTGTGTGTGTGTATGGGCGTTATTCGACAACCTGGCAATGTGTATAGGCCTACGTACGGTAGGAATATTCATACTGGTTTAAATAATAAATGTTATAGTATTTCCCATCTTTGCTGAGCAAGAGTTTTGTTCGAAAGTTCAGTGATTGAAATAAATAAAAGCCTGGGCAATTGAAGTTTTATGGTAGGCCTACCATTGTCATGCACCTACCCGATGTCAAGTGGACCGGGTTGAATTCACTGCGGGTCTCTCTTCTTATATCCATCTTACCAAATATATTTTAGTACTGTCTTTCTCAACCCTCTCTGATCTCACTAAAAGGCTAGCACCACGAAATCAAGGGATATTTAGAATAGAAAGAAATGTGCGATTAATCGCAAGTTAACTATGACATTAATGCGATTAATCGCGATTCAATATTTTAATCGCTTGACAGCACTAATTATTACACAATTACAGTGCTGTTTATTTAAGTGGGATTTTTCGATACAATAAAAAAACATGAACAGTAAACAAGTCCTTTGTAATCCCTTATATTTTAAATCAAAAAACTATAATTTATTAGTTTTTTAAAGAAACGTAGAAGCAGACAGCTGTTGTCTTTTTCTACGCACTGCTGTCTTCTTCTAAGCGCGCCAACTCGTTTAATTCATTCCTTATATATTATATATAAATATGCTTAACTGGCTGAAATCAGGGAAACTGTCAAGTGGGACGTCTTATGATAAAATGGTTAGTCAGGAATGAGGAGAGGGACCAAGAGAGGTTGAGGATTTGGAGGGAACAGAGACGGAGAGAATAGAGAAAGAAAATGACCGGGAGTCAGACGATGCGCCAGAGGAAACCGAAGAGGAGGGAAGGAGATGGCAAAAAAGAGGGTATGAGGGTAAACATCAGACAGGGAAAAAAAGAAGGAACAATGGAAAATTATCTGGGTCTGGGCTTCACTTGGATCGGCGATACAGATTATTTTATCTGTTTCGGAGCCTATTCTCTTTATTGTTGTGGATCGTTTGTCATTGCAATTTAATTAAATGTAGCCTAGTGTCGTTCTAATTTCCATAACCGTTGTGTTATGATGGTGATGATGCTAGCTTCACGGTTATTTAATAGGCCTATTGCTGCAATTTTTCTTTTGCGCGGCCAAAAATAACCGTGCTTTCTGTTACTGAGCCTGTGTCTGTCACTCATCCTCTAAAAAGTGAAAGCTTGGAAGCTGTGGGAGTCCCTCGAGGACGACCTTAGAGGCCACGGTATTGTAGTTATGTGTCGTACTTCAATTATCGTTAGAATCTCTACTCATAGACGACGCCACAATAGATCCTCTGCTCGGCGTCGTAACCCATCCAATCTATGCCATTTACCCACCCTCGCCACCACTGAACTTGAAGTGATGGGAGGATTCTGGAATTGCCAGTCAGCGGTCAAAAAGGCAGACTCTATTTCGGCCTACGCATCCCTCAATACTCTCCATTTCCTGGCCCTGACAGAGACCTGGATCACTCCAGAGAACTCTGCCACTCCTGCTGCCCTTTCCACTGTTTACTCATTCTCACACACCCCTAGACCTTCGGGGCGAGGAGGAGGGACCGGACTCCTCATCTCTCCGATGTGGTCCTATCAGGTCCTTCCACTAGAACACTTGGCCAGATCTGCATTTGAACTCCACGCTGTCACTGTTACCCTTCCTATCAAGCTCTTCATTGTGGTAATCTACCGTCCCCCTGGTCCCCTTAGTGACTTCTATGACGAAATGGATGCCCTTCTCAGCTGCTTTCCTGAAAATGGCACACCACTCGTTATACTTGGCGACTTTAACATCCTGCCAGAGAAGTTGCACTCACCTGAATTAACCAACATTTTTGCCACCTTTGACTTAACACTATCCCCTTCTCCTCCCACACACAGGGCAGGGAACCAGCTTGACCTGATATTCACAAGGTCCTGTGGCACATCTGCTCTCTCTGTTACCCCACTCCCCGTTTCTGACCATCACTTTGTTGCTTTTTCTCTCCCCTTAAAGTCCTCTCCCCCCCTCCTCTCTAGTCCCCACATTGTCACCACCCGCCCCAACCTCAAAACTCTCTCTCCCTCTACGTTTGCCTCAACTGTTCTGTCTTCACTACCTTCTATTGAACAATTCTCTCAACTATCCACAGAGGAATCCTCTGACACGCTGCTATCCTCCCTCTCCTCCTCTTTTGACTCCCTCTGTCCCTTCCACTCCAGACCGGCGCGATCTTCACCCCCCCCTCCTTGACTGTCTGAATCTCTGCGGACACATAGAGCAGAGCTGCGGGCAGCTGAGAGGAAATGGAAGAGATCAGACTGTCCTAATGATCTATCTCACTATCTCTTTCTTCTCTCAGATTTCACCTCCACTGTGTCAACAGCCAAATCTGCCTTCTACCGGACCAAAATTAACTCCTCCGCCTCAAACCCCAGGAAACTGTTTTCCTTGTTCTCTTCCCTCCTCAACCATCCCTCCCCTCCTCCTCCTTCCTGCCTCACTGCTGATGACTTTGTTACCTACTTTACCCAGAAAGTAAAGGACTTTAGCTCCTCTTTTATCACTGCCAGCATTCTCCCTCCCCCACCCCCACCTCTGCCTTTACCCAATTCATCCCTCTCACCTCAGACGAGGTCAACAGATTTATAACATCTAACCATGCCACCACCTGCCCCCTGGACACTAACCCTTCCTCCCTCCTCCAGGCTGTGTCAAACGACATCCTGCCATTTCTCACCGCACTTATTAACTCCTCCCTCACTTCTGGCATTGTTCCAACGTCTTTCAAGACTGCCAGAATAAAGCCTCTCCTCAAAAAACCAACCCTTGATACCACTGACATCCAGAACTACAGACCGGTATCTCTTCTTTCATTCCTCTCTAAAACATTGGAACGTGTCGTCGCTAACCAACTGTCCTCCTATCTCTCATCTAACAACCTGCTTGACCCTCACCAGTCAGGCTTCAAAAAAGCACACTCCACTGAGACGGCTCTCCTCGCGGTGACTGAGTCCCTCCGTGTGGCCAGAGCCTCGTCCCTCTCATCGGTTCTCATTCTCCTTGACCTGTCTGCAGCATTTGACACTGTGAACCACCAGATCCTCCTCGCCACTCTCGCCGAACTTGGCATAGCTGAATCTGCCCTTTCCTGGTTCACATCCTACCTGATGAATCGCACTTATCAAGTAACATGGAATGGCTCCTTGTCCAAACCTTGCACGCTTGATACAGGTGTCCCTCAAGGTTCTGTACTGGGGCCTCTTCTGTTCTCCCTCTATACCAGATCTCTGGGCTCTGTAATTACATCCCACGGCTTTTCCTATCACTGCTATGCTGACGACACTCAGCTATTTCTCTCTTTTCCCTCATCTCACAAAGCCCTGATTGCAACACGCATATCTGAATGTCTGGCAGAAGTCAGCACCTGGACAACTGCCCATCACCTGAGGCTTAACCTCAACAAGACTGAGCTCCTCCTAATACCAGGGAAAGATTGCCCACACATGGACTTACTGGTCACTGTTGAGAACATCACTGTATCTCCTTCTCCAACTGCCAAAAACCTTGGTGTAGTGTTGGACAATCAGTTATGCTGCACCGCAAACATCACTGCGGTGGCCCGATCCTGCAGATTTGCACTTTACAGCATCTGCAGGATCCGGCCCTTCCTCACAAGGGAAGCAGCTCAGCTTCTAGTCCAATCACTGGTCATCTCCCGCCTCGACTACTGCAACTCGCTCCTGGCTGGACTCCCTGCCTCTGCGATTAAACCCTTGCAGCGCATCCAGAATGCGGCAGCGCGCCTCGTGTTCAACCTACCAAAGTTCTCACATGTAACCCCCCTCTTCCGAGACCTCCACTGGCTCCCTGTAATAGCTCGCATCAGATTCAAGATGATGGTACTGGCATACAAGGCAGTCGATGGAACTGCCCCTGCCTACCTCCAAGCATTAGTAAAGCCACACACCCCAGCTCGATCCCTCCGCTCAACTACCTCAGCTGGACATCTGGTACCGCCATCGCTAAGAGCAAGCAAAGGTCGATCAGCGAAGTCACAACTTTTCTCTGTTTTGGGACCTCAGTGGTGGAACGAGCTCCCTACCGATGTCAGGATCGCAGAGTCGCTCACCAGCTTCCGCAAAAGACTCAAAACTCACCTGTTCAGAGTTCACCTCGACTCTGCATAGAAACCAATGCACAGCCACCATTGAATGTTGTACGTCCTGGCACTTGCACATTGCACTTATTCAAGATACTTAATTGTGTAGCGTCTACAGTAGCTGCCATCGTTGCTTTACACGGGGAATGGGTTAGCCTAGCGATTGTAATACTTGCACTTGGTTCTATGAACATCTTTACTGTACCGACAGCGATATATTGTCTCACTTCTTATGACAAATGTACTTATTGTAACAAATGCACTTCTTCTAAGTCGCTTTGGATAAAAGCGTCTGCTAAATGACCTAAATGTAAATGTAAATGTAAGCTTGTGCGTAGCTTTGTTGCATTATATTGAAACTTTGTTGACGTTGTTATTGTCATGCGTGTTCTGGTTATTTGCGCATGATTAAACGATGGCGATAAAACAAAGCTTTCTTGCTGGGTTTTTTTCCTTCTTTCTGAAGTGGGGATTAGGGTTGCGCCAACCCGGTTGGGACGTAGAAGGGGATGCGCAGGAAATTTCTTTTGCAAACTGCTGGTCTAGGGGTATGATTCTTACTTTGGGTGTGAGAAGTCCCAGGATCAAATCCCTGGACGAGCCCACATTTAGAACGACGGCAAACCTTACCTTTTTTGGAAAGTCTTAGAGAAAACATTCTGGTAACGTTAAATGAAACCAAAATTAACACCTTCAATCAGTCAATGGGAGATAGATTGACCATTACAGCCCAATGCTCTTCACTGTTCTGCCTAACCCAGCTAAGCTACATCTTGCAAACACTTTCTTGCTCCTAGATGGCTTTAAGCAAACCAAGTCAGATTCTATACCTACCTTGAGATCGGCCATCCAGTAGCTATCACCATCCGAAAATTACTAGTACCTTTAAAGGGAGATTCAATAAAATACCTCCCTGTGAAAGAAATACAAGAAGAACCACATAGGTTCCAACCATCGTTTTAAATGCATTTCTCATCACTGTTGTATTATGGACATAATGTAACTGTGCTTCTATTTCAATCTGATTGTGACCTAAGTAAGCTCTCTACCTTGCAAGACTGCCTAACAACTATATAAGACTGGATGTCATGTAATTTCCTCCAGCTAAACCCTGAAGTCCTTATCATGGGTCCTGAGAGGCTTTCTGATAAAGTGGTGAATTGGTCCGTCAGCAGCAAATGTTAACCAAGTCTCAGAAACTGAGACTTGGTTAAGTATTTTTTGACACACATCCTTTGAATTGCTTGTCAAGAAAGTCGTCCAAGCCTATTTCTTTCTCGAAGGAAACATTTCCAAAATCAGGTCTGTATTTTCTTTAAAAGATCTGAAAAAAAGATTTTTGTCGCCTCCCATCTTGACTACTGAAACTCAAATGTTCTCTGAATGAATCACTCTTCTGTGTCTCTGCTCCAGTTGGTCCCAAAAGCTGCTACTACACTGTGAACCAGGACAGGTTGTAGGTCACACATCACACCAGGGATGGCTTCTGTAAAGTGGTGCCCCATTGAGTACTGAATTTAGTTCCAAATTCCCTTAATCCCGTTTAAAGCACTACACTGCCTGACCCTGCTCCATTCATCTGAGTTATTGTGTCCCCTGACCAGAGTCGGATCACTCTCACAGTTTAACCAACCTTGTCTAAAGGTTCAGTTTTTAGGTTTTTAAGTTTCTCTTTTCTTTTTTATCTTTTTTACAGCGCCTCCTTACTCTTGTTTAGTAAGGCAGTTTATAAATATATTTTTATTATTAAGTAATACATTACAATAACATCAAACATAAAATTAAACATGTTTATTTGAAAGTGAAAATAACTATTTAGAAAAAGAGCCTGGAAGACAGTTTGGAGCTTTGAAGAGGCCAAGAGACAGGAGAAAGTTCAGCTCTGGGACTTGGCTTCGTTGTTTGAATACGCTAATTCCCCGGGTATGTGCTTTCAGAGCCTCAGACCAGCTAATTAGCAAATTCCTAACAACAACTTTCACAATAATCTCTTAATAACTTAGTTGCTAGCTATTAGAGCTATTTAATCTAGAAACTGAATAATTACAAGCATGGCTTGTTAAATTACGTTAAAATGAATTAATAATAATAACAAACGTACTATAATATATGTGATAATGCAAATAACAATCCTGTTACTCTCCTTTCAAACTAGGAACAAATTAAGTTGATTTCAGTTCAAAATGTAATGTACGCACATCCCCAAGTCTTCCGCAAGGCTGGTGGAAGAAAGCATTCGACATGTTTTATCTTGAGTGTGCTGCCACCCTCCAGCAAGACTTCACGACCCCAGAGGGCAAGATAGGTGTGATTGTGGGAGCATGAGCATTTGGGTGGATTTCCTCTACACATTTCTAATTTAGTGTCACACTATAGGTCCAGTTTAATTTGAAATCAACATTACTTCATTGGCTTTGGTCTCACAATACGGCAATCCTCTTGTGGGGGGACGTGCGACGTCTGGCCTGCAGGGGGAGTATGGACAGGTTGGGAGCGCACGGGATTGGCCGGGGGGGGGGATTGAACCTGGTGACGAGCAGGTGTCTGCACTCAGGTCAATCAGGGAGGCTGTACTTATGTGCCTGTTTTCTGTTATAGTGAGAGACCCGGGAGCGAACGGACCAGGGAGGTCCGGAGCGAGCGTGACGCTGAGCCAGATTCACGGAGAGACGGCTAAATGGACCTTTTTGTTACCCTTTGAGATTTCTGTTAAGTTTTGTATCGCCGAATAAATCGATCTCCTGCGGAGAGAACGACAACCCCGCCTGCTCTCATTCATCGGACTCGTTACACTGGAGCCCAATCTGGGGCCGCGAGAGCAGACAAATGGACCAGTCCCCGTTGGGAAATGTACTCGGGCACCTGGCCCAGATGGCCGAGAGGCAAGGCCAGCTCCACCAGGCACAGAACGAGGTGCTCACGGAGCTGGCCCAGTCCTTTGCCGCCGATCGGGCCATGCTCCATGAGCTCCTCATGGACGCGGCGGAGGACCCCGAGGGCTGGGACCCGCAGCCCAGATTCACGTCCCGAAGATGGGGGAGGCCGACGACGCGGAAGCCTTCCTCGAAACCTTCCAGGGGGTGGCCGAGGTCTCGGGGTGGCCTCGACCGGAGTGGGCGCACCGGCTCCTACCGCTCCTGACCGGAGAGGTGCAGCTCGCGGCCCACAGCCTGCCGGCCGGGGCCCAGCGGGACTACGACGCGATCACCAGGGCCATCCGGGACCGGCTGGGTCTCTACCCCGAGGAACATCGGCGGCGATTCCGGGCGCTGGCCTTCAGCGAGGGGGACCGACCCTTTGCCTTCGCCCAGCAGCTGAGGGACCAGGCCAAGAGGTGGCTGGTCCCAGACCAGAACACGGCGGAGGACGTGGTCGAGCACGTGGTCTTGGAAAGATTCGTGGAGGGGCTGCCGGCTCGGACCTCCGCCTGGGTCCGGTACCACCGGCCCGAGAACCTCGCTGCTGCGGTCGACCTGGCGGAGAGCCACCTGCAGCCACCACCGGCGAGCCAGCGACCGCCGACACCGGGCCCACGTACCGGGGCGGCTGCCCCACGGCGGGAGAGGCCAACCCCGGCGCCGAGGGCGAGATGGGGGGGGGGGCGGTCCAGAGCGGGCACATGAGTCGCCTTCCACCCCCCTTCCACAGACGGGCGCTCAGGCGGCAGGGGAGGGGTGTTGGCGGTGTGGGCGGCCTGGCCACTTCCGGCGGGAGTGCCCCATGATGGAGGTGGGTCAGGTCGTCCGCGTCACCGGGGCCCCGTCTCCTCCCCACGGTCCCGGCGAGGCGTACCGTATCCCGGTGAGGATACAGCGGGGGACGCACCAGGCGCTGTTGGACTCGGGCTGCATGCAGACCATGATCCACCAGCGCCTGGTGCGGTCCGAGGCATTGGTGGAGGCGTTGAACGTTTCGGTGAGGTGTATACACGGGGATGTGCACGAGTATCCTTTGGTCCCCATCGAAATTCGTTGTGGGGGTAGAAAATATAGGGTGAAGGCGGCGGTTAGTTCGAGCCTCTCGCATCCCCTGATTCTTGGGTTGGATTGGGCGGGGTTCCCACAGGCAGTTAGGGGGACTACGGGGATGCGGACACGACAGGTAGGGACATGTAAGTCGTGTGCTGTTTCCTGCGCCGAGGCGGGGGCGTCCGACGCTGCTCAGGAATCGGGGGAAGGGGGGGGTCCTCACCCCGAGGTCCCAGCGCCGAGATTCCCACCGGTGGAGGATTTCCCCCTCGAGCAGTCTCGTGACGCCACATTGAGCTCAGCCTACGACCAGGTGATAAGTATTGATGGGAGTCGGGTCCGGCCAGACGCGGCGCTGACTTACCCACACTTCATGGTGGTTAGGGACAGGCTATTTCGGGTGAGTCGTGACACCCAGAGTGAGGAGGTGATCACCCAGTTGTTGGTGCCAAGGAGCCGCCGGGAAATGGTCTTCCAGGCGGCGCATTACAACCCAATGGCGGGCCATTTGGGGTACGAGAAAACACTCAACCGGATAATGGCCCGGTTCTATTGGCCGGGGATTCGGGCGGAAGTGCGCAGGTGGTGCGCATCCTGCTCCGAATGCCAGCTGGTGAATCCCCCGGCCGTCCCCAGGGCTCCCTTACGGCCCCTCCCCCTGGTGGAAGCCCCCTTCGACCGCGTTGGCATGGACATTATCGGGCCATTAGAACGTTCCGCACAAGGGTATCGATTTGTGTTAGTCCTGATCGACTACGCAACCCGATACCCGGAAGCAATTCCGTTGCGCAACATCTCCGCGAAGAGTGTTGCGCAGGCGTTGTTTCATGTCGTATCGCGGGTGGGAATCCCGAAAGAGATACTCACTGACCAGGGCACCAATTTCATGTCCCGCACGATTAGAGAACTTTACGTGTTGTTGAAGGTCAAGGCCGTCCGCACAAGCGTCTATCACCCAGCCACGGACGGCTTGTGTGAGAGGTTTAACCGGACGTTAAAGTCCATGATCCGCAAGTTCGTACATGAAGATGCTCGAAATTGGCATCAATGGCTAGACCCTCTGTTGTTTGCAGTGCGGGAAGTGCCCCAGGCTTCCACGGGGTTTTCCCCATTTGAGTTACTCTATGGGCGCAAGCCCAGGGGCGTCCTGGACCTCATTAAAGAAAACTGGGAGGAGGGGTCCAGTGACAGCAAAAACGAAATCCAGTACGTCATGGACCTGCGTGCAAAGCTTCACTCACTAGGGGTATTGTCACGTGAGCATTTGCACTGCGCCCAGGAGAGTCAGAGACGCCTGTACGACAGAGGGACTAGATTACGCGATCTCACCCCGGGGGACAAGGTCCTGGTACTGCTGCCCACCTCTAACACCAAATTACTCGCGAAGTGACAAGGGCCCTTCGTGGTCACGCGGCGAGTCGGGGACGTGGATTATGAGGTAGCGCGTTCGGACAGGGGCGAAAACAAACAGGTGTACCACATCAACCTCCTGAAGAGGTGGAACGACGTGGTCCCTGTCGCGTTTGCGTCGACGCTGCCGGAGGGAGAAGAGCTCGGGCCGGAAGTCCCGGGCCCAGGTCCCACCCCTCCGGTAGGTCAGGGCGAGGACCTCTCGCGGAGTCAGGCGCGGGACATTGCCGGCCTGCAACTCCAGTTCGCTGACGTCTTTTCGCCCCTGCCCGGTCGCACCCCGCTAATTACTCACGACATCGAGACGCAGCCCGGGTTAACGGTGCGGACACGCCCCTATAGGCTGCCCGTCCACAAACAAGATGTGGTACAGCGCGAATTAGCAACCATGTTAGAGTTGGGCGTGGTCGAGGAGTCCCACAGCGACTGGTGCAGTCCCGTCGTGCTTGTGGGGAAGCCGGACGGGTCGGTCCGATTCTGTGTGGACTATCGTAGGGTGAACGCGGTCTCAAAGTTCGACGCCTACCCAATGCCTCGGATCAACGAGCTCGTGGACCGGCTTGGCATGGCCACCTATTATATGACTCTGGACTGCACGAAGGGCTACTGGCAGATTCCGCTGTCTCCAGCAGCCCGGGAAAAAACGGCGTTCTCCACTCCGCTCGGTTTATACCAGTTCGAGGTGCTTCCGTTCGGGTTGTTCGGGGTCCCGGCCACGTTTCAGCGACTGATGGACCGGGTGTTACGGCCACACGCCGCGTATGCTGCTGCCTACATTGATGACGTGGTCATCTATAGTGGAACGTGGGAGCAGCATGTGCGGCAGGTGGCGGCCGTCCTTCAGTCGCTGAGACGAGCGGGGCTCACGGCCAACCCGAAGAAGTGCGTAATCGGGCGGAGGGAGATCCAGTATCTGGGGTACCACCTGGGGGGGGGGGAGGTCCGGCCACAGGTCGCCATACCACGGCGGTGGCCGCCTCCGCTCGGCCCAGAACCAAGAAGGAGGTGAGGCGGTTCTTGGGGCTGGCAGGGTACTACCGGCAGTTTGTGCCACACTTCTCGGACCTGGCCAGCCCCTTGACCGACCTCACCCGTAAGAGGGCCCCAGATACAGTCCAGTGGTCGGAGCCATGCCAGGTGTCGTTTGAGGCTATTAAAACAGCCCTCTGTGGAGAGTCGGTCCTATGCGCCCCTAACTTTGATCTCCCTTTCTCCCTGCAGACGGACGCGTCGGATAGGGGGCTGGGCGCGGTCCTGACCCAGCAGGTGGAGGGGGTCGACCGCCCGGTGCTGTACCTGAGCCGGAAACTATCGGACCGGGAGGGTCGGTACAGCACGGTGGAGAAGGAGTGTCTCGCCATCCGGTGGGCGGTCGGCGCCCTTCGCTACTACCTGTTGGGGCGCGCATTCACCCTCTACTCCGACCACGCCCCCCTCCAGTGGCTCCACCGCATGAAGGACGCCAACGCGAGGATCACCCGGTGGTATCTCGCGTTGCAGCCCTTTAACTTTCGGGTCGTGCACAGGCCTGGGGCACAAATGGCCGTGGCAGACTTCCTCTCCCGCTCCGGGGGGGGGGAGTGAGTCGGCGGCCGGATGTGACCCCGGCCGGTGTCGGGCGGTGGGGGCGTGTGGGGGGACGTGCGACGTCTGGCCTGCAGGGGGAGTATGGACAGGTTGGGAGCGCACGGGATTGGCCGGGGGGGGGGGATTGAACCTGGTGACGAGCAGGTGTCTGCACTCAGGTCAATCAGGGAGGCTGTACTTATGTGCCTGTTTTCTGTTATAGTGAGAGACCCGGGAGCGAACGGACCAGGGAGGTCCGGAGCGAGCGTGACGCTGAGCCAGATTCACGGAGAGACGGCTAAATGGACCTTTTTGTTACCCTTTGAGATTTCTGTTAAGTTTTGTATCGCCGAATAAATCGATCTCCTGCGGAGAGAACGACAACCCCGCCTGCTCTCATTCATCTGACTCGTTACACCTCTATTTTAGTAATGAATCCTTTGTTGTTTAATTGTCAGTTGCCAATAACAGTGCATAAGCCTGAATTATATACAGGTGTATAATGAACTTACAGTAGAGCAATAGTGGAAACATCATTGTATGTTTACTGATACCGCAGCTAATTACATACTGTACAACATGAATGGATCCTCACATATTATGAAAGGCGGTAGATAACCAACCCATAATAATCCACTTAATGTTGATCTAGGTAAATAATCCCCCAGTCATACATCCACTAAAGTTTTTGCCGATTAATCGAGATTCAGGAGTTGTAGTTGCTGATACAACATCAACAACAACTCTAATAAGTGGCTCACCTTAAGTTACATTTGTGTGATTAAACTGCTGAATCTGAGTCTGAATCTTTGAGTAATGATCACTAAAGAGTCAATATTTATATCTATAAGTATAGGCCGCATTGGTGGGTTGATCTTAATAAAGTCAAAGCTCTGTATAGTCCATATTGGTGGAGGAGGTGGGGCAGAGCCGGGCCAGAGCAGGGCCGAGGCTGGGCAAGGGCTGGGCCAGGGCTGGGCCAGGGCAGGGCCAGGGCTGGGCAAGGGCTGGGCCATAGCAGGGCAGGGGCTGGGCCAGCAGATTCAACCACCTGATTAAGATGACAGGGTTTCTGTTCTGCTGGGTGGAACTGGAGCCCCTGGCCCCCGTCACAGAGGGTTTGTATACCGGAGCGCAATCACTTCACAAGGGGACCGTTGCTCACATTGGCCCTGGCTTCTTTAACACTGAGGGCTTCCACCCACCACCAGTTTGATCCTGTTGTCATAATAAAACTCCACAAATCCTCCCCCCTCGAGCTGGGAGACACTATGACTTTGATATTTGGCTTGATAAAAGTTTGATTGGACTCTGGTTTTAATGTGCAAATATCCGGCCCTTGGGCCACTTTTTATTTAAAGGGGACATATTATGTCCCCTATTATTATGAGTGTGATTAGCCGTTACAAGCTCTTTTGAAAATCTGCATTTTCTGACATCAATAGTAGGCATTTCCAACTAAATTTGTGCTGGATAGATGAGCAACGTTTGCTTCAGTCCACTGGGTAGGCTGGTAGACTGATCTAGCCAGCACACATCTAGGTGGACACACCCACTAGTGATGTCAGAAGATGCAGGTTTTCTTTTTGTGTGTGTGTGTGTGTGTGTGAGTATATTTATATTATATTTCTCTCTGTTTCTTATTTTGTTTCCAATTATCTTATTTTCTATGGTCTAGTTGTATTATGCTTCCATCTTGAGCGGAGCAACGTGGACAAACAATTTCCTTTAGGATTAATAAAGTACTGAAAAGTACCTGAATATTGAGGATCTTTTGGGATTTGTATGGGAAAGCTGTAGCCTATGATATAATGAAAGCAAACACGTCATGGATAGGATTCCAGTCCACCATCATGTGGGGCCGTTGATTGTGCAGACATCAGGCTTACAAAGAGGAGTGGGAGGGGGGAGAGGCCCACCACCTATGGCCTTCCTGAATAAGGTTGTTGTTTAACAAGCTCCACAGAAAACAACATCATATGACAGGCTGACAGGCAATCAGTGTACACAACATATTAATATCTGTCATTTGAACAGGCCTCTGATTAGCACTTTAGAATCAGCTCCAAATTGAGGCCTTCAAAAAGCAGCAGTTATTCCTCATTTATAAATCATTGCTCATACATACTCATTAGTAAGTATCTATTATCACGTATTTGTGATAATAATAATAAACAAATATTATGAAATAAGTGAATGGGTCATAAGATCATTTATAAAGTGTAAGCTAATAATTGAGAAACTATTTACAATGTGTTAATAATGCTACATGAACACTCAAATAATGCTGCATTTGATAAAGGCAGGTAGCTAGAACAGCAAGCTATTCCTTAGTAATAATGAGTATTAATTTAGGTACAATGGTTTATAACTGCATTACAATTCATTTTATTAATGCTTCAGAACTGCAGTTATTCTTAAACTCTTTGTTATGATATGGTCCTAATTTAATAAAATAGAGAAAGAGAGAGAGAGAGAGAGAGAGAGAGAGAGAGAGAGAGAGAGAGAGAGAGAGAGAGAGAGAGAGAGAGAACACGATTAATACACCCAGCATATTTGCAATTATTTGTATATTTATAAGCAACAAGGTATAGTATTGATCTTGTTTTTCTCTTCTCCTAAATGTATTCCCTTAAAGTAAAGTTTCAGGTAGAGGAGCAATAACAAGTAAGCCCCAATTAAACCACTAACGTCACCATAGCGCGTGTTGGACAGGGAGGAACGTCATGCTCTTTGATTTAGGAAACAACAGGTACGTTTCTCTTGGTTTCTGTTGACACGAGCTGGAAAGCAGAACTCAGGAAATGAGGCTGAAGGGGCTTTGATTGCGTCCAACCCCGCAACGGTGTCTTTATGAACAGACAGCGACCAGGTGGCTGTGAATAGGCCATCAGTCCTGGGAACTAAAGGGCTGCAGAACGTGACGGATCATACATCTGCATTCCACCTCTGCGCGTAATCCCAGCAACACTGCCCTGCGCGTAATTACTAACCCTAACTCCATAACGACCATGACCATAGCGACCCAAACCATAACGACCAAAACCATACCGACCCAAACAATAACGACCCAGACCAAAACCAACCCGAACCCTGCTCTCGATCAAAGGACTTGAACATATACATTAATTAGATATAAAGCACATTGGTTTGCTGGTTTGACAATGGAATGAGATCGTTGTGGAATAACATACATGTGTGTTGCATTTTTTTTCTTTAGAATATTAATTCTAAATATTAATTCCGCATCAAATATAAAGCATTTTCCCCCATCTGGATTTGGGACATTATAATATTTGTAATAACGAATAGGCTCCAAATCATCTATGATTCTATAATCTAATGTAATGTGTATTCATCTAAAATCCAATCTATAAATAAACGAATAAACAATAATAATGGCCTACGTACGTATCTCAAAATGATGTGTGAATAAAGATGTTATTGTACAATACACAAATATTGTATGAGTCATCAAAACAGAAGGTCACTCAGACGCACCGCCACCAGCGTGGCACATGTTGAACCAGGAGAAGCGCAAACTGACATCTGCTGTTAACATCACACCAGCCGCGCGTCCGGCACGGAGCCGGGGAGCGCATAGTGCTGCACCTTCAGTCCGTTTGCATTAGGCTCGGCTGGAGAGGCAGCTGAGTTGACAGGGGGAAGCAGGAAGCATGTGGGCATCAGGATGATCGCTGGGACCCCGGGGCGCTGGGAGCCGGCCCTCCGGGCACGGCGCTGCGTAAAGCTCACGGCCAGTGGCTTAAGTCTCATCTTGAAAGGCCAACTGTGATTCCATCTGCATCACGTCCGCAAATACAACACACAGACGTGTTGTCTCGGAGACGAAGTGAAGTGAAGGCGGTTCTTGGAGTCATACGCGGCATTTCAGACGGAGGAAGGTGTCAATCAAACACGTACATTGGCGTCTATATTTAGGATGTTTACGTAAATGTAATTCGAGTTCACCAACAGCATCCGGGTTGGCCTACACACTGATGTTTTCAGAGTCTGTATCCTGAACACCACTGAGTAATCAAATAAGGTCGTAAATGACTGCACACTTATAATGAACAATTATTTTTTGACATTTTTTTTATTTAAAGAGGCCCAATTGGTTTATAAGAATATCGTTACCTGCGAAATACGATCATCGCTATTAGATTATTTTTTTATTTTCCAGAACTCGTCATGCACGTTGGTGCTCGACATAAAGTCGTATGTAAAGTGCTCTGCATCATCCTTTCCGAGCATATGAGTAAGGGACACGCTGACGACAACATTAAGTGTTTACCAGGGGGTGACAGTCACTGCAGGGCGACGGGGGGCGACGGGGGGGCGACAGGAGATGAAAGGCCTGAGCCAGGACACAATGAACTCATTTGGTTTCCAAATGCACAATTTCGCCCACTCAAGAGGACCTGCGCATGATTTCTAGTGTTCACTAGAGCTGGGGGAATATAGCAGCTTTTTAATTAAAGGTTGGATTGATATGGAGAACAGCTTTCTAATGTAAATCCTGAGTTGGTGAGAGTGCCTGAGGGAAAGACCACATGACTAAATAGGTATTTTACGATAACCTCGATATAAATGGCTGAACTGTTGATGGGAGTCTTCTATTTTTATCAAAGTAAAATAAGACACAAATAATTTTACTGTGGTCCATTTAAAAATGGGGCAGGTTTAATTCAAGGGCTCATGTATTAATATTGCATTACTTGACTATTAAAGCATATTTGCTCTGGTCAATAGTTCCTTGCCCAGGTGGTCCACTCGGTCACCTATGAAGGGATTCTACTGCCGAAACTTAAAGCCATATTAAGTGGAAATATTCCAATACAATAACACAATAAAATAGTAATAAAACATTCAACTTGTTGTACATTGTACATTTAATGAACAAAACAAGTCTCAAATATACACACTGACACAGACACTACGTCAGTGTTCCTTCTGGTAAATCTCCTATGATGAATCCAAAGCAGAATGTGATATCACTTGGATCTGTGACCATGAGCTCCAACCTAAGGCTGTTTCTCAGCAGGCTCCTGTAGCTCCTGAAAGGCGTGTTCTGGCTCCCCGGGGCCTCCGGCACACAATCGCTTCCTCGTCACCTCGGCCAGCTGGGGATTAGCTTCTGTCAACAAGGAAGCCAGCTGCTCCAACTGGACCAATATGGAGAAAACACACAAAGCATTTTTACAGGAACGTTGACTGCTAGGTGTGAGATGACAAAGGATGGGAATGGATATCATTTTACCGATACTGTCGCTATCATCGCTTCTGCTTATGGCGGGGCATAGACTCAAACAGTAAACCTCCTGAACAGCAATGCTTAGCACTGCTGCCACCTGCTCTGCCTCTGAGGCACATGCACCCACCAGCAAGGGCAGCACAGACTATATTTGGAGGAGTCGTCCATACTTTGAGGAAATGGTGTGCTTGGTAAATATTGGGAAATGGTATGCCATTAAAGCAGGTTGCCCCACTATTAAACTTATCAAAAGTCAACATCAACCATGTCTCAAAGACAGTGGCAACATGGATTTCATAAGATTTCCTAAAAAAGGTTGGTTGAGGTCAGACTCGAACCGGCGACCTCATGAGGGGTATTCCATCAAAGTAGAACTAACACCAACTTCCACTTGAGGCTAAAGACATTCCATCAACGCAGTTCAGCCGCGTCTTGCTCAGGCTAGTTCAAGCCAGGCTTACGTTATCATGGATTACGCGTGCTCACGAGATATGTAACCAACCCAGAACCGTGAATGTCGAATCATGGATCAAAGGTCCGAAAAGGACAGAGCGGGATCTTTTCCAGAGGCGAACAGAAGCTGCTTGTGGAGGTTTATGAGGAGTAGAAGCATATAATAAATCAAAAAGGGAACACCGTAACCATGAATAAAAACAGGGAGGCCGCCTGGCAATAAAATCGCCGATCTTCTGAATGAATAAGTAGTATTAAGCGTATCATATATAAATTTAATATTGACCGTAGATTTGTATTCAGGGAGATAGTCTCGAGGTAACGTGCCCGACTTGCACCGGGTCGTCCGGGGTCCAATCCCCACCTAATTAGTAATTTAGGAAGGATTACTGGAGAAATCAAACAACATTTCATGCCTTTTATTTTCCATTTCTTTGAAGATTCTGAATTGACTAACCATAGTATTTGTCTCAACAGAGGTGGTCTCGGCTGCCTGCCGAGAAACTCACCTGAATGGAATTTATGTGGCTGACAATTTCCCATGCAGCAGTGTCTTCATTTCACTATCAGTAACATTAATATTAACTTTAACTTTACCATGGGTTTTTGCAAGTTATATTTGGGTTCTAGGGGTATTGAAAGACATATTTATGATATAAAAAGTCAATTATTAAGCCTAATTCTCTGATCTAAAGGAAATTACAAAAATGTACCAACGCCAAAAATTTAAGGCCGTACTCAGGACGCAAATTCGCTTCGCCCGAACTACAGGTCAAATGCAAGACCACTCACCCAACTGCTAGTTCATCAATTTTACAGAATACATATCGTTGTGTAAAAATGTGTTGAAAAAAAAATATCCACGATAAAAATAGATAGCAATTCATTTAATTATTTCATTTGCATAATTTAATCTTAGACCCTTATACGACCTGGTGCACAAAATTGGTTTGTCTGCGGGCGTCTGGAATTATTGACCACAATTTGACCAAACTGTCTGGTCACATGGGTTGTACGTGGAAGTTGCTCGCCTTCTTGGTGGAAATGGCAGCCTGTTGAAGATCTTCACATTGAGAAGCTTGTGCCTCATGAACTGAAATCCTGGAGGGAACATGCTGGGAGATCCGTGTGGACAGCCTTGACCAGGGGTCGGCAACTGGCAGCCTGCGGGCCATAACTGGCCAGCAAGATTATTCTGAACCACTTAATCGTCAAATACCGCCGGCGGGCAAGTTTTAGTTACACCACCCCTTCCCCCTAACATGCTGGGTCAATTTTCGGCATCATTGGGTTGAGTGATATAGTCATGTCATACACCGTTTGAAAGCTTAGAATCTCAGGAATGTCATGCAATGTCAACCATTCGGTGGAATAAATATGTTTACCAAATATAGATCAAATATATCCTAGTGTCTTAGGTCAAAATAGCCCCCCCTCACCCTCCCTTGATGCATTCTTACTTTATCGTCGTTGTGGATATCCTTAGCAATGAGTTGATACTTCATGTTGGGTCTTGAAATATTCATAAGAGTCCACAGAAATCGAATATCAATATCATTTTAGTCTAATTACATTGTGTATATGCACAACCCATCTTATACAAAGCAGCCGAAAAATAGAAAACCTGCAATGTTTTTTTGTAGAAAACTGCGATTTAGGGTGTGAATTCCGCTATTGTCGTCTGATTCAGGATTCCAGGGTCTCATGATGACGTAGAGCCCTCACACATGTCTGTAAGACCAATACTTGCTTGTAAACAAGCCTTACAAGCCAATGAGGCGATCACTATCAAAACAGGACATGTATACTTTGATTGACAGCTACACCAGCAGACAGCAAGGGTTGGGGACGGGCCTTAGATATCCTAATAGCCAATGAAAATACCTTTCTGATGATATCCAGCATGTCAAACACCGTCTCACGTGAGAAAACAAAATGCGCAAGGGGTGTGCGTAAAGTAGCAGGCTCCTCTCCAAGAGTCCGAGTTTGGAGCAGGTGGTTGATTTGCGCGCTTGTGTGTGGTTTTATTTTTATTTATTTTTGTGAGTTTGGTTTTATGAACATTTTGAAAGCTGGCTAAACGCCCAGAGAAGGGGGGGAGGGAGGGACGGAGGGAATCATGTAAATAGTTATTTTTGTTTATTTGTACATTGTTATTGTAATTTTACTTTTATTTTTTTTTTGTAAATAGTTATTTATAGTATTTTTACTATTTCAGTTTTGGTGTTTATACCATTGCAGTTTTCACTTTTTAAGTAAAAATAATAGCTAAAACACTTTGTTTTAGCTTTTTTTTGTCAAAATTGCATAGGCAGAATAGCTAAAAATTGAATTTTTGTGGGATGATGCCTGTCTCGTAATATATCAGAACATCTGGTATGCTATTTAATGGTTCCCAAGAAAGCCCAGAGGGTAATCTTTCATTTGAGACCAAGATTATGCTTCTACATGTTTGGGTTCACTTTTGTTTACAGTATGCATTTTGTGTAGCCAAAGGTCTTTTTGGAGTCTCCAAAAGGACCCTGACCAAAACGAATGGACATATCATTACATAAAAGGAGCGGGAGACTATATTTTATGCTTTGTTGATCTTCTTTTACACACAGCATCACAAGACCTAGGGCTCAGTAGTGTTTCCAAGGGATATGGAGTTACCCAGGGTACTACAATCAGCTTGGTTGTAGAGGTGTGTGTAACCGGCTGGAAGGAAAAACAATACTGTAGCCTTCCCAGCACTGTGTCAGTACATGATAGTTATTCTGATAATGTCATACAATTCCACAGGTTCTCAGCTTTCCAAAAAGACCAAGCATGTGATTAGAGGTCAAACTATGAAGGAGCAGTGCTCTTAAGAGTAGGCGCAGTACAAAAACAAAAAAATGGCAATAAAAGGCCTTAAGACTAAGTGGTTAAGTTATATATATATATATATATATTTTTTTTTTCGAATATCGAATATCTATATCTGTTAGCTTAAATGTAAAGGGCCGGATACAGTGAGAATTTTTCTTTCACAACCATTTTTGAATTCAAATGTATCAAATCCTGCTACTACTTAGAGACACACTCGTCACTCGTCGTAAGCTGCGAGGGGCTGAGCGCGAGTTATTGGAAACTATGCAATATTGAATGAAACGGAACCCCCCTCTATAGGCCTATATACAACAACCATGGGGACCCAACATTACGTATTTTTGTGTGATACTGCACGCAGAGAAAGGCAGGAGCTGTTGACAAAAGTCCGCAAAAGATTTAAGATGCCAATCTCTGAGACTTTGCTGTTTAACGCAATCAGAGTCTGATGATGCTACTTCGCCTATTGCTCTTTTAACGGTGAGTAGGCTAGGAACGGAGGTTTGTGTATTTGCGCAGTCACCACCCACCATGGTGTGTGTATATGTGCGTGTGCGTGTGTGTGCGCGCAGTCAATCAGCACCCGCCGTGGTGTGTGTGTGTGTGTGTGTGTGTGTGTGTAGTCAGTGAGAAACCGCTGTGGTGTGTGTGTGTGATTTGTGTTGTGTGAAGTGTTTTAAGAATGGTTGGCTGCTTTCTTAGGTGCGCACTACTGCCCTCTCTCCAGCATAAGGCCTTTCTACACTGCAAGCCGGTTCGGTCGAGGCTTGGCACGCCCAGCGATTTCACCATCTTATCTCAAGTTTCCTGTGTAAAACCGAGGGGTAAAATCCCCCGTTCGTCACGGCGCAGGCTTTCTTGGTTCATTGGAGAAGGCGGGGCTGCGCACGGAGTCTAGACCTTTTTAGAATAATTTGCATATTCCTGAATGTTTTTATTTTTTTATGAATGAAGACACCCGCATGCAAGAATGAATTCATGCCCGAGTGTAGGCTACAAACGTGATTAACTATTTACAAGTGCAAAAACGCCAACATATTCTTTATTTTGATGACCACTTGTTTTTTATCCCGACAAAAGCCTCGTAAGGACAGTTCCTCTGCGTCCCTCTCATAGATCGCACCATCTTTCAACGTCTTTGTTTAATACGATTGCATCACCTTCTCTCACATGACCAGCAGCTCGCTGACTTCACTTTCTCTCCAGTTAGAACTGCTCATGATGATATCGCTGCGTTGTCTCTGTGGAGACAGTGCAGCAACACCTTTACCCCAGCCCCGCGGAGCCGTCGCATTTACATCAGAATGAAACCCAATAAACTGCCAATGTGTGTATAGGTTCCGGAGGGTAAATTGGGGTGCTAGCTCAGCAGGAAATTTATCTCGGGCAGTGTAAATGCGCGGACCGTGCAGCGAAAAAGGCGTGGATATACACTGCCAAATATGCAGACAGGAAAGGAGGAGCGGCTTTACGCGTGGCCTTTGCATACAATAAGACCATTTCTACGGACACTTTTACCTGGCAGACTCCGCTCGAGAACCAGGCTGACAACTGCACAACTTTTTCACTTTATCTTCATATTTAGGGTTAGGACAAAGAGTTATTAGGGGACGAGATCAGCAGATGAAGTCATTCAAATACCAACGGGATGTCCCCCGCTCGGCTACATTATGCAATAACATATTTATCTTTTTTAATGCAATAATCACAAACGCGTTTGCTGTTTATAACGTGATCAGGCATGACATTTAAGTCATCAGGGCATACACTTGTACATCTTTTAAGAGTAACCTAGTGCTTGGTAGGCATATGACTAAGCCAGCTGACGGGCCTGCATCGCAGTTCCAATTGTACGTTCATTAATCAATTCCTTGAACATATGTTATACCTTATATGTTGCTATGGCGCCGTGCTAGTGGCAGCCTGTTACAGCAGCTCCAGTTGCGTTTTAAGTGTTTTTAAGTGTTTTGTTTCGTGTGAAGTCAATTGTTTTAGCCTACGAGTTAGTCGAGATGGACACTAAGTGGACTAGTTGACTTTTTATTAGCTTTTTTAGTTTATACCGCTTTATAATGTTTCTCGTGTCGGGACAGTATGCCAACGCTGGCGGTATTGTTTACACGCGCGATGAGCTGTTAGCGCTCTCCAAACTACCACCTTTTACATTTACGGGAACGAGACACCAAATCCCAGAAGAGCTAAGGAGAAGATGCCGAGGATGTAGAGCCGGTGTAATGAGGAAAGCAAGGAGGAGACGGTTCAAGCCCTGCATCCCCTCGATTGTCATGGGGAATGTGAGGTCGTTGGTGAACAAGGTGGACGAACTCGGAGCACTCATAAGATCACAGCGTGAATATCGAGAATACAGTTTAATGTGTTTCACCGAGACATGGATGCAGGAGAATATTCCGGATGCAAACACAACTATGAATGGATTTATGACTGTGCGAGCTGACCGGGATCACAGGCTCAGCAGTAAGAGAGGAGGGGGGCTTGCTCTGCTTTTGAATAACCGATGGTGTCATCCTTCCCACATAACGGTAAAGGAGCGTGTCTGCACCCCTAACATCAAACTGTTAGCCGTTAGTCTGCGTCCATACTATCTCCCGAGGGAATTTACCTGTGCTGTTGCCATTGTTGTTTACATACCGCCGTCAGCTGATGCCGACACAGCATGTGACGTCATCAACTCAGTCACTGCTAAAATACTCACACAACATCCAAATGCTCTCTACATCACTCCCCACTTTTCACCAATTTGTTATGTGCCCTACCAGAGACAATAAAACACTGGATTTACTGTATGCAAACACACAGGATGCATACAGATCCACAGCCCTTCCCCCCCTTGGCAGGTCAGACCATAACCTGGTTCTGCTTAGTCCCACCTACACACCCATTGTTCAGCGGCAACCGGTAACCACAAGGACAATCAGGAGGTGGTCTCAGGAAACTAATGAGCTCCTGCAAGGGTGTTTTGAGGCTACAGACTGGGATGTGCTCTGCGAACCACATGGGAATAGCATTGACTCCATGACGGACTGTATAACAGAGTACATCTCCTTCTGTGTCGATAATGTGGTACCTGCTAGGAAAGTGAGGTGCTTTGCAAACAATAAACCCTGGATCACCTGCGACTTAAAAGGTCTTTTAAACAAGAAGTAGAAGGCATTTAGGGACAGAGAGTTGCTGAAGAGCGTACAGAGGGAATTGAGGGTGAGGTTGAGAGAAAACAAAGAGGCATACAGGAGGAAGCTGGAGGGAAAGCTGAACAACATAAGGGATGTGTGGCACGGTATGAACACCATAACCGCTTTCAAGGTGAAAGGAAATCAGGTTGAAGGCAGTCAGGAAAGGGCAAATGAGCTGAACGGGTTCTTTAATAGGTTCAGCACGGGGCATTTGGCTACCTCCCCGGCCTCTGACACCACACACGGCTGCTGGAACACCTAAATTTCTCTGCTGAGATGAATAAAGTATATCTTATCTTATCTTAACTAGCCTTTGATAATGTTCTGGCCCGCCACCTACTGGCTGGAAAAGAAATTGGCCCAAACTTAGTTGCCGAACCCTGGCCTAGATGCTGTGCGGTACCAGGGCCAGACATAAGAGACTGTTGGACGTCAGGGACAAAGGCACAGACGACTGTGGTTGAAGCATCAGCACCGGCGGAGGACTTTGGGTCATACCGCGTCCACATTTGCATGATGATACATGGAATCGTATTTGTGTAAATTATAATCAAACAAAACCTCTTAAAGCGCCAGTGAACCCAATTTCAGCTGGAATTAAACGTGATAAAAATGTCATCACATGAAATTAAAAGAAATGCGTTATGGACAGTGTTCTAGGAAGGGGAGGGATGTTTTATGACCCAAGTCAAAATTGGGATATGTTTTGTAGTACCTTCGTTGTGTATGAGCGGGATAACGAGAGATGTTGGATATGATACCAGTTTTTGCCAGACATTTAAGAAGTTTGATTGACACAAATCTGATTTCATAATGGTATGGAATGATATATTCAAGCTGACCCCCTCATGAAGGCCAAAACCTGACTGACAAGTTGCAGACACAGGCTTTGCTGCAAATCAGGCCTCTGCTCAAGGCATGTGAGGAGAAGAACATCGTAGCTGTATGCTCAAAGAGAAAAGGCTTAGAAACACAAGGAAACTCTTTGCCTATAAAGCCCCAGAACAGCCTATGAAAGATGCCATGAAGAGGCAAGGAACAGCCTTCTGCAATATGGTTGTGGACACCACCACTGAGTCATTAGAGGAACGTTTGAAACACTGTGAAGGGAGCGCAAGGCTCCGAATGCTGCTTAACTTAAAAATAATGGATGGCAACGGTGATGGTGTCCAACCAGTGTGACGAGCTCCACGGCACATAAAGCATTGGAGAGGCATACGTCATTGATGGAAAGGTGGTTGGAATCCATCCACCATAGCATCACAAAATAGCAGCTCCAAACAATAGTGATTCCAAAAGACGACTATATGCTATAGTGCTATAGTGTCATAGTTTACATCCGGGATAGAGACTAGGAGTGTAATGATAAATGTATTCATATTGAACCGAATCGGTATAACAGTATAAAATTAAATAAAACTGGCGTACAAATTGATTAATGTAATGTAGAACTAATGTTAGAGACGCAAGTTATTCAGGGACAACTAATGGCGCGTTTCCACCACAGGGTGCAGGTCGGTTCAGTTCGCTATGGTGCGGCACGGATCGCGTTTCCACCGCCAAAAGTGGGCGTGACCCGGACTGAGCCGTATTGAGCTGTACTCCTCTCGCTGTACTCCTCCGTTGGGGTACTGACTGAGAGGCCTGAAAGGGTGCCGGCAAGTTTGAGCTACACACGGCGTCCGTTGATTCGTCGACAGAATCGCACTTCCGTGAGACAGGGGGACGAAAACAAATAGACACATTATCCGCAAGGTACTTCTGGACAACGGCGAAATCTTTGTTTATTGAAGATAATGTTGCATAAACGTTTGCCGTCCTTCTTGGACGTCCTACATTGTTGATCTTTGTTCATTGTGCGCGTTCTTCTTTTTCCCTGGATTTATTAGCAGGCTACACTGTGTCGGGCTGCTATGAGGTCACAATGCTAACGTAGTTGCCCCACCCCCCCCCCCCCCCCACCATAAGGGAACTGTTGGCGGTGGAAACGCGAGCCATAACCGAGCTGCGCCGAACCTCAACTTCACAACTCCACCAAGCCTCACCGAACCGACCCGCATCCTCCAATGGAAATGCGCCAATTCTGTGTACTTTGCACATTCATAAATAAGACATGCTGTGATGTGGGGTACTTATTGTTTTCTGTTTAAATCTTAGATTACACAGTTCAGGCTGTTGCAGCTATCTCAGGGGAGAGACTGTATGACACTAGGTGGTACAACCTGAGATACACAATAAAAAAGAATTGCCGTCTGCATTTTTATTTTTTCTTTTCCCTTCATTGTACCGAACTCGTACCGAACCGTGACTTCAGTGTACCGTTACACCCCTAGTAGAGACTAGCACGCTAAACGCTCTTTCGGCCGGACTGTTGAACTTTTGACAAATTGTAATGTAATTGATGTAAAGCCAGGGGAGACAAGTGCAATGTTTGATGGCCCAGCCCGGAAATGTGGTTTCCTGACCTAAATGAGCTGAATACTTACTGCCGGCTTGAACTGAGGGAGCAGGCCGCTTACTGCTGCCTGAATCGTCTTCGGTGTCAGGTACTGTCTCTGCACCAGCTCAGCCACGTCCTCCTGGGAGATAAGGAACTTTACACATAGTAGTAGCACACACAATACACCTCATAGCCCCCATCGTTGTCCTGATTCTAATCAGCAATGTTGGGAATGTTATCTTTCTACCTGACCTAGTTCAAAGTTCAGTTCACAAATTTACTACTACTTCAGTTCATAGTTGATAATTAAAAATGACTGCCACAGCCCATATAGAACCACAGACAGCAATTATTTTATCAGTTTTAACACTGAAACTAGGCATCAGATTTCATCTTCATATCCAATTTAAAATCCTTATCCAACCAGGGTTTACATTAGCATTAAGGGGAAAGCCTTTCCCCATTGTTGCTTTAACGCTTTGTTGCTGTCCATTCAGTTTACACTAGTGGCAGCTGCAGCTTTCCCCCCTACAGTATATTCTCAAAAACATGTGGAAAAACTTGAATGGTCTTTTTTAATGAGGAATTGTTATAAGAAAAATAAGACAGTAGTCCATAAAGGTGCAATAATAATTTTCTATTTCAAATTCCATTTTGGTACATACTGAAAAGGAATACTGGAATCCTGGAAAAATATACCAGGCAGGTTCAACAAACAAGTTTGTTGAACCTGCCTGGTATATTTTTTTGAACAAGTGTGTTACAAGTGGCGGGGCTTGCACTTATTTAACATGCCCGGTATGAAAGGTTTCAAATACTTGGAATGTTCAAATATTCTATGAAACTTAAAACTGGACAATTTATTCATTAGAGTTGGATTTAAATTAAATTCAGGACCACTATTGGCGTGGATGGGATGAACATTGGAATGAAATTAATTGTTTGGAGTGCAGAGGCAGAACGAATCAAGGAATGGTCGCAGTTGACTTCATATCGGCCCAAAGGCAATACAATGTGCTTTACAAAGGAGATAGGCGAGAATATAGCCTAGACCCACCCCTTTCCACACAAATTCTATAAGGAGCAATACAAATAAACCAACAGTTTTTGGCCATAGAAGGCAAATCCGTTAAACAATATCCCCGACCTCGGAGATGATCAGAACAGCCAGTCAGGTAAAATTGATTGAGCCACAGAACAACAACATTCTTATTTTTACATGCGATAGGCCTGCGCGCAGTTGTTAGTTTGCACATAACATGTTTGCATATTGAGTCTTCTTTTCTCGACTCTCCAGCATTCCCTAAATTAATGGTCTCGGTGCGGAAAGACAGGTGGGATTTCCGACGCTCCTTTTACAGTACGGGAACGAATGAATCACAGCGGTTACCTCGAAAACCACGCAAGTCTGACACGTCAAATTTCGTCAATACGTTCAACACGCAAGACTGACCAACCCCGGGAAAGCTTGTGGAATGATGTCATACCGTTCAAATGTTATCCCCACGAACCTGTTTTTGAGTGCGGTAAGTAATACTTTTGTGCAGTACTTTTTTTGTAATAAACAGTTGTGTTTTTTGTTTCATTACATAATAATATGACTATACAGCAGATGAATTAGTACTTAAGCATGTCCTAAAGTGTGCAATGTCAGAGTTTTGAAGTTTAGAGGCAAAAAAGTGTCAGTAGTCGCTGTTGGGACGATTGAAACACTTGTTTCTAACGGCCCGCACGTCAATGAAAATGTAATCGTCCAACTGATATAAAAGAAGGAAGGTGAGTTTTAATCGAAATGCGCATCTGACAATGACGCACAGGACATTTTTTTTTTTTTTAAACTATTTGTATAATGAGAAATTATGTGAAATTTTAGCAATGACGAGAACACTAGTATGTTGTCCGGTATGTTGCATAAAAACAAGAAACGAGAGGTCAATAGTTTGTTTAAAATATGCTGTTTCATTCGTCCCGCACATGTTTCAAACTTCCCGACTAGGCAAGGCGTTTGAAACAAATGTCAACTTACGTTCAAAGTTAAAAAACAGTGCGATCATCCAACATATGTATTAAATAACGCTTGTTACTAAGAGAATACACATGTGAGTTGTTGATCACATGATAAATTATTTGTATACGTAACGTCACCTTTGAAAGAGACGTTTAACTGAATAGTGTTTCAATCGACCCGGCAGTGTCCATCAGTCCCAACGTTTAGAAACAGAATCGAAAAGTCAAAGAGTGAATTGGGTCAGTGGGGATTTTGGGAGAGACTGGAGAATTGCCTTATGTCTTGGGCAAAAGGTTCATAGCGAATGAGGGTCGGCGACTATCCCTATTGACGAATGTCAGTGTAGGACAGTAAAGCGCATGAAACTAAGAATTAATCACATTAATTAATTAAAGTACAATGATAATAGAAATGCAATATATATAAATGATTAAAAAGTAAAGTACCGCCACTCCGACAATGAGTGGTGGGACGTAGTGGTGGGGCCTGGTGGTGGGACGTTTGAAAACAATGCCGCCACTCCGACATTTAGACGTCAATGTCAGAGTGGGGGTATGTCGGAATGGAAGGTGTTTTTTTTGCTCAACAATTTTTTTTTGCAAAAAGCTAGAACTGCAATATAATGTCAGCAAATAATATAATATTTGGGATATAAAAGTTAGTAATATTGTATTAGTTACCAGAGCGAGGGAGGCAAACTATAAGCGACACCAAGCAGAGAAGCGAGAGAGGTGGAGGAAGAATAGATATCTTGTTTCCCTTAACATTATAACACAACATTAGCGGGATCTTGGGAGGAAAAGTAATGCTTAGCGAAATGCTAACCTTAGCTTAGCTGTTAGCGCCGCGCCCATCAACTGTGACTGGCTTGCTGCAGAGCGTGAGCGTCTTGGGAATACCCGGTCAATATAATGGACATAATATGGACACATAAGCGTGTCCATAATATATTTGTTATGGATTTATTGTACAAATTCCCTGAAAAGATGCACGTTCCAGGATGAATTGAAAAGCTCCCGTAAGGGCTGAGATGACAGAGAGGACAGCTGATTTGGAACGGAACAACAGCTGTTTGCTTCCACAGGGAAACGGAAGGAACTCCAACTTACTTAGGCCTACTAATTAACGTTCGAAAGCTATTAAATCTTCAACAAAATATGTAGATAATGTCAAAATCGGTTCCAGGGAGTATACAGGGATTATTAATGTTGTTTTTGATGGTGTGTTTTTCTGGAACGAGTATTCGAATACTCGCTTGGAAAAACCAACGATTATTCGAAGCCTAAAAAATTGCATTCGGGCCAGCCCTACACCACTGCTAATCAGGTCATCTCGTCTCTCACACACGCATCCCTGGTGGGTTAGCTACCTTGAGGAGAGTGTGGAGGATTTCAGCCAGAAGCTCTGCTGTTGTCTCCAGCAGGGCCTGGAGCTGGTCGTCTTTTGGTTTGACGTCTTTGACCGCGTTGCTCTGGGTATCAATCTCTTGTAGTATCTTGTTCTCCACGTTCTCACTGTGATACAGCAGCACCCGCAGTATACTGCCAACCAGAGGCAGGCCTACACACACACACACACACACACACACACACTTTATTCAGCTTTGAGGTAATGGCATGGTTGGCGATAGTAGTGACTTAATGAGTACAGAGAGGAGTTAGCCTTACAACGTGGCTACATTGGCTTTTTGACCTCTTACTTGAGATCAGACTAAAGGTACGGCCACACTGAACGCGTTACGCGCGTAAGATTATGAGCGTAACGCGCCTAACCTGACGCTTGATCATTGTGTGTCACAAAAATGGTTCAACGCGGCTGCGCAGCTAGATGAGCCCGCCCAGCGGAGGTGTCTTGCTTCGCCCTGAAGGGGCTTATAATGACCAGCGACGTTCTATACATTATCCCACTTATTACACGGCTACTTGCCAAAATGAAAATAACTTCACTTGGTGTGTCTTTTTACAATTTATTCGTTACCAGCATTCGTAGTGTTGATTAGCAGAGAAATAGTCCGCCAAAGACGTTGACGTCGCTTAGCAACCGAAGACGCTGGGGTTGACAAGTTACCGGACTCCTACCCATGCAAGTGAACGGAGCGTTCCACAGCATTGAGAAGACCCGAGTAATAAAGGCCTATAATATTTATGTTGATTGCATAGATTTCTCCTCAGATTAGGCCAATAAAGCAATGATTAACAAAAAAAACTAAACCAATGATTCCCTATGCAAAAATGCCAATTTTCAACGCCTCTAACGCGCGTAACACGTTCAGTGTGGCCGTACCTTTAGATCTGATTTGTGTCAGCATTTTGAGTCACCACGCAATGTGTAACATTTCAACTAGCTCGTAGTGCATCACCTGGAAATATCTGTATTCATGCACCCACCCTGAGAGAGTGTGACTACCAGGGCTTAAAGCTACATGTGTGAGGACCACCCCCATGCGAACACCCCTTACCCAGTAGTACTCCCCTATTACAGCATTGGACCATGCATGCATGGTGTGATGGGCAAATTATTTTTATTTAAATTCTGTGGAATGCTAAAATATTTCTTAGATTAAAGGCAGATGTTGAATATAGACTTGAGAATAGATGGATTATTTAGACGTTAGATTGACAGACATTTGGAACACTCAAATGTCATTGCCAGCAATGGCTTCTACGACATGTTGGTTGTGCATTGATTTAATGAAGAACTTGAACTTGAACATTTGTTTAATCTCACACTGCGTCTTGCATTTGGAAGATGTATCTATGCATTAAATCAAGTCACATGGGCATATCAGTGAACATCAGCACATTAGTCACATGACGAGGCCTGTAGGCCTACCAAGAGGAAGAGATGAATCCTCAGACACAACGGCTGTGTTTGTTTGAGTGGTTACTCAAAGAAAGCCTACATTGTTGAGTAGGCGATAAGTAAGGTTAATGTCATGGTTGCCTTTATTGTTATTATCTCATTTCTACAATCATTTTAACAAATTAATTAGAACGAATCTAGCTGTGGAGAACTTATACACTAAATGTATAATCATATGGGAAGAATGAATCATAACTCCAATCTGGGCCTATGCAAACAGACACGCTCTTATTGTATTTAGTTAGATATTATAGCCTATCGTAAAGTTGTTTGATTCATTTAAGAGACATTTTATATATTTGGCTTATAATGTATGTGGACAGAACACATTATAAACTATCAGATGCTCAATTAAGTTTGATGGTCCATCATACCCCTTTCCTGCTTCCTATTGTCAACAGCTCATTGAGAGGATGTATCTCTAATTAGTCTTGGGTACACAGGGTAATGTTTAACAAATATTTTCCCGAGTACCACACGCTGTCCTGAGATTTCATGCGAAGGAACAACGAAGAATGAAGCAGAAGAGAGTGAACGCTTCTCATATGTAGATGTGTGTCAGACACCATGACAAACAGTTATATATACTGTGACACTTGAGTCGATACTGATAACAAATTATAATGAATCAAGCAGTGGGGAACTCATCTCTGCGTATGGCGTTGTGTGTCAGACAAAACAACACATACTTAATGTATTTGGTTTTATATTATAGCCGATCGATCAATTTGATTGATTCATTTAAGAGATGACGCATGGATGTAATTTGTTTCAGACAGATCTTATCTGCAAGGATGAATGAATGATGTCAATTTAAGAGCCATTTAATGGCTCAAGTCTGTGTGGTCTCTCACGGATGTGGGCTCGCAGGGGTTCTTTTCCTGCGAGTCTTCGCATGCCTGCGGTGCATCCATCCTACGCTGATCGATAGTGACTTAACAATAATATCATCAATCAAATCACATCCTATGACTGAATTGTTCTACAAATAAAACAGGCTGGTACCCCTCTTGGTTGACAACAATCTTTCTATGGACCCTCTCAAGCCCTCCTGGGCACGCCCCCCTCCCACCCCCCCGCCAGCAGAGCTCAGCTCGTTCACGTCACACATCTAGGTCCATTGGACACAACAATGTTTTGTCTTTTTGGAATTCTGAAAATCTCTTCATACTAACTGTAAGAGTTCAATGGTCCACATTCCTACTTGAACCAATGATGGTGTGTGTGATTATACTGTACTTATGGACAAGCCAGGCATAACAATCAAACAAAAAACTCCACATCCTGTTCATCCAACATTAGCAACCGCAAAGTGTCAACAGAGGATTCTTGTGAAGGGAATTTCCACTGGCAGGCAGACCTCTCCGTCACCACCACATTCATCCTGTCCGCACACCAGCACCAGGTGATGCACTCCTGGTGCACAGCCCTACACTGCACAACAAGTACTACACACAGCACAGGCGGAGAAATGGTCCCCTTAGCGTGGTCATGTTTCAGATCGTTTTGACGCTTGGCATTCAGCCCAAGGGGCCGGTCCACTTACATGAATCCACCGGGCTGTTCCACTGGGGCTGGAGCCTGTAGAGGGCCGACAGCACTGCCAGCGCCTGGACAAGAAGAACCTTCTGCTCCTGTAGGACCAGCGGTGGATCGTCAGGCTGGCAGAGGTCGTCACAGACCAACACACACAGAAAGTCCCACACCGCCTTGCCTGGCCCGCCTCGAGCGGCTGGGAGAAACAGACGTATGGTCAAGATTAGGCTCAATTATTCTGTACAAGCAGCCAGAAGGTTTGTTTAGTTAGTTAGTTAGTTAGTTAGTTAGTTAGTTAGTTAGTTAGTTAGTTAGTTAGTTAGTTAGTTAGTTAGTTAGTTAGTTAGGCCTTTAAGTTCCCTAGGGAACCTAGGCCATCGATGAAACCCCTCCATCCTCTTCGGCCTTGTGCCTTCCGATCCAGTTGTTGCTATGTCAGCCCTTTCGTCTTCATCTCCTGCTCTGTGGTTCTTCTCCAGGTGGCTCTAGGACTTCCCCTCTTTCTCTTGCCTTGTGGGTTCCATGTTAGGGCCTGCTTTGTAATTGATTTGTTTTTTCTTCTGTGTGTGTGGCCTTTTCCATTTCCATTTTCTCCTCCTGATTTGGGTCTCTATTGGTTCTTGTTTGGTGAGTTCCCAAAAGTTGGCATTCGAGATCGTGTTGGGCCAGTAGATTCCCAGGAGGCGTCATAGACAGCGGTTGTTGAATGTCTGTAGTTTGTTGAGTATGTTGGTGGTTGTCTTCCAGGTTTCTGATCCGTAAAGTAGAGTGGATTTGACATTTGAGTTGAAGGGTTAGAAGAGTTGAATTTTTAGTTTGGTCTTGAGTGATGTTTTTTGTTTTCCAGATTTTATTTAATACGGTTAAGCACCTTCCCTGGTGTTGAAAGCAGCATTATACCTCTGTAGTTTTTACACTCCCTGAGGTCCCCTTTCTTTGGAATCTTTATAATGTTGCCATCTCTCCAATCTGGCGGGAAATTTTCTTCCTCCCAGATGATTTGCATGAGATGGTGAAGCATGTTGGTGGAGGTTTCGATGTCTGCCTTGGGGGCTTCGGCTGGTATCTCATCCTCTTCTAACTCTGACATCCAGCAATGAATGCCTAAACCTTTGGCTAATGCAGATGTGGTCAATCTGATTTTCTGTGGTATGGTCAGCAGAAACCCAAGTTGCTTTATGGATGTCCTTGTGTGGAAAATGGACCCACCGATGACCAAAGTTGTTGTCTGCACAAGCCGCTGCAAATCTTTCTCCCATTACCAGTTCGTAGCCATTGTTGTTTCCTCCTATCTTGGCATTCATGTCTCCCATCAGGATTATTATGTCCTTTTCTTTCTTGGCCTGGAGTATGTGGTATAGTCGGTTGTAAAAGTTATCCTTGGTTTCATCGGCTGCGTCAATGGTGGGGCCGTAGCATTGTACTACCTGGAGGTTTATTTTCTTGTGTGTAGTATGGAATCTGGCTGTGATGATCCTTGAGTTGATGGGTTCCCAGCTAATAAGGGCCCTCTGTGCTTCTTTGGAAAGCATGAATGCTACTCCCTCTGGATGTGGTGCAGAGTCATCTGGGTGCCCGGAGCACAGTATGGACTCTCCGCTTGCCAGCTTGACCTGCCCTGTCCGAAGCCATCTGGTTTCACCCAGACCAAGGAGAGATAGATTGTACCTCCTCATCTCCTCCGCTATCACTGCTGTCTTTCCTCCTGCATACATGGTCCTCATGTTCCATGTTGCTATGGTGGTGGGTCGTTTAGTGGTCAGAAGAAGCTTCGGAAGCACTGTCTCCTTGTGGTTTTCCATGTGCGTCGTCATTTTTTCTTTAGCTTGGGACGCTGAAGAGTCTTCCTTTCCAAGACTTTGGGATTTTTTAGTTTTCATCAACGTTTCTGTAGCATGTAGGATTTTGCGAGTTGGGGTTGCTAGGCCCAAGCCCAACCTTCCACTATTTCTGGTTTCTGGAGTTTTGGAGTTGGTTTGTTAGTCCTCTCCCCTATCCTATTGTCTTCCAGGTAATGGGTTACAGTCTCATACCACATGAGGCCAGACAGGGTTTGGGTTGTGTACAAGCTGTCTCAGCACTTCAAGCCCAACCAACTCCTGCTGCTGTGTAGTGAAAGCTGTAACCAGGGCAAGTGTTTCATACCAGCAGCGCGAGACAGAGCCAGAAGGTTTGGTAAACAATTATAATCTGGCCTTACCAAACATCTGCATGCCTTCGTCTGTGGTCGTCAGGAGTTCTAGCACATGCAGGTACACTTCTAAACCCCCCAGGCTTTCACTCCTGTAAATACACAAGGCATTTTAATTTTCAAACATACACAAAGGGTGTCCTTGGAAAATACCATTTCAGAACTCAAGCATTGCCATTGTCTTTGTGTATTACGATTATAACCCGGTCATGACAGAATATCTCTTAAATCTCTTACCTAAGCTGCTTTGCAGCTTCAAGTAAAGATGCCGCCACATCCAGATGGCTTTCACTGTCATCTGCCTCTCTCAACTGTGTTATAATCCAGCTCTTCATCAGCTCCTCATCAAGGTCAAATAGCTTGTCAACCAACTCTCCAACCTTCACGAGTAGATCCACTGCACACAGAACATTTACCGACACAATTACACATTGAAGAACTTTAATGCATAATTGGGTTAATGATGTATAGCTAGTCATTTGGAATGGAAAAAGGAAAATGGAATCTTTACAATCGTCATGTATCTGTTATGCGTTGACTATGAACCATATACAGGTTCTATGTTCAGATGACTATATAAGGAAAATGTGTACATAAATGCCTGTGTATAAATAAGGCATGGTGCTTCACAGATCATACAGTTGGTCGAGCTGCACATGATGAAACAGAGGCTGGTGCATAGAGCGCTCTGCTGTCGTATCCGCTCCATCCACAGCCCACAAGCATCTCTCTGGGACACACACGTCAGCAGCATTCTGGGAAAACAGAGGAGAAGAGGAAGCAGGTGATTTATATTACCGACACATTTTGAGTCGCAAACGTTCTCACACACGTCATTACCTGCTGGTCTCTAACAGAGTGGGAGGGTCGGAGTCTCCAAGCAGAAGCAACAGCACTATCCTGTGGACAACAGTGGATGTATGCTAAGAGTCCAGAATGCATTGCGTATGGAGCGCATGAAGTCTGTTGTGAATGTTCTGTCCTACCCCAAGTCTTCATTCTGGCTCAGGGCTAGACATGTGTCAGGGAAACACGCGATGTTGCCAAGGATTCCTACACAAATCTCCTGCAGGAAAATAAACGCAAGAACATCTGTCAATGTAGTCTACTTCATCACCACGTGTCGACTTATGTCGAGCACTATTACCTATTTTTAAATGCTTGTATCTAAACAGACCAACAGCAAATTCAGATAGATAAAGTAACAACCAGGTAGCAGTCAGGTATCCTTCAAGTGAAAATATTCCACTCACTGTTAGGCGAGGACATTGGGATTTGGCAATGACCCCAAGAAGGATATCAGCGGCTTTGAACTCCTGCAGGAAACCAGCTACATCCTATAAACATACAGATAGACATTAGTCACCTGAGAATGAGATGAAAACTACTTCAATAGGGCTGGGCAGCAAGGGGATCACAACACACTATGACAGACAATAATCCGGATATTTATTAATCCACATTATATACACTTCCACACAATTATCAAATGATCTAAACCTCACCAGCCCAACAGTTTCAATTTTAGTGCCAATGCACTATGCTTCAAGACGTTTACATACACACACACACACACACACACACACACCTTTTGAAAACCTTTAATGTTTTAAGCTGCACAACACACCTTGTCCATTGCCATATCCCAGACTCTACACAGATCTTCCTCTTCATCATCAGCAAGTTGCATTGGAGTGTCAGATTCTTCAGATTCATGTTTTGTCACCATCTATAAGAGAACAGTATATCACCTTTAGGTTGCAGCAGAAGGGCCTAGGTATAAGTTACCATATAGAGACACAGCACCACAGGGTCAAGCAAAGCCCAAAATGGTCTAAACTTGGTCCGGTTGACCAAAGGTGTGATTATGATAAATTAAAGGACCACATTCCTAATACTCTAATACCCTTATAATATTTATATTCAAGTCACAGTTTATCATAGTGGTCCATAATATTTTAACATTAAAAATTCAATACTAGTTTTTTCCTTCCTTCAAAGTGGATAATGTGCAAGGTATACTCAAAAGTTTATTTCTCTGATAATGGCCTATTTTAATAAAATGTTTCTACTTGATATATCAATGCACGTAAATACAACAAAAAACAGTAAAAGTCGAGGCCGAAAAACATTGTTGCATCTTACCTGGACCAATCAGGTTAGAGTACTAAAAACATCCTTTGATCTTACCTGGACCAGTCGGGTAAGAGTACTAAAGAGCCAGTGCTTGCTGTAGACGGTTTCTCCTATAGCATCTCCCGCTTCCTCAGTCTTCTCTCCATCTGCACTATCGGGTGGAGGTGATGGGTTGCGGTCCATGACAGACGAACTCACCTCTGGTGACCAGAAACTTTCATTTGCCTCATCTTCTTCTGGTCTTTCATTATGATCTGACATAGGCAGGCAAAGAATGGAAACATAACATGATTAAGGATGAATGCAAAGCCTGATTATCTAATAGTATTATACAATTATACAATCTCTGTTACCCTACTGCCCGTGTCTGACCATCACTTTGTTGCTTTTTCTCTCCCCTTAAAGTCCTCTCGCCCCTCCTCTCTAGTCCCCACATTGTCACCACCCGCCGCAACCTCAAAACTCTCTCTCCCTCTACGTTTGCCTCAACTATCGACAGAGGAATCCTCTGACACTCTGCTATCCTCCCTCTCCTCCTCTTTGGACTCCCTCTGTCCCTTCCACGCCAGACCGGCGCGATCTTCACCCCCCCCCCCCCCCCCCCCCCCCCCGGCTGTCTGAATCTCTGCGGACCTATAGAGCAGAGTTGCGGGCAGCTGAGAGGAAATGGAAGAGATCAGACTGTCCTAATGATCTATCTCACTATCTTTTTCTTCTCTCTGATTTCACCTCCACTGTGTCAACAGCCAAATCTGCCTTCTACCGGACCAAAATTAACTCCTCCGCCTCAAACCCGAGGAAACTGTTTTCCTTGTTCTCTTCCCTTCTCAACCCTCCCTCCCCTCCTCCTTCTTCCTGCCTCACTGCTGATGACTTTGTTACCTACTTTACCCAGAAAGTAAAGGACATTAGCTCCTCTTTTATCACTGCCACCATCCTCCCTCCCCCACCTCTGTCTTTACCCAATTTATCCCTCTCACCTCAGACGAGATCAACAGAATTATAACATCTAACCATGCCACCACCTGCCCCCTTGACACTATCCCTTCCTCCCTCCTCCAGGCTGTGTCAAACGACATCCTGCCATTTCTCACCACACTTATTAACTCCTCCCTCACTTCTGGCATTGTTCCAACATCCTTCAAGACTGCCAGAATAAAGCCTCTCCTCAAAAAACCAACCCTTGATACCACTGACCATCCAGAATTACAGACCGGTATCTCTTCTTTTATTCCTCTCTAAAACATTGGAACGTGCCGTCGCTAACCAACTGTCCTCCTATCTCTCATCTAACAACCTGCTTGACCCTCACCAGTCAGCCTTCAAAAAAGCACACTCCACTGAGACGGCTCTCCTCGCGGTGACTGAGTCCCTCCGTGCGGCCAGAGCCTCGGCCCTCTCATCGGTTCTCATTCTCCTTGACCTGTCTGCAGCATTTGACACTGTGAACCACCAGATCCTCCTCGCCACTCTCGCCGAACTTGGCATAGCTGAATCTGCCCTTTCCTGGTTCACATCCCACCTGATGAATCGCACTTATCAGGTAACATGGAATGGCTCCTTGTCCAAACCTTGCACGCTTGATACTGGTGTCCCTCAAGGCTCTGTACTGGGGCCTCTTCTGTTCTCCCTCTATACCAGATCTCTGGGCTCTGTAATTACATCCCACGGCTTTTCCTATCACTGCTATGCTGACGACACTCAGCTATTTCTCTCTTTTCCCTCATCTGACAAAGCCCTGATTGCAACACGCATATCTGAATGTCTGGCAGAAGTCAGCACCTGGACAACTGCCCATCACCTGAGGCTTAACCTCAACAAGACTGAGCTCCTCCTAATACCAGGGAAAGATTGCCCACACATGGACTTACTGGTCGCTGTTGAGAACATCACTGTATCTCCTTCTCCAACTGCCAAAAACCTTGGTGTAGTGTTGGACAATCAGTTATGCTGCACCGCAAACATCACAGCGGTGGCCCGATCCTGCAGATTTGCACTTTACAACATCCGCAGGATCCGGCCCTTCCTCACAAGGGAAGCAGCTCAGCTTCTAGTCCAATCACTGGTCATCTCCCGCCTCGACTACTGCAACTCGCTCCCGGCTGGACTCCCTGCCTCTGCGATTAAACCCTTGCAGCGCATCCAGAATGCGGCAGCGCGCCTCGTGTTCAACCTACCAAAGTTCTCACATGTAACCCCCCTCTTCCGAGACCTCCACTGGCTCCCTGTAATAGCTCGCATCAGATTCAAGATGATGGTACTGGCATACAAGGCAGTCGATGGAACTGCCCCTGCCTACCTCCAAGCATTAGTAAAGCCACACACCCCAGCTCAATCCCGCCGCTCAACTACCTCAGCTGGACGTCTGGTACCGCCATCGCTAAGAGCAAGCAAAGGTCGATCAGCGAAGTCACAACTTTTCTCTGTTTTGGGACCTCAGTGGTGGAACGAGCTCCCTACCGATGTCAGGATCGCAGAGTCGCTCACCAGCTTCCGCAAAAGACTCAAAACTCACCTGTTCAGAGTTCACCTCGACTCTGCATAGAAACCAATGCACAGCCACCATTGAATGTTGTACGTCCTGGCACTTGTACATTGCACTTATTCAAGGTACTTAATTGTGTAGCGTCTACAGTAGCTGCTATCTTTGCTTTACACGGGGAATGGGTTAGCCTAGCGATTGTAATACTTGCACTTGGTTCTATGAACATCTTTACTGTACCGACAGCGATATATTGTTTCACTTCTTATGACAAATGTACTTATTGTAACAAATGCACTTATTGTAAGTCGCTTTGGATAAAAGCGTCTGCTAAATGCCCTGAATGTAAATGTAAATTGATAGATTACAACTCGATTAAACCCCCGGAGGGGAAATTCAAAAGTAAACAAATAAATATAAAGATATAGATATATACAAATAGCAATGTTTGGAAGATTACTGATGAAGACATTCCATCGCATAACTTTCACTTTTTATGTTGACAATGTGTACCTTGGCCTGATTTAGCCTAACAATAGATGTCATGCAATGGACCACTAATGGTTAACATTAATATACATTAGCAAGCTCACGTTAGCTTCGTGTGTGGCTAATGGTTCACTTCAAAACAAGCACCATGTCAAAGAGCGAACGAAAATGAATAAAATTGTGAATGAATGAAGGAATGAAAACTCACTCATTTCGACCACCCCTTTTGTCAAATAGGATCTTAAACCCCCAGAAGACAAGTCATTGCTGTCGCATGAGATGTAAACATGGATGTAAGGCGGCGTTTCAATCTTCCGCCTTTACCAAGTATACACATGCGCATGTGCAGCGCCCGTTGCATTCTGGGAGGAAAACTTACACCCTTTAATTTATTCATTATTTTAATATATTTGATGACATACATGATGTATGGTTAATCTTAATGGCCTTTTAGTTTGGTTGCAGTTAGGCCATGGACTCACAGGTATACACAGCCTTCTTTCAGTGGCCATCCAACTATATAACACCTTCCCCTTCTGCTGGAGGGACAGCTGAAACAGTGGACACTAAAAGATCTCAATATCATACTCATCATACCATATATCATTACCTTTTCAACAATATTACTTTTCAATATCATGTGCGACTATTTAAAACCTTTTTTGAATATCATTGCTAATATTACTTCAAAAGTCATAAGTAAATGAGTTTACTTATTTAACATTTATTTGTATGCAATCTCTGGCTCAAGAATTTCCTTCGGGATGAATAATGTTCCACCTTATCTTATCAAGGACATTATCGGCATCCATCACAATGTGCCATCTTACACAGACACACACAGAGAGAGGGAACTCAAAAGGATGGCAAAATCAAGTTAAACGGGCATACAAATATAATCACAAATATATTCACACGGCAGCTCTTGGACTCTGTACATGGAGATGCATTGAAAACTATTTTAGGAAATAAACCAGGAAACATAACCAACGGCAGGAAGCTGTGAACAGGAGGAGGTTGGTTTGTTTGGTGAAACAACATTCAGTAGTAAAAAGTTTATAAACATGAATATAAGTGATTGGATGCTCCTACTTATCATTTAATCTGTTGATTGATCAATACAACAGAAGAGTGTGTATGTCTGACCTGTATATACCTAAAGATAACAGCAGAGACATCAATATTTCCTAGTAATTTGATCTTGCATTTCAGCCCAGCCAGCCCAACAAACCCGGGGTTTGGATCCCAGCTTGTAGAATTTCTATTAAGAGAGTTATTTGCTCGGAGTTAGAGATCCCATATCATGCTTTTTTACGGTTAATAATTTGGGGCATTTGGGGGTACTACCAGAATAGGGTAATATGACTGTAAAAACACCCCCGCATTGCACGATATTAAAATGACCAACGTGCTACAAATACAAAGAAAATAAATCTCTTTACGGGCACAGCCATTTTTGTTGTTCAGTCGTATGGTCAGCCTCACTAAACCCGGTATACTCTCAGAATTCCCACCAAAAGGGGGCGTTCCTCCACGAAATGCCGCAAAAAAGCTGAGAGATTTCTCCACTTGCAACTCGTAAGGCTGGTGTACGAGGCATCTGGATCACACCATTATTGAGGGGCATTCTTGGTGGGCTCGATTATTCCCCCTGGCTGGGACTTAGATATTTCTAGTTTAGCAAACGTAAAACATGTATACAAACAGCAAAGGGAAAAGTCGAACCACATGTCATGCCTACTAGGAGACAGTATGCTCAGAGTGAGTGTGATAGGAGATCAGGAGTCAATATCTTGAGACACTTTCTTGGTGTACGCCGGTTTCCTTTAGTCTCTGAGTCATACAACCTAAACGTGTGTGTGTTAGTGTGTGTGTGTGTGTGTGTGTGTGTGTGTGTGTGTGTGTGTGTGTGTGTGTGTGTGATCCTGCAATAGGCTGAAATCTCATTCATCAGTTTAAATATCAAGCTGCCGATAGCTATTCGGTGTCCTTTCCTGGGTCAGAGTGTTTGTAGCAATGTCCATGCTACATGGATTTCTTCGTTCCTTTGCACTTGGCCACCAGCAGAGGTGTCGGACAGCCACCACCCAGCACCAAACCTTTCCCAGGTGACAGCAACGGTCTCGAGAGGACTGCCACCGGCAACCACCTGCAGCTCGCAGCCCATGGATCCGGCCTTCAGCAGCCCAGGCCCAGCCTTATCTCTGCTTGCCAGCACAACATCCCCAGGCCAAAGTCTCCAAGAGGGAGATTGGGGGGAGGCCCTGTTGCCCTGGGAGAGGTTTGCCCTAGCAAGGGCTGTTCCGGGTCCTCTGAAGCTACCGCCGTGACCAAGCTGTCATGCCTTTTCCAAGCCCGTCCAGGCAACCCTGCAACAAATGTTGCAGGGTTGCCTGCAACATTTGAGACACCTCCATCAGCCAGGGCAGATCTAACTGGAGAGGCAGGGGGCCAATTGAGTTGTTTTTATTTACGCATATTAACCCTGTAACAAGTCAGATTGTTTTAGTTGGGTAATAGTTGTTTTTTTGGATTGGTCCCACTGCGCTGTTGGGGCAAGAGCTGGTACTGGGAGGCGACTGTCCATCGCCACTGCTTGTGACCGAGTGCTTCCTTGGGCAGCTTTTCTGTGTGCCTTGATGGCTGGAGAGAGCCTACATTGGGCCCCAGGGTAGGAAGGGCCATACTACACGCCACCTAGGGGCTTTTAATGGGCTCCTCATAACAAAGGATGCATGATGGTGATGTTGTAAGTCTGTTTATTGTAGAAGTTTGAAGATAATGATACATGGCGCTGGTCCTTCATATTGCCATGCAGGAGAACTCTCTGAGGGTGTGCTCTGCACACTGATTACTCAATGTGTGCACCCTCATCCAGCCCCAGAGTCCAATCAGGCACGGCCAGGTGAGGCTGCTTAAACCAGCCATCACCCAGACAGGAGCTGTGTTCGAAATCGTTCCTTATCACGAATATAGTGCACTATATAGGGTCAGGAGCGTCACTAGCAATTGAAAACATTCGGGGCTGTAGCCCAGAAGTTAGAGCTCTTTTAAAACGGGGGAAAATATGAAAATCGGGATGATGAACATGCAATTGTAACGTAGTTTGAGAAGGAAAGGAAAGACCAATCGATATGTCTGATGGGGCAGGCCTACTGAGTAGCAGGCGCGTCGTTAGTCCTGGGCATTCGAGGCTATAGCCCCGGATCTTTTTGGAATAGCCCCGGATCGCTGTGCCATCAAAAATAAAATAAAGAAACATGATAATGATGAAAATAGCCCCGTAGAGTATACTTCTTTGTGGTTGCATTACCAGCAGCCGCAGATACAACATTGTAGACAGTGAAAACCGCAAAATTCTGACATGTCCATATATTTAATTTTGTTGCAAAATATTGCAAATTCAACGTCGGATTTCTTTCTCCTCTATGCATAGCGCATCTCGTCAATATTGCTGTTTCGTGCTGCTACCGTAAAACTTCAATAGCCCGGCCTTTTATTTGTTTAAATCACTGAACTTTCGAACAAAACTCTTGCTCAGCCAAGATGGTTAATACTATCAAATGTATTATTGAAACCAGTATGAATATTACCATACATGTTTACCAGGCAATCAAATAACGCCTGCATGCACGCTAACACACACACACACACACACACACACACACACACACACACACACACAGGTAATCGGGAGAGTCTGGGAATTCCCTGTGGGCCTTTAACGTTTCGGGCCGCCGGGCTGATTACTGCGGGATATCAATATTGCGTTTATAAAAGTTCCTTGCAGCGCCGTCCGGCAGCCTGAGCTGTGCAACCGCAACCTCTCACTCACTCAACACACGCAACACCTACAATCTGTCAACGTCACAACCAATTCGATTTTGTCTAGAGGGGAGTAACTGAGCGCCCCCTCCCGAAGTGACAGCCCAGGTCGGCCTTGAACTGCGATTGGTCAGAAAGACGTAACAGCTAATGACAACATTGAACTCTCGTGCAGGCTCGAACAGAGTGACACACAAACACACACACCCCTTTAAGTATTTTTTCACCCGCTCTGTATCCAGCTTGTTCCACGCTTAAAGCACCCAGGCTATGCGGCGAGCTGGGGTTCTCATTTTTCTCCCCTGCGTTGTATTCCTTGTCCACATCCCCTGCGCACTGGCTTTGAACGGCTGATTCCATGCATGTACTTGTAGAAAAATTCTGACGTGTACATTTAAGGGAAGATTTAGAATCATTTCTTGCAAAATGTTGCAAATTTTATTCTCTATACATAGCGCATCACGTCGATATTGCTGTTTAGTGCTGCTCTAGTTTGCACAGATTCAGGAGGCCGCAGTGAATTCAACCCGGTCCACTTGACATCGGAAAGGCGCATGACAGTGTTAATTTTGCGACAGGCTTTTCTAATGTCTCATTTTCGCTGCTGTGGCCTGTACTACGAACCTCGATTAGTGGGTTAGCGAGGTATGTTGTGCTCAAAGCCTGGGTTAATGGGGACACGAAAGTCGATCTCTTTAAGCGTCGCTGGTAATATTCATACTGGTTAAACTAATAAATTTGATAGTATATCCCATCTTTGCTGAGCAAGAGTTTTGTTCGAAAGTTCAGTGATTGAAATAAATAAAAGCCAGGGCTATTGAAGTTTTACGGTAGGCCTACCACTATCATGCACCTACCCGATGTCAAGTGGATCGGGTTGAATTCACTGCGGGTCTCTCTTCTTATATCCATCTTACCAAATATATTTCATTACTGTTGTGTTGTCCATAAATGATCAGTCAGGTTCTTATTAACTCGATTTATTAACAAATTATAATCACCATGTCCCTGCTCTCTGTCTAGCGTGTCTATCTGTCTCTCTGCATCCCGCGATCTCTCCCAGCATCTCGCGATATCTCCAGTAGCTAAGATACTATACTACATCCCTCCCTTGTTTAGAATTAAAGTACTACTTCAACATAAAAGTGTTTCATTACAAACAATCAAAGTAAATCCCTTGTGACTAACTGTCTATTACTGTTGCCTACAATAACACTGTACTGTAATGTTCACAACTCTTTTTTTTTTTTTCATTCATTAACAGATTCAATATGATGATTATTACAGTTGAACATAACTTTTTTTACAAAGTCACTTTACAGTTACTAAGTGTCCCTGTAACGTGCGGGCTTTCTTACAACCCTGCCACGCCTGGTAGTGACAACCTGCCATTCTGGAACAGGGGCAGAGTCGGGATCAGGTGGAATCTCGACTGCTGGAGTGATCTGAGCGAACTCCATGTCCAGATTGTCATTGAGAACGCGAGCCTCGGTTGGCTCCGGAACATCAAAGTCCATTACCACTGGAGTGTGGCGCAGATGTTTGACATTCCTGATGACCTTTGATCCATCTTCTGTGTTGATCAGTTCGAAAGAATTGTCCGATGTGTTTTTGAGTAACACATAGCGAGTGTCTCTGAATATGGAATCCAGCTTTCCGTTCTCCATACTAGCAATGTACACAACGTCACCAACTTCAAAGTTGTGTTCCTTCGCTCTTTTCTTCTGGTCAGCGTACTGTTTCATTTTGGTTCTGTACTCCTGGTGATGGTGTCGGATGTCATTTGTCTTCTTTCTGTTGTGTGATATGTCATCTCCCTTCTCCACGTTTGGAATCTTTGTACGAATGTCTCGTCCAAACATCAGCATAGATGGTGTCTCCCCCGACGCTCTGTGTGGCGTTGAACGATATGCCATCAGAATCTTAGGAAGCTCCTCCCCCCACACCTTTCCTTCACACTCGGCCGCTCTGAAGGCTTTCTTTAGGTATCGGTGAAATCTCTCAATTTTCCCATTCGATTTCGGATAATATGGAGATGCACGAATGTGTTTGACTCCACACGTCTTGAGGAACGACTCAAAAAGCTGTCCTACAAACTGCCTGCCATTATCCGTCACGACCTCTAGGGGGAATCCGAATCGAGAAAAGACCTTTGTCATTTCTGTAATGACAGTTGCTGATGATATGTCAGATATCACCACAGCCTCTGGAAATGAGGTATAGTAGTCAATCACAGTCAATATGAACTTGTTCTGGATAGGACCTACCAGATCGATACCTAACTTCGTCCAAGGTCTCGGTGGTAAGTCAAGTGGTTGGAGGGGTTGATCGTTCTGGAGCGGCTGATTGAGTACACAGGCGGAGCAGTTTCTAATGTCTCTTTCAACATCCAAATCCATGTTAGGCCAATAGAATTTACTCCTCAGGTACTGTTTTGTACGTACCACACCCTGATGCGTCTCGTGTCCGATCCTGAGTACTCGTTTTGTCATTGCTTTCGGTAACACAATCCTGTGTCCTCTCAGTACAAGTCCATCGTATGTGCATAACTCTTCTGCACACCTGTTGTATGGCTGTAAGGTTTCCGGAACCGGATTTGGCCATTTTCCTGTCTCCACGATCGTCTTCAACTGCATCAGTGTTTTATCCTCTGCCGTTTTCAGGCGAATGTCCTCCAGAGTTATGGCCTGTACATCATGCAGAGTCACTGACAACACTCTGTCGACATACAATTCCACATACTCATTGTCCTCAGTCTCTTGTAATGGAAGTCTTGATAGTGAATCTGCCACATTGGATTTTCCCACTATGTGTTCGATCTTGTAGTCGTACGGCTGTAGTCTCAAGCCTAATCTCTGTATGCGGGGTGGCGATAGTGTAGCTTTCTCTGGGTTGAACATGTAGATGAGGGGCTTGTGGTCTGTTTGTAGCGTAAACTTTCCTCCCCACAGGTATGTTCTGAAATGTTCCACAGCCCAAACACAACCTAGAGCTTCCCGCTCTATCTGAGAGTAGCGGCGCTCGGTTGGAGTCAATGAACGGCTCGCATACGCCACTGGCTTGTTCCGTCCATCTGATTGGGTTTGAAGTAAGACTGCTCCTAGTCCTACTGGGCTCGCATCACTGATGACTACTGTTGGTGCATTCAGCTTAAAGTAAGCCAGGCATGGCTCACTTACCAACGCGTCCTTCATTGCTTGGAACGATTTCTCTGTTTCTGTCGTCCACTCCCATTCCTGTCCTTTTCGAGTCAACTTCCTTAAAGGTTCTGATAGGTTCGCATAGCTCGGTATGAACTTCATCAGAAATCCGCAGGTGCCTAGGAATGAGCGAAGTAGCTGTACATTCTCAGGTCTTGGTGCTTTACAGATAGCTTCAACCTTCCTTAGATCTGGTTTAATTCCTTCGGCTGAGATCACATGACCAAGTATCTCAATCTGCTGTAGTCCGAATATGCACTTGTCTCTGTTCAGGGTTAGGCCTCTGTCCGTGAATCTCTGGAAGACTTGTCTCATTCTTTGTTCCAATTGCTCATCATTCTCACCGAAGATCACAACATCATCCATGTAACAGACGGTGCCCTGCATTCCGCAAAGCATCGAGTCCATAGCCTTCTGATAGGCTTCCGGTGCACTCGATAATCCAAAGGGGACTTTTCTGAAGCGGTAGCACCCTCTGTGAGTAATGAACGTGGTCAGGTGTCTAGATTCAGGGGCTAAGTCACACTGCCAAAACCCTTTCCGTGCATCTAACTTGGCAAACACTTTTGCTCCCTGCACAGCATGTAAGATGCTGTCTACAGTCGGTACTGGATGTCTTTCTCTGATCACAGCATGATTCACCTCCCTGAGATCTACACATAGCCTCACTTCCTTGGTGTCTTTCTTTGGAATTAGTAGTATGTTGGAGACCCATCCTGATCCTTCATTCACTTCCTCTATTATACCTTGGTCAAGCATCTTGTCTAACTCCTGGTTCACAGCCTCCAACATTGGATAAGGGACTCTCCTCAAACCCTGAGCTACAGGTGAGACTTTCTCATCGACTGTAACTTTATGACTGTAACCTTTAATTTGACCTAGTCCTTTAAAAAGTGAATGAAATTCATTTGCTAGATTACTGAATCTCTCTGTCTGTCCTACTGTGTTCACAGTTTCTCCAGGGTTCAGTATCTTCAATGCAAAGCTGGCTTTCCTACCTAGCAAGGCCTCAACCTTTCCTTCTATGACATAAACGTCATCTTTCACTACCTTGTCCTGCCATCTAATTTCTGCCTCAAAATAACCAGCACATCTAAGTGGTGTTGTCTGGGCATAGGCATAAAACCTCTTTCTGGTTGGTCGTAGTTCTGTCCTTCTGGACAATGTTCTTCTAAATAGGTCTTCTCCTATGAAGTTTCTACCACTTCCTGTGTCTATGACCATTTTTAGCTTTTGTCCATTTACTTTCAGTGTTTCAGTCCCTTCCGAATTAACTGCATTAATAAACTCATCTGACTCTGAGTCAGAAGGTTCATGCACTGCTCTAACTGGTTTACGAAATTTGGGCTTTTCTTCATCCCTATTTCTGTCACTATTCTTCCCTCCCTGTGCAAATATTTTCTTCCTACACACTCTTGCATAATGTCCAGTTTTTTTACAGTACAAACAAGTAGCAGTCCGAGCTCCACATTCATTTTCTCTGTGGGACGACATTCCACATCTGAAACACTTGGTGTCGCTGTTGTCATGCTCACCGTCATCATTTCTGCTTTCGCTTCTTCCGTTTGCTTTAGGTTTCATTTTCGTGTCGTCACCGCGACTCCTCCTCGTCGTGAAGTGAACCTGATTGTCCCGGGCTCTGTGACCACTGGCCTCCGAAAATAATCTAGACTCCGTCTGCGCAGCTTCAAAAGCTCTTGCAGTTGACAATGCTTTGTCTAAAACCAGTCCATCCTCCTGTAACAGTTTGTCACGCAGCCTCTTCATCGCACATTTCTCCACAATCTGATCCCTGATCATGTCATTCTCCAGTGCGCCGAAGTCGCACGATTTCGCTAGTTCCCGCAGTCCATTCACAAAAGCATCAACCGACTCGTCGGGAAACTGAGCTCTTTGTCTAAACTTGTGTCTTTCCAAAACCACATTTCTCCGTGGCGTAAAGTATACATCCAGGGCAGCAACAGCCTGCGCATGCGTACCTTTGTCTCCGGGTAGATTAGCAAAAATCCTCTGGGTCGGCGCACCAATACAATGCAGAAACGTGGCTCTTCTGACCGCGTCCTGTGCACTGACAGTCCCACTCGCAACTTCGAAGAAATTGTACGAGTCCTTCCATAACGTGTATTCCGTATACAAGTCCGATGCTCCCAGGTTCAATGGGACTGGCGGGGCTAGTTGAGCGTGGAAAGCAGGCGCCGGCGGCACTGGTGCAGCAGCAGCCTGTTGTCCCTCCTGCGACATGGTGGTCACTCGTGGTTCAGTCTGCGTTTCCCCGGCGTATTAGACGTGAAATCCGTGTCGTCTTGTTGCCTTCGACTTCATAGCAAACTATCCCATCCTCGTCGCCAAATGTTGTGTTGTCCATAAATGATCAGTCAGGTTCTTATTAACTCGATTTATTAACAAATTATAATCACCATGTCCCTGCTCTCTGTCTAGCGTGTCTATCTGTCTCTCTGCATCCCGCGATCTCTCCCAGCATCTCGCGATATCTCCAGTAGCTAAGATACTATACTACAATTACTGTCCTTCTCAACACTCTGATCTCACTAAAAGACTAGCAGCACGAAACAGCAATATCGACGAGATGCGCTATGCATAGAGAAGAAATCCGAAGTTGAATTTGCAACATTTTGCAACAAATTATTCTAAATCTGCCCATATGTGGACACGTCAGAATTTTGCGGTTTTCACTGGCTTGCAATGTTTTTTCTTGGAAAGAGGGGTCGAATCCAAAGGAATAGCTTTAACGAGACTTTATTTGTATAAAGTATTTTCGGTATGGTAAACTGATGCTCTGAAGTAAAGAGAGATTGGAGATGTGCCTTAGCACGTGCGAGAGTGTTCTCCTAGCTGATCCTAACCACAAACCCACGTATGGTAATCGCTGCCGGGAGAGTTCTAAAGGTTTCGTGGCCAGGTGGTCTTCTTTATGGGCTCAGCGAGGACCGGAAGACTCGGAGAGAAACCGGTGTGACGTAATCCTCGGTTTTCCCCGCCTGGTCTGTGATGCTGCCCTCTGTGGCTAAAGTATCTATTGTAGCCTTCAGTAATGTCCTGCTTTCCCTTGTGGCTATGTGTAGTATTTACGGCTTATATATTTGGTCCTACCCCCTATTGGTTAAGTGAGGGAAATACAGCTTGTGTTCCTAAAATACGTAACAGTCCCTCCTTGGTCATCTTAGATGACCATACAATAATATTTTAAATTATAAACACCATTTACCACACCGAAAACATAGTCAAAGTAGAATCTATCATCAACACCATCAACCGTCATGGAAGAACCTCTTGAAGAGAGGGGAAAAACCACTACGCGTCCCCATAATACTGAGACGGCATTCACGTTGTGGGTCTTGTTGAAAATACAGGTCATTATTTAACAATACAACAATGAACATGAATCTTGTTATCATACAATCACATGGCCAAACAGCACACAAACAAAACTATCAATAGAAATCCTGAGCTAATACTTTTGGTCATGTGCTACAAGGTCATAAAATATTCAACAGGTGCGAAAGTAACGTAAAAATTGATGGTCATAACACAATTTTAAAATTTCAAAATGATTGATAGACTAAGATGGATTTGGGGGGTTCAGGTGATCTTCGTGTATTGGTGCGCCGGTTCCTGTGGGTGGTTTGGGCATGGATTTGGGGAGTTCAAGTGATCTTCGTGTATTGGTGTGCCGGTTCCTGTGGGTGGTTTGGGCATGGATTTGGGGAGTTCAAGTGATCTTTCTGTCGCCGTCGGGTCTGTAATTCATGAACCCAAGACTCGTCCCTCCTTGTCAAGGGCTCATCTCAGAGAGGTTACTCCTACACCATGGGAGCCTCCTCACAAGTTCTCCGTCGTCGTGTCAGCAACAGGTGGCCTGTAAAACAATCGTCTCAAGGAAGATCAACAGTACCATTATCAATGCAGCGAGAGAGAGAGAGAGAGAGAGAGAGAGAGAGAGAGAGAGAGAGAGAGAGAGAGAGAGAGAGAGAGAGAGAGAGAGAGAGAGAGAGAGAGAGAGAGAGAGAGAGAGAGAGAGAGAGAGAGAGAGAGGGGGAGGGGGAGAGAGAGAGGGGGAGAGAGAGGGGGAGAGAGAGAGAGAGAGAGAGAGAGAGAGGATGTAACACTTAAGTCGAGGCCCCCTGTTGCTCTTGAGCAATGGCGTTTGTTTCAGAAAGGGCTCCGACTACAAAGACTGTGGAGGTACGAACAAAGGAAACGCACGTTTCCAAGACGCGTTGTCCCTTTAAATCGTACACCACGTGGTACATCCAAAATGCTGCAGAAACAAACTAGTTTTGGATCTCTATAAGAAGTATGAGATTCCAGCAAGTTTGTCCCCACGGCGGGTTAGCGAGGGACTTGATAGCAGATGGGTTGTACTGCGTAAGTGCTACCTCTACGGCTGCGTTTTATACTAACCAAAATTGCACATTAGATGTTACATGAACCGGGCTGTGAGGAATCAATTAGATTTGAACTCCTTGGCTAACGCCGGCCAAGCCTCCGTCCGGTTCAATATGCAACTAAGCTAGATTAACGTTAAAAACCTGACCTTTCCTCGCCCCGCCGTAAGAGTTCGGAAGTTTATGGCCGGTAATAAATATACCTTATGGTGGCCCGGCTGAACTCGAAGCTTATCACCAAATAAATAACACTTAACCACAGGTAATACGTCTCCCACGTTGGTACAAACATTTAGATCTAATCAGGATTGGATACAGTCTATCTACAAACCCATATAAAACACACTCCGAGCCCTTTACTTCGTGAGCTCGTTATTCAATTTCAATCTGTTAGCGTATCCTAGGCCGTTCGTCTAACCGGCTGTATGAATTTAAACCAGTCCGAGATTACACGTCCCCGCAACCAGTCGAAGGCAGTACAAGCTATTCACCTAATGTTACTAATCTAACTATACAGAGTTTAGTCATTGACAACAGGTTCTGTTTACCTTTCTTGTGGCGCCTGTAAGTAGCTTGTACTGCTCCCGACGGCCCCGCGGTCGCAAGTCTCGGTCCGGAACTTTCCAATCACGTCAGGGTCACCAAATTGCAATGTTTTTTCTTGGAAAGAGGGGTCGAATCCAAAGGAATAGCTTTAACGAGACTTTATTTGTATAAAGTATTTTCGGTATGGTAAACTGATGCTCTGAAGTAAAGAGAGATTGGAGATGTGCCTTAGCACGTGCGAGAGTGTTCTCCTAGCTGATCCTAACCACAAACCCACGTATGGTAATCGCTGCCGGGAGAGTTCTAAAGGTTTCGTGGCCAGGTGGTCTTCTTTATGGGCTCAGCGAGGACCGGAAGACTCGGAGAGAAACCGGTGTGACGTAATCCTCGGTTTTCCCCGCCTGGTCTGTGATGCTGCCCTCTGTGGCTAAAGTATCTATTGTAGCCTTCAGTAATGTCCTGCTTTCCCTTGTGGCTATGTGTAGTATTTACGGCTTATATATTTGGTCCTACCCCCTATTGGTTAAGTGAGGGAAATACAGCTTGTGTTCCTAAAATACGTAACAGGCTACAATGGTGCATCAGTGGCTGCTGGTAATGCAACCTCAAAGAAGCCGAATTCTAGGGGCTGTTTTCATCATTATTATGTTTTTGGGTTTTTTATTCGAAGGCACAGCGATCCGGGGCAATTCCCATAAGATGAGTGATCCGGGGCTATAGCCTCGAATGCCCAGGTCTAACAACGCGCCTGTATAGGGTGCTCGCCATTTTGTAGTGGTTTTCGAATTCTCAGTGGTTAATTTCATGCACTTTATCAGGGCTTTCAAGTTTTGAACTGAGTTCAGAGTGAGATTTTGTGAGGGGGGGGGGGGGGGGGGGGGGGGGGTGTCCACAGACATGGTGACTAATGTATGATAGTAAGCATTATTGGCCCTTAACACTAATATTCAGAAAGAACACTGCCTCAAAAGTACACGACGGTAACTAAGGAAGTCAAACCGTCCAATCTGAAGGCTCTACTTAACCACTCCCCCTACTCACTTCCACCAATGCAAAGCGAACAGACCTGAGTAGGGGAGGGCGTAGCCTAACTAGTTAGTGAACGACCCAGAGAAACGCAACGCAAATTCAATGTGAACATGTATGAAGCTTTAATAAAATCCCGGACGATTTTAAAATTCCGCCACACATTTTTTTTTAAAGTGTCTCAAAAAGAGAGCATGTCCGGGCAAAAGAGGACGTCTGGTTACCCTACGTACGGGAAACCCATTTCATTCTGTCGTGTTCTTGAAGAAAGTAGTTTAAACCGGATCGCTTTTAACTCACTTTATTTGTTAAAGTATTTCGGTATGGTAACTATGAAGCAAAAGGAGGGGAAATGCATTTGACACGCATGGAAGAAACGGCTGGCCTTGTCTACCTGACGACTGCCCTATGTTTCTGACCTTATCTAGCTCCCGATCCCCGTTTGTATCAAGTAGGCGTGGCCTATGTGAAGTAGGCGTGGCCTATGTGACGTCTAGGCTCCGGCTTCCTCACCTGTCTAAAGGTGCTGCCATCTGTGGCTGGAGTAATTATTGCAGCTTATATGTTCGATCCTGCTCCCCTTGTGGCTATGTATAGTAATTACAGCTTATATGTTTGATCCTGCTTCCTTGTGGCTATGTCGGGGCAGCTTATGTGCTTAAAATACATAACAATTCCTACTTGTTCCACTGCGCTATCCTGGTCATTTCTCTGCCTGAGAAATACGAAGTGTGGCGTGTGAGCGTGTGCATGGGTTGAATTGCGTGTGTCTCACGCCGAATGCGTGAGACTTGAGAGCCCTGCTATATAGTGGACTTAAAATACCGACATTTTGGGTGAACATACGATGTTCCCCACATGTTACTCCAGTATACCACAATGCAATGCGGCCGTGTTTTTCCGGAGGCGAAGAAGAAGCTGAACAACCGCGAAAACGACTACATTAAAGGCAATAGGTCCATCGAGGCTCCGGCTTTCGTTTAGAAATGTCAACAATTTATTTGGGATTTAACATAGAAAATGTAACAATCAAAATAATTTAAAAAAAACCTTGATCAAGGAAATGTAACATTCAAAATCAATACAACCTCCAACTTTCCTCGTGAGGGCCCGGTTTGTTTACATGATGTGGGCGCATCTGTCTGCGTCACACAAATACCCGGCGCATTTAGGGCGCACTCACACTAGGCCATCTGTACCGTGCCCAAGTCCGTTTCACACCTGTACCGTGCTAAAGTACGAGTACGGTCTACGCGTTTACGAGTACGCGTTTACACTCCCCGAGGTAAATTGCCTGCTTGAGCTAAAACCCCGGTTTACCCTCCCGGACCCTGCACACATTGGAGGTTTATTGGGTTTCATTCTGTTGTAAATGCGACGGTTGCGTGGGGGGGGAGGGGGGTGCAACACCAGGGGTGTTGCTGTGCTGTCTCCACAGAGACAACGCAGCGATATGAACATGAGCAGTTTGTTTTGTTCTTCATTTCAATAAAGAATCTTTGTTTAGCACTTGTCATTTATTATAAAGACGGAGCATCTTACATGCGACTTCACTATATGAACTCAGTACTAAATCTGCCCTGTAGTAACAGTAATCGCTCATTAGTAGGACCGCTACCGACACCTTCTGGCAACATGTGGAACTACAGATATCACCACATCCCCCTTTCTCTGAAGCATGAAAAACTAAACGCATCACAAGTGTCAGTAATTACTTTAGACAACTTTTCCATTAAACTGCATGGACTTCTTTTCTCATTATAGGTAGTAACAACAAACATCATAACTCATTCTTGGTATTTAGTTATGTAAGAAAAAACACAATGGCTAATTAATTACTGTAACTAAACTCAAACATTAATGCCATAACACATAACACATTAACTCATTTCCTTTTTTTTTTTTTACAGGTCAAGTCTCTCAGGTTTCTTGATATGTCTAGCGGATCTTCTTATCAGCATTTCACCTGGAACAGAAGTATTAGTTAGATTATCAGTGTCTGTGTCTGTGTTGCAGTGTGCATTATGTGTGGAGATTGACTCGGACTCAGCTTGAGTTTGACTGAGCTCTTGGTCTGGAACAGTCTCTGGTGTTGCTGGTGTTTTCAGGAGACTGCGCCGGTTTCGCCTGATGATCTGTCCTTCTGGTGTTTTCACAGTGTAGGACTGTGGAGCGACCTCTTGAAGAACAGTAGCTTTCGTCGTCCATCCTTCAGGACTTTCAATCCTGACTGCGTCGTCCCTGGACAGTGGTGGAAGCGGCTTTGCTGTTCTGTCATAGAAATTATTTTGTTTCATTTTCTGATGTTTCAGCTTTTGTTCCAGCTTTGGGCGTTTCTTTTGCTTTGCAGAGGTTGGAAGTGTTGTTCGAAGCTTTCTATTCATCAGCAGCTCAGCAGGTGACAGTCCGCATTCCAGAGGTGATGCTCTGTAGCTCAGTAGAGCCAGGTAAGGATCGGAAGCACTGTCTGCAGCCTTTTTCAACAGCTGCTTCAGGATGTGAACGCCTTTCTCTGCTTTGCCATTAGACTGTGCATACAGTGGGCTAGATGTGACATGCTTGAAATCATAGACTTTTGCGAAGTCTTGCCACTCCTTGCTACTGAAGCATGGTCCATTGTCACTCATTACTGTATGCGGAATGCCATGTCTGGCGAAGATGGACTTGGCATGTGTAATGACACAGTTGGATGTTGTGCTTGAGAGTAATGCCATCTCAGGGTAATTTGAGAAATAGTCAATTACTACCAAATAATCCTTTCCTTTCAGGTGGAACAAGTCCATTCCTACTTTGTGCCAAGGTGTTGTTGTCACATCAGTTACCGTCATTGGCTCTTTTGTTTGTTTGTTTCTGTATTTCAGGCATGTCTCGCATTTGCCTGTCATGTTGTTAATGTCTTTGTTAAGTCCTGGCCAGTATACTGTGTCTCTTGCCCTTCTTTTACATTTTTCGACACCTAAGTGTCCTTCATGAATTCTCTGCAGTAGCTCTTTTCTAAGTGTGCGTGGAATGACTATTCTGTTTTGTTTTAACAACAGTCCATTGACTACACTCAGCTCACCTCTGACGTGGAAGAACTGTGGACAGGATCCTGCAGCCCGTCCATCCCGGATGTTCTCCATGACGCGCTGTAGCTCTGGATCTTTCACCGTCTCGTCGATGATCTGCCGCGTCTTGGCGTCGGACACAGGAAGCGCTGCGGACACCGTGTTGACGTGCACCTGGACATCTTCTTCAGTCGTGCTCGCACAACCCTTGATAGGAGCTCTTGACAATGCATCGGCGAGAATGAGGTGCTTGCCTGGTGTGTAGATGAGTTCAATGTCATACCTCTGCATCTTCATCATCATGCGCTGTATCCGTGGTGACATTTCATTCAGGTTCTTTTTCATTATTGCAACGAGTGGACGATGGTCAATCTCAACTGTGAAGGTGGGTAGGCCGTATATGTAGCTGTGAAACTTTTCAAGGCCAAACACTAATCCGAGACATTCTTTTTCAATTTGTGCATATCTGCACTCAGTCTCTGTCATTGACCTAGATGCATATGCTACAGGTTTCCAGTGCTCACCTTCGGCTTGTAGTAGTACCGCACCGATTCCATCTTTCGAAGCATCTGTCGACACCTTGATTCTTTGGGTTGGGTCGAAGAATGTCAGCACAGGTGTGGCAGTGAGTGCATCTTTGAGCTTTAGCCACTCGCGCTCATGGTTGGCTGTCCAGTTGAAGTTGTTTTCTTTGTGGAGGAGCTCACGCAGGTGAGTTGTTTTCGCTGAGAGATTGGGTATGAATTTCCCGATGACGTTTACCATTCCCATGATGCGTAGGACACCTGGTTTGTCTGTGGGCTTTGGCATGTTCATTATGGCGTTGATCTTTTCTTCATCTGCCTGTATTCCCTGAGCTGAGAGCTTGTCTCCGAGGAACACGATCTCTTGAGCAGCAAACTGGCATTTGTTTTTGTTGAGCTTTAATCCATTATCTTGTATTCGCTCTAGAACACTGGTCAGTCTCTGATTGTGCTGCTGGATTGTGGACCCCCATATAATTATGTCATCTACATAGGCTCTTACTCCATCCAGGCCTTCGATGATGTGCTCCATTGCCCTATGAAAGATTTCAGAGGCGGATATAATTCCAAAGGGGAGCCTCTGGAAACAGTATCGTCCAAAGGGTGTATTGAACGTACACATCTTGGTACTGCTCTCATCCAGCCTCAATTGCCAAAAACCTTGTGATGCATCCATTTTTGAGAAGTACCTGGCGCCTGCCATCTCGCTGGTGATCTCCTCTCGCTTGGGTATTTGGTAGTGTTCACGCTTGATATTTTCATTTAGGTCTTTTGGATCCATGCATATCCTAAGTTCTCCATTCTTTTTCTTTACGCAGACCATGGAATTAACCCACTCCGTTGGTTCTTCGATCTTTTTTATCACTCCAAGCGCCGTCATCCGCTCCAGCTCTTTCTTCAAGCTGTCTCTGAGTGCCAGTGGAACTCTTCTTGCGGCATGAACAACTGGCTGTGCGTTGTCTTTCAGTTGAATTTTGTATGTAAATGGCAGCATACCAAAACCTCTGAAGACGTCGGAGAAGTTCTGCACGATCGTGTCCGCAGAGTCAGGTGAGTCAGTCCTGCTGGTGTTGATCCGGTACACTCTTTTCACTAGCTCCAAGCTTTCACAGGCTTTGTCCCCTAGCAGTGAATCAAGTCCTTCAGGAACAACTGAGAAGAGCAGGTGATGCACTTTATCCTTGACTGTGACTTCCAGCTTGCATGTGCCTAAACACTCAATGCTCTGTCCATTGTAGTCTTTTAGTGCGAGTGTTTTCTTCTGTATTTTTGGTTTTTCTCTCATTGCCTTCACATCTGACATGCTGATCAAGTTTGCTTTTGCACCAGTATCTAGCTTCATTGTAACTACAGTCCCATTAATTTGCAGTGGTGCTATCCATTTGTCTGATTTAACAGCGTTTATCTGTGCTTTTGGTTCATCTTCACAGTTCACAGTGGAAATAAAGAATGTCTCACCTAATTCCGGATCTTCCACGACATTCACCGATCTTCCTCTCTGTTTCTCTTTTCGTTTCGAAAAACACTGTTTGGCAAAGTGATTATTGCCTTGGCAGTTGCTGCACTGCTTGCCGAAAGCAGGGCATTCTCTGGGCTTATGCTGTGTGCCGCACCGTTTGCACTGAAACTGTCCCGTTTTCTGTCCACTGGAATGTCCCCGACGTGCATTGTGGTGCTTAGAAATGGCGCCAACATCTGCCATCTCTCGCAGGTTAGCATTGCTAGTCGCTGCGTCACTGAACGTTCGCACATGCTTTTTGCTTAGCTCGCTAGCCTGGGCTATTTTCACCGCTCCATCTAGCTTTAGTTCAGTCTCCCTCATCAGTCTTTCCCTAACCTTCTTGTCATCAATTCCGAATACGATCTGGTCCTTTATCATCGAATCTTTGAGGGTTCCAAAATTGCATGATTGTGCTTTTATCTTCAAGTCTGTGACGAAGCCGTCAACACTCTCCCCTGGCTGCTGCAGCCTTGAACGGAATACGTATCTCTCGTACGTCTCGTTTTTTTTGGGTGAACAATACGCTTCGAACTTGGCTAGCACAGTACTAAACTTGGATTAGTCTTCCCCATCCTCATATATGAAGGTGTTGTATACTTCAATGGCTTGTGGCCCAGCTATAGTGAGTAATAACGCTACCTTTCTTGCGTCCGGTTTGTTGTCCAGCCCCACTGCCTCGATGTAGAGCCGAATCTGTTGCTGAAATGTGCGCCAATTACTGTCGACGTTTCCCGTTAGCTTTAGGTGTCCGGGAGGTCTCATCAAGTTCTCCATCGTCGAATTTGTAGGCGACTGTCCGCTTTTCCAGAACCGAAACTCACTCACTTCACGTCTTTTACTCCTGGTACCATGTTTTGTTCTTCATTTCAATAAAGAATCTTTGTTTAGCACTTGTCATTTATTATAAAGACGGAGCATCTTACATGCGACTTCACTATATGAACTCGGTACTAAATCTGCCCTGTATTAACAGTAATCGCTCATTAGTAGGACCGCTACCGACACCTTCTGGCAACATGTGGAACTACAGATATCACCACACAGTTAACTTCTAACTTGAGAGAAAGTGAAATACGCGAGCTGCTGATCATGTGAGAGAAGGTGATGCAGTCTTAATAAACAAAGACGTTGAAAGATGGTGCGATCTACGAGAGAGACGCAGAGGAACTGTCCTTACAAGGCTTTTGTCGGGATAAAAAACAAGTAGTCAGCAAAATAAAGAATATGTTGGCGTTTTTGCACTTGTAAATAGTTAGTCGCGTTTGTAGCCTACACTCACACGTGGACTTATTCTTGCATGCGGGTGTCTTCATTCATGAAAAAAATTTAAACATTTGGGACTGCGCAAATTATTTTAAAGAGGTCTAGACTCCGTGCGCAGCCCCGCCTTCTCCAGTGAACCAAGAAAGCCTATACTCTTTCGTATACGTTTTCAGGATTTTATAAATGCGTTTGATTCTAGAGATTAATATTCTGAAAGAATTTTGAGTCCAGGTCAATCTGGTGAGGAAAAATAAGCCTAATTCATGATTCTCTCAATAACGCCACCTTTGGGTGCAGTACCACAAATTTGGGTTTATGGGTAGAGGGGGTTATTGGTAACCGTACTTGAAAATTTTAAGAGTTTTCGACTTACGGTATAGGCTCCAGTATGACTTTTACAGAATTTGAGGGGAAAAAAAAACGTCACTACGCTGCTCGGACCCCTAATAATATATACAGAGGGTCTATGAAGTGGTGGTAGAAGAGCCGTAGTGTTCTTGGAACAGATAGTTCTTGAGATGAGTTCTAAAGAGAGGGAAGGAGGGACAGTCAAGGAGGGATTGAGGAAGGTAGTTCCAGAGTTTGGGGGCCATGGCGCTGAAAGACCTGCCACCAAGGGTAGAAAGTCTGGTGCGGGGGACAGAGAGGAGATTGTGGTCAGATGAGTGATCCGGATGGAATGTAAGGGGTCATTAGGTCACAGAGGTAAGGAGGAGCAAGGTCATGGATGGCTTTGCTAGAATTTTGAATTTGATTCGGGACAGAACTGGTAACCAGTGTAGCTGAGATAGAATAGAAGTGATGTGAGCAGATTGCTTGGTATGAGTGAGTAGTCTGGCTGCTGTATTTTGAACATATTGCATTCTTTGAAGTGATTTAGTATGGACCACGACTCGAATAATGACCAGAAAGGACCTTTAGACAACCCGACAGTCAGTGTTGTGCCTGAACGCGTTCATTGAACGATAGTTCATGAACTCGTTCATATTCTGGGCGAACGTGAACTGAACGTACTGTATTACTGCCTGATGAACGTTATTGTGAACTCGTTCATTCTGGGGTCTGTGAACGGCACACTCACTCGGTTTAACTTCGTTCAATGGGGGGTTATTTGTTTATCAACACGGCGGTTGCGCGCGCAGAACGCCGTGTTGTTTGACCGGTTGCCATTGTAGCGTGGCACAGAATGCAAACCCAAAGGCTCAGTCTGGTGCTACACATTTATTATTTGGGTTCCTGCAAAATGCAAGAAAATGAACTTATAAGTGACAATGACTACACAGTATTCTTCAATTGTACTCATCTGCAGGGAATCTCATTGTCTGACGTAATCAAAATAATAACAAAAATAACAATGCATAAAAATAAAGTATTACACCATTCCTGTCACTATATTGTGCAATATGTTTACCAGCTACATCACAAGTCTCTGACATCATGCACAATAATAATACCGGATACACTGCCTAATTATCCCATGCAACAAATGTCATAAAATAGCCAAATCGTAATTAAGACGTTTCTGTTCCTTTAAATGTAACATAAGGTGTTAAATGGGCTTTTTATATTATCAGTCCTGAATTAAAGCTAAATTGTATTACAGTGGACCTTCTAATATCAATAACATTATACTATTGCCCACAAAATCAATACAATAGGACACAATGGTGAAATGCAGTAAAACACCAGTTTCTTACTGAACCTTCATAAACGGCCATAACAGTTCCCAGAATCATAACATGAGCAGCGGGCTCCCTCGTAAGGGCTCATTGTCAAGGCATCCGCCGCGTGCCAGTACCACCATCCTAACATGGCGGCCGCAACACTACATTAGCTGCTAACTGGCTAATCAAGACGGTGATGCGGTGAGCCACTCATAAACACCTTATAACATAACACAGTGTTATCATCATACAGTGCAACCATTCTCTCCACTCCCCGTTCTAGCCTAATATCACCAGCTTACCTGCAAAATGCAAGAAAATGAACTTGTAAGTGACAATGACGACACAGTACTCATCTGCAGGGAATCTCATTGTCTGACGTAATCACGCAAGATTTTCACCCTATTACTTTCCAGCAACTCTGCTGCTAATGTAGCGCATTTGCCACCTACTGGCGATTTATGGGTAGTACACCTTCACAATTACACTAACAAATATGAATACTGTAGGCCTACACTGTATTTGAACTCAAAATAATGACTCTCTATCCGTATACACATATGAACAGGTGGAAAATGTATACACACATTGAATTAAAGAGATACTCATTTAATGAGCGTCAACAGACTTATTGCGCCACATGTGCAAAATGCTTTTCAGAGCGAGTGAAGCACTTTTCGACCAACAATGTGATTCTGACCTTACAATGTTGATATTGCTCAAAACTAATGGACTTCACTTCCAAATGGTCGTGTATTGCTTAAATAACCCTTTTGTAAGCAAAATAACACGTTTTCATTGAACGGAACAGAAATATCAACTTTTTCTAGTTTTTACGTGTGCAAAATGCTTTTCAGAGCGAGAGAATCACTTTTTGACCAACAATGTGATTGTGACCTTACAATGTTGATATTGCTCAAAACTGATGGAATTCACTTCCAAATGGTGGTTTATGCTTAAATAACCAATTTTCAAGCATAAAAACACGTTTGCATTGAAAGAAACAGAAATATCAACTTTTCTAGTTTTTATGTGTGCAAAATGCTTTTCAGAGCTTGAGAATCGCTTTTCGACCAACAATGTGATTCTGACCTTACAATGTTGATATTGCTCAAAACTAATGGACTTCACTTCCAAATGGTCGTGTATTGCTTAAATAACCCTTTTGGAAGCAAAATAACACGTTTGCATTGAACGGAACAGAAACATCAACTGTTATAGTTTTTATGTGTGCATAATGCTTTTCAGAGTTAGCGAATCACTTTTTGACCAACAATGTGATTCTGACCTTACAATGTTGATATTGCTAAAAACTAATGGAATTCACTTCCAAATGGTGGTTTATGCTTAAATAACCCATTTGTAAGCATAATAACACGTTTGAATTGAATGGAAAATAAATATCAACTTTTCTAGTATTTATGTGTGCAAAATGCTTTTCAGATCGAGAGAAGCACTTTTTCACCAATGATGTAATTCTGACCTTACAATGTTGGTATTGCTTAAAACTGATGGAATCCACTTCAAAATGGTGGTTTATGCTTAAATAACCCTTTTGTAAGCATAATAACACGTTTGCATTGAACGGATCAGAAATATCAACTGTTTTAGTTTTTATGTGTGCAAAACGCTTTTCAGAGCTTGAGAATCACTTTTCGACTAACAATGTGATTACAATGTTGATATTGTTCAAAACTGATGGACTTCACTTCCAAATGGTCGTGTATTGTTTAAATAACCCTTTTGTAAGCAAAATAACACGTTTGCATTGAACGGAACAGAAATATCAACTGTTCTAGTTTTTATGTGTGCAAAATGCTTTTCAGAGCGAGAGAAGCACTTTTCGACCAACAATGTGATTCTGACCATACAATGTTGATATTGCTTAAAACTGATGGAATTCACTTCCAAATGGTGGTTTATGCTTAAATAACCCATTTGTAAGCATAATAACACGTTTGAATTGAAATGAACAGAAATATTCACTTGTCAAGTTTTTATGTGTGCAAAATGCTTTTCAGAGTGAGAGAAGCACTTTTTGACCAACAATGTGATTCTAACCTTACAATGTTTATATTGCTCAAAAATAATGGAATTCACTCCCAAATGGTGGTTCATGCTTAAATAACCCTTTTGTAAGCATCATAACACGTTTGCATTGAAATGAACAGAACTATTCACTTTTCTAGTTTTTATGTGTGCAAAATGCTTTTCAGAGCGAGAAAAGCACTTTTTGACCAACAATGTGATTCTGACCTTACAATGTTGATATTGCTCAAAACTAATGGAATTCACTCCCAAATGGTGGTTTATGCTTAAATAACCCATTTGTAAGCATAAAAACACGTTTGCATTGAAATAAACAGAAATATAAATTTTTCTAGTTTTATGTGTGCAAAATGCTTTTCAGAGCGAGAGAAGCACTTTTTGACCAACAATGTGATTCTAACCTTACAATGTTGATATTGCTCAAAACTAAAGGAATTCACTCCCAAATGGTGGTTTATGCTTAAATAACCCTATTGTAGGCATAATAACACGTTTGCTTTGAAAGGAACAGAACTATTCACTTTTCTAGTTCATATGTTTGCAAAATGCTTTTCAGAGCGAGAGAATCACTTTTTGACCATCAACGTGATTCTGACCTTACAATGTTGATATTGCTAAAAACTAACGGAATTCACTTCTAAATGGTTGTGTATTGTTAGCAGATGAGGTTTGCCCAGTCCTGGCGTGTATACCCAGTGCTAGGCCGAACTAATATGTAGAGGAAAATACCACACAGTGATGCATCAGTACTGTTTGACTGGAACTAAGTCATTTATTGAACACCAGCATATATGAACACTCCTTCAGGTCACATGCTCATCCAGGGACACCCCATTGGCTGCCATCGAACACAACACCCATGGTGACAATTGAGGGCACACTCATACATCTCAACACCCCCACTTGCTCTCACATTGGTACATAATTAAACAAATGAAAATAAAGAAAAACATTAAGGTTCTCTACCTTCATCATGCACATTAATTTACATACATGGTTAGTTTCCAAACATAAACTTTGTAAACTTAATCTACTTATACTGTGTTGCAGGTTTTGTCATCACATCTGCTACCATCTGTTCTGTCGGGCAAAAGTTCAAACTTATCTTTCCATCACCAACAGTTGACCTCACAAAATGATATTTTATGTCAACATGCTTACTCCTTTGCCTGTTCACAGGATTCTTTGCTAATGCTATTGTACCTTGGTTATCCTCATAAACCTTAGGCACTGGGTATGGATGTCTGTCAATGCCCTCTAACAGCTGAACTAGGTACAAAACCTCTTGTGTAGTAGAGGCTAACGCCATGTACTCTGCCTCACAAGTTGATAGTGCGACAGTGGGCTGCTTTTTGGTTTTCCATGAGATCAAAGGTCCATTTTCATTTAAGCTTACACAATACCCTGTGGTACTGCGTCTGTCAGTTGTGTCAGCTGCCCAATCTGCACCGCTGTAGGCGTGTAGTTGCAGTTTTCCATTGGGACTTTTTGTGAAGCACATTTCTTTTTCACTTGTGCCTCTTAGATATCTCATTACCTGTTTAACAGTAGTCCACTGTTCTTCTGTCGGCTCCGAAAAATACTGTGACAGTTTACTTATTACAAAACTCAGATCGGGTCTTGTGCATGTAGTTAAATAAATCAGGCTTCCAACAGCCTCTCTGTATTTTTTGACATCGCTCATCACTTGAGCATCATTAGTGAAGTTCAACTTTTGTTCACAAGGTGTCGTCCTAGGTTTACATTTTGCATATTAAACCTCTCTAGTATTTTTTCCACATATCTCGTTTGCGACATTTTCACACGTCGATCATTTTGGTCAAAAACAATACCAAGAAAAAGTCTTAGTTTCCCCAAGTCTTTCATTTTGAACCGTGCCGAGAGCATCTCCTTCACAGACTTCAGTGAATTTTCATCACTGGCACCAATGATTAAGTCATCAACCCATATTAAGATGATCACTTTTACTTTTTCTGTCTCCTTTGTGTAAACACAATGATCAGCAGGATTTTGCACAAAGTTGTTTTTACTCAAATACTCGTGCAGTAACTTGTTCCAATTTCTGCCCGATTGTTTAAGTCCATACAGCGACCTCTTTAGCTTGCATACCAACTTTGTATCTGTGCCAGATTTTTCCTCATAACCTTCCGGCTGTTCCATATAAATGTCAAAATCTATTGGTGCATGTAGGTAGGCTGTTTTGACATCCATCTGATGTAATATCAGGTTTTCTTGCACCGCTTTTTGCATCAAGACTCTGACACTAGTCAGGTTAGCAGTAGGAGAAAAGTCTCCCCATAATCCACACCAACCCTTTGACTGTATCCTTTTGCCACATAGCGTGCCTTGTATTTTTCTGATCCATCTGCATTGTTTTTAATAGCATAGACCCATCTACCCCCCACTGCTTCCTTGTCCTCAGGCAAGTTTGTAAGGATAAATGTGTCATTTTCTTTTAATGATCGTATCTCCTCATCCATCGCATTAACCCATTCTTTTGAATGATGTGAGGTTACAGCTTCTCTGAATGTTAAGGGTATGTTAGACGCTACTCTGTAACAATAATCTATGTTAGTGAGTACTTGATCATCACTCTCATAGTCGCCTAACACATAATTACTTAAGTCACCTGGTCTCTTCCTCTCTCTTGAAGGGTAACGCTTGTGCTCAAGTGTCTGTGTGTAGCTGTGTACTTCAGGCATAGAACCTGGCACCTGGTCCTGTGTATGTGCTGGACTCACATCAGTATCTTTCCTGTTATTGTAAGCTGTATTCTGCAGCTCAGAATCACCATTGACAGGTGTCAGCTCAGAATCATCATCGACAGGTGTCATGTCAGTCTGTGTCTGCCTCTCTTCGTTTATTTTGTTGATAAACTTCACCAGTCTATGCTTCTGTATTTTTCCACTGTCAGGAAAATAGACCATATAGGCTGGACTGTTCTTGTCGTACCCGACGAAAATTCCCTTTTCACACCTTGAGTCTAATTTTCTCTTTTCCTGTTTGTAAGCATAGCACTCTGAACCAAACTTTTGCATTCTGGATAAGTTAGGTCGTTTCCCTTTTAGCAGTAAGTAAGGTGTCTGCTTCATGCGATTGTTAAAACATCTGTTTCTCACTATAGCTGCTGTCTGGACTGCATAGGTCCACAGCTCTCTTGGCAGCTTACTGTCCAATAGCAAACACCTGGCCATGTCAAATAGTGTGCGCCAGTTTCGCTCAGCAGTGCCATTCTGATGTGGCGAGTATGGGGCTGAAGTCTCATGTCTAATGCCATTGTTGCTGAGTAGCGCTTGGTAATGTTTACCCGTAAACTCAGTACCATTGTCAGACCTGATACACTTAATCTTGCCATAGGGCGCTGTGTCGGCAATAAACTTTTCTGTTGCCTGAATTGTGTCACTCTTATTCTTCAGAAAGTACACAAATACTGCACTGGAAAAATCATCGGTAAATGATAATGCGTACCTATACCCGTCTCTGGACTCTGGGTCTATAGGTCCTGCTACATCTGTGTGCACCAGCTCTAAGGGTGCTTTCGCCCTTACATCCGGCTCCCTGTTTCTAGTTTGAGCAAACTTTCCCTGAATGCAGACTTCACAATTTAAGGCTGACATGTCGGTTTTACCCTTGATTTCCATACCATCAACAACATTTTGTAGTTTCTGAACATCATCGTAGTTACAATGCCCCAAGATTTCGTGCCATGTCTGCACATCATAGACAGCTTTACATTGGTCTTCACACTCACCATTTACTGTATGTAAGTAGAACAGTCTGTTATACTCATGAACGTTGCATCTTGCACCATCTCTGCATATAAGGGCATCTTCTCCTTGCTTGAAGATTAAAGTTGCTCCTTTGGCAGTGGCTGCCTTAACAGAAAAAATGTCCTGCGGGTAAGAGGGGATGTACAACGCGTCTTTCAGAGTCGCGTTGTGATTTTGCCCTCTGCTGTCGATCAAGCAGACCTCTGCATCTCCTCTGCGCTCTGCAACTCCGTGGCTCTTTTCACCATTGGCTAACTCCACACAGTGTCTTAGTGGTTGGAACGTGTCGTCAAAACTCCTGAACTTTGAAATATCGTTAATGATGTGTGAGGTGGCACCTGTGTCCACCATTAGCCCTTTCTTATCCGCTCTCTGGGCTCTCTGCGTCACTGCATCTGTGTCTCTCACCTGGAAAACAAACTCATTGTCGCTCTTCTCCTCAAAAACTAGGTGTGCATCATCCTGCTGGTATCTCCGCCTGCAGGTTTCATCCCGGTGTGTGGCGTTTTTACATTGACTACACCACTGCTTGCGTTGACACCATCTAGCTATGTGTCCTTTCAGGCCACATCTGTGACACACAATGTTCGCACTCTGGGCTCCACGGTCACTTGTACTGGCTAACGCAGGTTGAACTCTCGCCTTCATCACGTTGTCGTCCGACGCTGTGGTGTGCATTTTCTCCGTGTCCTCGTAGCTCCGTAGTTTAGTTTTGAATTCCGCAAAAGACGTTTTCACATCACTCTGTGTAACATGAACAGTGAACGGTCTAAAAGACTCTGGCAGGCCCTTCAAAATCATTGCCACCAACAATCCATCGCTTAATGTTTCACCAGCGTTTCTCAATGCCGTGATGGTGGTCTCTGCGCGTATAACATATTCAGTCACACTTTCGGTACTTAACTTTTGAAGTGAAGTCAGTTCGGTATACAGGCTTATCACCCTCGGTTTTCCTTTTCCAGCATAATAGTTTCTCAAAATCTTCAGAGCTTCTCTGCCATTGTCCGCTGCCTCTCTCATTATCAGAGATAAACTTTTATCATCGAGAAACTGAATCAGCTCTGCGTATGCATCAGCATTTTTCTCTCCATCTTCATCTACATCCTCTGGCTCATTTAGAATTGTATCTCTCAAACCTTGTAGCCGAAGATGGCCCAAAAACTTGATCTCCCACAGTTCATATTTCTTTTCATCTCCGTCAAAAACTAGCCGTGACCATCGGCCACTTATCTCGGCTCTTTTACTCATGGCGCTAGCTTAGTATGCTAATTCACCGGACACGCGGTACGTCGCGACTTTTCTCGATGGAAAACTCTCTGGGTAACTCTGGGCCCATAACCTGTTAGCAGATGAGGTTTGCCCCAGTCCTGGCGTGTATACCCAGTGCTAGGCCAAACTAATATGTAGAGGAAAATACCACACAGTGATGCATCAGTACTGTTTGACTGGAACTAAGTCATTTATTGAACACCAGCATATATGAACACTCCTTCAGGTCACATGCTCATCCAGGGACACCCCATTGGCTGCCATCGAACACAACACCCATGGTGACAATTGAGGGCACACTCATACATCTCAACAGTAACAGAAATATTCACGTTTCTAGTTTTTATGTGTGCAAAATGCTTTTCAGAGCGAGAGAAGCACTTTTTGACCAACAATGTGATTCTGACCTTTCAATGTTGATATTGCTCAAAACTAATGGAATTCACTCCCAAATTGTGGTTTATGCTTAAATAACCCTTTTGTAAGCATAATAACACGTTTGAATTGAAAGAAACAGAAATATTCACTTGTCAAGTTTTTATGCGTGCAAAATACTTTTCAGAGCGAGAGAAGCACTTTTTGACCAACAATGTGATTCTGACCTTACAATGTTGATATTGCTCAAAACTAATGGAATTCACTCCCAAAAGGTGGTTTATGCTTAAATAACCCTTTTGTAAGCATAATAACACGTTTCCATTGAAAGTAACAGAAATATTCACGTTTCTAGTTTTTATGCCTGCAAAATGCTTTTCAGAGCGAGAGAAGCACTTTTTGACCAACAATGTGATTCTGACCTTACAATGTTGATATTGCTCAAAACTAATGGAATTCACTCCCAAATGGTGGTTTATGCTTAAATAACCCTTTTGTAAGCAAAATAACACGTTTCCATTGAAAGTAACAGAAATATTCACGTTTCTAGTTTTTATGTGTGCAAAATGCTTTTCAGAGCGAGAGAAGCACTTTTTGACCAACAATGTGATTCTGACCTTTCAATGTTGACATTGCTCAAAAATAATGGAATTCACTCCCAAATGGTGGTTTATGCTTAAATAACCCTTTTGTAAGCATAATAACACGTTTCCATTGAAAGTAACAGAAATATTCACGTTTCTAGTTTTTATGTGTGCAAAATGCTTTTCAGAGCGAGAGAAGCACTTTTTGACCAACAATGTGATTCTGACCTTTCAATGTTGATATTGCTCAAAACTAATGGAATTCACTCCCAAATGGTGGTTTATGCTTAAATAACCCTTTTGTAAGCATAATAACATGTTTGAATTGAAAGAAACAGAAATATTCACTTGTCAAGTTTTTATGCGTGCAAAATGCTTTTCAGAGCGAGAGAAGCACTTTTTGACCAACAATGTGATTCTGACCTTACAATGTTGGTATTGCTCAAAACTAATGGAATTCACTCCCAAATGGTGGTTTATGCTTAAATAACCCTCTTGTAAGCATAATAACACGTTTGAATTGAAAGAAACAGAAATATTCACTTGTCAAGTTTTTATGCGTGCAAAATGCTTTTCAGAGCGAGAGAAGCACTTTTTGACCAACAATGCGATTCTAACCTTACAATGTTGATATTGCTCAAAACTAATGGAATTCACTCCCAAATGGTGGTTTATGCTTAAATAACCCTTTTGTAAGCATAATAACACGTTTCCATTGAAAGTAACAGAAATATTCACTTTTCTAGTTTTTATGTGTGCAAAATGCTTTTCAGAGCGAGAGAAGCACTTTTTGACCAACAATGTGATTCTGACCTTTCAATAATGATATTGCTCAAAACTAATGGAATTCACTCCCAAATGGTGGTTTATGCTTAAATAACCCTTTGGTAAGCATAATAACACGTTTCCATTGAAAGTAACAGAAATATTCACGTTTCTAGTTTTTATGTGTGCAAAATGCTTTTCAGAGCGAGAGAAGCACTTTTTGACCAACAATGTGATTCTGACCTGTCAATGTTGATATTGCTCAAAACTAATGGAATTCACTCCCAAATGGTGGTTTATGCTTAAATAACCCTTTTGTAAGCATAATAACACGTTTGAATTGAAAGAAACAGAAATATTCACTTGTCAAGTTTTTATGCGTGCAAAATGCTTTTCAGAGCGAGAGAAGCACTTTTTGACCAACAATGTGATTCTGACCTTACAATGTTGGTATTGCTCGAAACTAATGGAATTCACTCCCAAATGGTGGTTTATGCTTAAATAACCCTTTTGTAAGCATAATAACACGTTTCCATTGAAAGTAACAGAAATATTCACGTTTCTAGTTTTTATTCGTGTAAAATGCTTTTCAGAGCGAGAGAAGCACTTTTTGACCAACAATGTGATTCTGACCTTACAATGTTGATATTGCTCAAAACTAATGGAATTCACTCCCAAATGGTGGTTTATGCTTAAATAACCCTTTTGTAAGCATAATAACACGTTTCCATTGAAAGTAACAGAAATATTCACGTTTCTAGTTTTTATGTGTGCAAAATGCTTTTCAGAGCGAGAGAAGCACTTTTTGACCAACAATGCGATTCTGACCTTACAATGTTGATATTGCTCAAAACGAGTGGAATTCACTCCCAAATGGTGGTTCATGCTTAAATATCCCTTTTGTAAGCATAATAACACGTTTGCATTGGAAGGAACAGAACAATTGACTTTTCTAGTTTTTATGTGTGCAAAATGCTTTTCAGAGCGAGTGAAGCACTTTTTGACCAACAATGCGATTCTAATCTTACAATGTTGATATTGCTCAAAAATAATGGAATTCACTCCCAAATGGTGGTTTATGCTTAAATAACCCTTTTGTAAGCATAATAACACGTTTGAATTGAAAGAAACAGAAATATTCACTTGTCAAGTTTTTATGCGTGCAAAATGCTTTTCAGAGCGAGAGAAGCACTTTTTGACCAACAATGTGATTCTGACCTTACAATGTTGGTATTGCTCAAAACTAATGGAATTCACTCCCAAATGGTGGTTTATGCTTAAATAACCCTTTTGTAAGCATAATAACACGTTTCCATTGAAAGTAACAGAAATATTCACGTTTCTAGTTTTTATGTGTGCAAAATGCTTTTCAGAGCGAGAGAAGCACTTTTTGACCAACAATGTGATTCTGACCTTACAATGTTGATATTGCTCAAAACTAATGGAATTCACTCCCAAATGGTGGTTTATGCTTAAATAACCCTTTTGTAAGCATAATAACACGTTTCCATTGAAAGTAACAGAAATATTCACTTTTCTAGTTTTTATGTGTGCAAAATGCTTTTCAGAGCGAGAGAAGCACTTTTTGACCAACAATGTGATTCTGACCTTACAATGTTGATTTTACTCAAGACGAATGGAATTCACTCCCAAATGGCGGTTCATGCTTAAATATCCCTTTTGTAAGCATAATAACACGTTTGCATTGGAAGGAACAGAACAATTGACTTTTCTAGTTTTTATGTGTGCAAAATGCTTTTCAGAGCGAGAGAAGCACTTTTTGACCAACAATGCGATTCTAATCTTACAATGTTGATATTGCTCAAAAATAATGGAATTCACTCCCAAATGGTGGTTTATGCTTAAATAACCCTTTTGTAAGCATAAGAACACGTTTCCATTGAAAGAAACAGAAATATTAACTTGTCAAGTTTTTATGTGTGCAAAATGCTTTTCAGAGCGAGAGAAGCACTTTTTGACCAACAATGTGATTCTGACCTTACAATGTTGATATTGCTCAAAACTAATGGAATTCACTCCCAAATGGTGGTTTATGCTTAAATAACCCTTTTGTAAGCATAATAACACGTTTCCATTGAAAGTAACAGAAATATTCACTTTTCTAGTTTTTATGTGTGCAAAATGCTTTTCAGAGCGAGAGAAGCACTTTTTGACCAACAATGCGATTCTAATCTTACAATGTTGATATTGCTCAAAAATAATGGAATTCACTCCCAAATGGTGGTTTATGCTTAAATAACCCTTTTGTAAGCATAAGAACACGTTTCCATTGAAAGAAACAGAAATATTCACTTGTCAAGTTTTTATGCGTGCAAAATGCTTTTCAGAGCGAGAGAAGCACTGTTTGACCAACAATGTGATTCTGACCTTACAATGTTGATATTGCTCAAAACTAATGGAATTCACTCCCAAATGGTGGTTTATGCTTAAATAACCCTTTTGTAAGCATAATAACACGTTTCCATTGAAAGTAACAGAAATATTCACTTTTCTAGTTTTTATGTGTGCAAAATGCTTTTCAGAGCGAGAGAAGCACTTTTTGACCAACAATGCGATTCTAATCTTACAATGTTGATATTGCTCAAAAATAATGGAATTCACTCCCAAATGGTGGTTTATGCTTAAATAACCCTTTTGTAAGCATAAGAACACGTTTCCATTGAAAGAAACAGAACTATTCACTTGTCAAGTTTTTATGCGTGCAAAATGCTTTTCAGAGCGAGAGAAGCACTTTTTGACCAACAATGCGATTCTGACCTTACAATGTTGATATTGCTCAAAACGAGTGGAATTCACTCCCAAATGGTGGTTCATGCTTAAATATCCCTTTTGTAAGCATAATAACACGTTTGCATTGGAAGGAACAGAAATATTCACTTGTCAAGTTTTTATGCGTGCAAAATGCTTTTCAGAGCGAGAGAAGCACTTTTTGACCAACAATGCGATTCTAACCTTACAATGTTGATATTGCTCAAAACTAATGGAATTCACTCCCAAATGGTGGTTTATGCTTAAATAACCCTTTTGTAAGCATAATAACACGTTTCCATTGAAAGTAACAGAAATATTCACTTTTCTAGTTTTTATGTGTGCAAAATGCTTTTCAGAGCGAGAGAAGCACTTTTTGACCAACAATGTGATTCTGACCTTACAATGTTGATTTTACTCAAGACGAATGGAATTCACTCCCAAATGGCGGTTCATGCTTAAATATCCCTTTTGTAAGCATAATAACACGTTTGCATTGGAAGGAACAGAACAATTGACTTTTCTAGTTTTTATGTGTGCAAAATGCTTTTCAGAGCGAGTGAAGCACTTTTTGACCAACAATGCGATTCTAATCTTACAATGTTGATATTGCTCAAAAATAATGGAATTCACTCCCAAATGGTGGTTTATGCTTAAATAACCCTTTTGTAAGCATAATAACACGTTTGAATTGAAAGAAACAGAAATATTCACTTGTCAAGTTTTTATGCGTGCAAAATGCTTTTCAGAGCGAGAGAAGCACTTTTTGACCAACAATGTGATTCTGACCTTACAATGTTGATATTGCTCAAAACTAATGGAATTCACTCCCAAATGGTGGTTTATGCTTAAATAACCCTTTTGTAAGCATAATAACACGTTTCCATTGAAAGTAACAGAAATATTCACGTTTCTAGTTTTTATACCTGCAAAATGCTTTTCAGAGCGAGAGAAGCACTTTTTGACCAACAATGTGATTCTGACCTTACAATGTTGATATTGCTCAAAACTAATGGAATTCACTCCCAAATGGTGGTTTATGCTTAAATAACCCTTTTGTAAGCATAATAACACGTTTCCATTGAAAGTAACAGAAATATTCACGTTTCTAGTTTTTATGTGTGCAAAATGCTTTTCAGAGCGAGAGAAGCACTTTTTGACCAACATTGTGATTCTGACCTTTCAATGTTGATATTGCTCAAAACGAATGGAATTCACTCCCAAATGGCGGTTCATGCTTAAATATCCCTTTTGTAAGCATAATAACACGTTTGCATTGGAAGGAACAGAACAATTGACTTTTCTAGTTTTTATGTGTGCAAAATGCTTTTCAGAGCGAGAGAAGCACTTTTTGACCAACAATGCGATTCTAATCTTACAATGTTGATAATGCTCAAAAATAATGGAATTCACTCCCAAATGGTGGTTTATGCTTCAATAACCCTTTTGTAAGCATAATAACACGTTTCCATTGAAAGTAACAGAAATATTCACGTTTCTAGTTTTTATGTGTGCAAAATGCTTTTCAGAGCGAGAGAAGCACTTTTTGACCAACAATGTGATTCTGACCTTACAATGTTGGTATTGCTCGAAACTAATGGAATTCACTCCCAAATGGTGGTTTATGCTTAAATAACCCTTTTGTAAGCATAATAACACGTTTCCATTGAAAGTAACGGAAATATTCACGTTTCTAGTTTTTATTCGTGCAAAATGCTTTTCAGAGCGAGAGAAGCACTTTTTGACCAACAATGTGATTCTGACCTTACAATGTTGGTATTGCTCAAAACTAATGGAATTCACTCCCAAATGGTGGTTTATGCTTAAATAACCCTCTTGTAAGCATAATAACACGTTTGAATTGAAAGAAACAGAAATATTCACTTGTCAAGTTTTTATGCGTGCAAAATGCTTTTCAGAGCGAGAGAAGCACTTTTTGACCAACAATGTGATTCTGACCTTACAATGTTGATTTTACTCAAGACGAATGGAATTCACTCCCAAATGGCGGTTCATGCTTAAATATCCCTTTTGTAAGCATAATAACACGTTTGCATTGGAAGGAACAGAACAATTGACTTTTCTAGTTTTTATGTGTGCAAAATGCTTTTCAGAGCGAGAGAAGCACTTTTTGACCAACAATGCGATTCTAATCTTACAATGTTGATATTGCTCAAAAATAATGGAATTCACTCCCAAATGGTGGTTTATGCTTAAATAACCCTTTTGTAAGCATAAGAACACGTTTCCATTGAAAGAAACAGAAATATTCACTTGTCAAGTTTTTATGCTTGCAAAATGCTTTTCAGAGCGAGAGAAGCACTTTTTGACCAACAATGCGATTCTGACCTTACAATGTTGATATTGCTCAAAACGAGTGGAATTCACTCCCAAATGGTGGTTCATGCTTAAATATCCCTTTTGTAAGCATAATAACACGTTTGCATTGGAAGGAACAGAAATATTCACTTGTCAAGTTTTTATGCGTGCAAAATGCTTTTCAGAGCGAGAGAAGCACTTTTTGACCAACAATGCGATTCTAACCTTACAATGTTGATATTGCTCAAAACTAATGGAATTCACTCCCAAATAAAGGTTTATGCTTAAATAACCCTTTTGTAAGCATAATAACACGTTTCCATTGAAAGTAACAGAAATATTCACTTTTCTAGTTTTTATGTGTGCAAAATGCTTTTCAGAGCGAGAGAAGCACTTTTTGACCAACAATGTGATTCTGACCTTACAATGTTGATATTGCTCAAAACTAATGGAATTCACTCCCAAATGGTGGTTTATGCTTAAATAACCCTTTTGTAAGCATAATAACACGTTTCCATTGAAAGTAACAGAAATATTCACGTTTCTAGTTTTTATGTGTGCAAAATGCTTTTCAGAGCGAGAGAAGCACTTTTTGACCAACAATGTGATTCTGACCTTACAATGTTGATATTGCTCAAAACTAATGGAATTCACTCCCAAATGGTGGTTTATGCTTAAATAACCCTTTTGTAAGCATAATAACACGTTTCCATTGAAAGTAACAGAAATATTCACTTTTCTAGTTTTTATGTGTGCAAAATGCTTTTCAGAGCGAGAGAAGCACTTTTTGACCAACAATGCGATTCTAATCTTACAATGTTGATATTGCTCAAAAATAATGGAATTCACTCCCAAATGGTGGTTTATGCTTAAATAACCCTTTTGTAAGCATAAGAACACGTTTCCATTGAAAGAAACAGAAATATTCACTTGTCAAGTTTTTATGCGTGCAAAATGCTTTTCAGAGCGAGAGAAGCACTTTTTGACCAACAATGCGATTCTGACCTTACAATGTTGATATTGCTCAAAACGAGTGGAATTCACTCCCAAATGGTGGTTCATGCTTAAATATCCCTTTTGTAAGCATAATAACACGTTTGCATTGGAAGGAACAGAACAATTGACTTTTCTAGTTTTTATGTGTGCAAAATGCTTTTCAGAGCGAGTGAAGCACTTATTGACCAACAATGCGATTCTAATCTTACAATGTTGATATTGCTCAAAAATAATGGAATTCACTCCCAAATGGTGGTTTATGCTTAAATAACCCTTTTGTAAGCATAATAACACGTTTGAATTGAAAGAAACAGAAATATTCACTTGTCAAGTTTTTATGCGTGCAAAATGCTTTTCAGAGCGAGAGAAGCACTTTTTGACCAACAATGTGATTCTGACCTTACAATGTTGATATTGCTCAAAACTAATGGAATTCACTCCCAAATGGTGGTTTATGCTTAAATAACCCTTTTGTAAGCATAATAACACGTTTCCATTGAAAGTAACAGAAATATTCACTTTTCTAGTTTTTATGTGTGCAAAATGCTTTTCAGAGCGAGAGAAGCACTTTTTGACCAACAATGCGATTCTAATCTTACAATGTTGATATTGCTCAAAAATAATGGAATTCACTCCCAAATGGTGGTTTATGCTTAAATAACCCTTTTGTAAGCATAAGAACACGTTTCCATTGAAAGAAACAGAACTATTCACTTGTCAAGTTTTTATGCGTGCAAAATGCTTTTCAGAGCGAGAGAAGCACTTTTTGACCAACAATGCGATTCTGACCTTACAATGTTGATATTGCTCAAAACGAGTGGAATTCACTCCCAAATGGTGGTTCATGCTTAAATATCCCTTTTGTAAGCATAATAACACGTTTGCATTGGAAGGAACAGAAATATTCACTTGTCAAGTTTTTATGCGTGCAAAATGCTTTTCAGAGCGAGAGAAGCACTTTTTGACCAACAATGCGATTCTAACCTTACAATGTTGATATTGCTCAAAACTAATGGAATTCACTCCCAAATGGTGGTTTATGCTTAAATAACCCTTTTGTAAGCATAATAACACGTTTCCATTGAAAGTAACAGAAATATTCACTTTTCTAGTTTTTATGTGTGCAAAATGCTTTTCAGAGCGAGAGAAGCACTTTTTGACCAACAATGTGATTCTGACCTTACAATGTTGATTTTACTCAAGACAAATGGAATTCACTCCCAAATGGCGGTTCATGCTTAAATATCCCTTTTGTAAGCATAATAACACGTTTGCATTGGAAGGAACAGAACAATTGACTTTTCTAGTTTTTATGTGTGCAAAATGCTTTTCAGAGCGAGTGAAGCACTTTTTGACCAACAATGCGATTCTAATCTTACAATGTTGATATTGCTCAAAAAGAATGGAATTCACTCCCAAATGGTGGTTTATGCTTAAATAACCCTTTTGTAAGCATAATAACACGTTTGAATTGAAAGAAACAGAAATATTCACTTGTCAAGTTTTTATGCGTGCAAAATGCTTTTCAGAGCGAGAGAAGCACTTTTTGACCAACAATGTGATTCTGACCTTACAATGTTGATATTGCTCAAAACTAATGGAATTCACTCCCAAATGGTGGTTTATGCTTAAATAACCCTTTTGTAAGCATAATAACACGTTTCCATTGAAAGTAACAGAAATATTCACTTGTCAAGTTTTTATGCGTGCAAAATGCTTTTCAGAGCGAGAGAAGCACTTTTTGACCAACAATGCGATTCTGACCTTACAATGTTGATATTGCTCAAAACGAGTGGAATTCACTCCCAAATGGTGGTTCATGCTTAAATATCCCTTTTGTAAGCATAATAACACGTTTGCATTGGAAGGAACAGAAATATTCACTTGTCAAGTTTTTATGCGTGCAAAATGCTTTTCAGAGCGAGAGAAGCACTTTTTGACCAACAATGCGATTCTAACCTTACAATGTTGATATTGCTCAAAACTAATTGAATTCACTCCCTAATGGTGGTTTATGCTTAAATAACCCTTTTGTAAGCATAATAACACGTTTCCATTGAAAGTAACAGAAATATTCACTTTTCTAGTTTTTATGTGTGCAAAATGCTTTTCAGAGCGAGAGAAGCACTTTTTGACCAACAATGTGATTCTGACCTTACAATGTTGATTTTACTCAAGACGAATGGAATTCACTCCCAAATGGCGGTTCATGCTTAAATATCCCTTTTGTAAGCATAATAACACGTTTGCATTGGAAGGAACAGAACAATTGACTTTTCTAGTTTTTATGTGTGCAAAATGCTTTTCAGAGCGAGTGAAGCACTTTTTGACCAACAATGCGATTCTAATCTTACAATGTTGATATTGCTCAAAAATAATGGAATTCACTCCCAAATGGTGGTTTATGCTTAAATAACCCTTTTGTAAGCATAATAACACGTTTCCATTGAAAGTAACAGAAATATTCACGTTTCTAGTTTTTATGTGTGCAAAATGCTTTTCAGAGCGAGAGAAGCACTTTTTGACCAACATTGTGATTCTGACCTTTCAATGTTGATATTGCTCAAAACGAATGGAATTCACTCCCAAATGGCGGTTCATGCTTAAATATCCCTTTTGTAAGCATAATAACACGTTTGCATTGGAAGGAACAGAACAATTGACTTTTCTAGTTTTTATGTGTGCAAAATGCTTTTCAGAGCGAGAGAAGCACTTTTTGACCAACAATGCGATTCTAATCTTACAATGTTGATAGTGCTCAAAAATAATGGAATTCACTCCCAAATGGTGGTTTATGCTTAAATAACCCTTTTGTAAGCATAATAACACGTTTCCATTGAAAGTAACAGAAATATTCACGTTTCTAGTTTTTATGTGTGCAAAATGCTTTTCAGAGCGAGAGAAGCACTTTTTGACCAACAATGTGATTCTGACCTTTCAATGTTGATATTGATCAAAACTAATGGAATTCACTCCCAAATGGTGGTTTATGCTTAAATAACCCTTTTGTAAGCATAATAACACGTTTGCATTGGAAGGAACAGAAATATTCACTTGTCAAGTTTTTATGCGTGCAAAATGCTTTTCAGAGCGAGAGAAGCACTTTTTGACCAACAATGCGATTCTAACCTTACAATGTTGATATTGCTCAAAACTAATGGAATTCACTCCCAAATGGTGGTTTATGCTTAAATAACCCTTTTGTAAGCATAATAACACGTTTCCATTGAAAGTAACAGAAATATTCACTTTTCTAGTTTTTATGTGTGCAAAATGCTTTTCAGAGCGAGAGAAGCACTTTTTGACCAACAATGTGATTCTGACCTTACAATGTTGATATTGCTCAAAACTAATGGAATTCACTCCCAAATGGTGGTTTATGCTTAAATAACCCTTTTGTAAGCATAATAACACGTTTCCATTGAAAGTAACAGAAATATTCACGTTTCTAGTTTTTATGTGTGCAAAATGCTTTTCAGAGCGAGAGAAGCACTTTTTGACCAACAATGTGATTCTGACCTTACAATGTTGATATTGCTCAAAACTAATGGAATTCACTCCCAAATGGTGGTTTATGCTTAAATAACCCTTTTGTAAGCATAATAACACGTTTCCATTGAAAGTAACAGAAATATTCACTTTTCTAGTTTTTATGTGTGCAAAATGCTTTTCAGAGCGAGAGAAGCACTTTTTGACCAACAATGCGATTCTAATCTTACAATGTTGATATTGCTCAAAAATAATGGAATTCACTCCCAAATGGTGGTTTATGCTTAAATAACCGTTTTGTAAGCATAAGAACACGTTTCCATTGAAAGAAACAGAAATATTCACTTGTCAAGTTTTTATGCGTGCAAAATGCTTTTCAGAGCGAGAGAAGCACTTTTTGACCAACAATGCGATTCTGACCTTACAATGTTGATATTGCTCAAAACGAGTGGAATTCACTCCCAAATGGTGGTTCATGCTTAAATATCCCTTTTGTAAGCATAATAACACGTTTGCATTGGAAGGAACAGAACAATTGACTTTTCTAGTTTTTATGTGTGCAAAATGCTTTTCAGAGCGAGTGAAGCACTTATTGACCAACAATGCGATTCTAATCTTACAATGTTGATATTGCTCAAAAATAATGGAATTCACTCCCAAATGGTGGTTTATGCTTAAATAACCCTTTTGTAAGCATAATAACACGTTTGAATTGAAAGAAACAGAAATATTCACTTGTCAAGTTTTTATGCGTGCAAAATGCTTTTCAGAGCGAGAGAAGCACTTTTTGACCAACAATGTGATTCTGACCTTACAATGTTGATATTGCTCAAAACTAATGGAATTCACTCCCAAATGGTGGTTTATGCTTAAATAACCCTTTTGTAAGCATAATAACACGTTTCCATTGAAAGTAACAGAAATATTCACTTTTCTAGTTTTTATGTGTGCAAAATGCTTTTCAGAGCGAGAGAAGCACTTTTTGACCAACAATGCGATTCTAATCTTACAATGTTGATATTGCTCAAAAATAATGGAATTCACTCCCAAATGGTGGTTTATGCTTAAATAACCCTTTTGTAAGCATAAGAACACGTTTCCATTGAAAGAAACAGAACTATTCACTTGTCAAGTTTTTATGCGTGCAAAATGCTTTTCAGAGCGAGAGAAGCACTTTTTGACCAACAATGCGATTCTGACCTTACAATGTTGATATTGCTCAAAACGAGTGGAATTCACTCCCAAATGGTGGTTCATGCTTAAATATCCCTTTTGTAAGCATAATAACACGTTTGCATTGGAAGGAACAGAAATATTCACTTGTCAAGTTTTTATGCGTGCAAAATGCTTTTCAGAGCGAGAGAAGCACTTTTTGACCAACAATGCGATTCTAACCTTACAATGTTGATATTGCTCAAAACTAATGGAATTCACTCCCAAATGGTGGTTTATGCTTAAATAACCCTTTTGTAAGCATAATAACACGTTTCCATTGAAAGTAACAGAAATATTCACTTTTCTAGTTTTTATGTGTGCAAAATGCTTTTCAGAGCGAGAGAAGCACTTTTTGACCAACAATGTGATTCTGACCTTACAATGTTGATTTTACTCAAGACGAATGGAATTCACTCCCAAATGGCGGTTCATGCTTAAATATCCCTTTTGTAAGCATAATAACACGTTTGCATTGGAAGGAACAGAACAATTGACTTTTCTAGTTTTTATGTGTGCAAAATGCTTTTCAGAGCGAGTGAAGCACTTTTTGACCAACAATGCGATTCTAATCTTACAATGTTGATATTGCTCAAAAATAATGGAATTCACTCCCAAATGGTGGTTTATGCTTAAATAACCCTTTTGTAAGCATAATAACACGTTTGAATTGAAAGAAACAGAAATATTCACTTGTCAAGTTTTTATGCGTGCAAAATGCTTTTCAGAGCGAGAGAAGCACTTTTTGACCAACAATGTGATTCTGACCTTACAATGTTGATATTGCTCAAAACTAATGGAATTCACTCCCAAATGGTGGTTTATGCTTAAATAACCCTTTTGTAAGCATAATAACACGTTTCCATTGAAAGTAACAGAAATATTCACTTGTCAAGTTTTTATGCGTGCAAAATGCTTTTCAGAGCGAGAGAAGCACTTTTTGACCAACAATGCGATTCTGACCTTACAATGTTGATATTGCTCAAAACGAGTGGAATTCACTCCCAAATGGTGGTTCATGCTTAAATATCCCTTTTGTAAGCATAATAACACGTTTGCATTGGAAGGAACAGAAATATTCACTTGTCAAGTTTTTATGCGTGCAAAATGCTTTTCAGAGCGAGAGAAGCACTTTTTGACCAACAATGCGATTCTAACCTTACAATGTTGATATTGCTCAAAACTAATTGAATTCACTCCCAAATGGTGGTTTATGCTTAAATAACCCTTTTGTAAGCATAATAACACGTTTCCATTGAAAGTAACAGAAATATTCACTTTTCTAGTTTTTATGTGTGCAAAATGCTTTTCAGAGCGAGAGAAGCACTTTTTGACCAACAATGTGATTCTGACCTTACAATGTTGATTTTACTCAAGACGAATGGAATTCACTCCCAAATGGCGGTTCATGCTTAAATATCCCTTTTGTAAGCATAATAACACGTTTGCATTGGAAGGAACAGAACAATTGACTTTTCTAGTTTTTATGTGTGCAAAATGCTTTTCAGAGCGAGTGAAGCACTTTTTGACCAACAATGCGATTCTAATCTTACAATGTTGATATTGCTCAAAAATAATGGAATTCACTCCCAAATGGTGGTTTATGCTTAAATAACCCTTTTGTAAGCATAATAACACGTTTGAATTGAAAGAAACAGAAATATTCACTTGTCAAGTTTTTATGCGTGCAAAATGCTTTTCAGAGCGAGAGAAGCACTTTTTGACCAACAATGTCATTCTGACCTTACAATGTTGATATTGCTCAAAACTAATGGAATTCACTCCCAAATGGTGGTTTATGCTTAAATAACACTTTTGTAAGCATAATAACACGTTTCCATTGAAAGTAACAGAAATATTCACTTTTCTAGTTTTTATGTGTGCAAAATGCTTTTCAGAGCGAGAGAAGCACTTTTTGACCAACAATGCGATTCTAATCTTACAATGTTGATATTGCTCAAAAATAATGGAATTCACTCCCAAATGGTGGTTTATGCTTAAATAACCCTTTTGTAAGCATAAGAACACGTTTCCATTGAAAGAAACAGAACTATTCACTTGTCAAGTTTTTATGCGTGCAAAATGCTTTTCAGAGCGAGAGAAGCACTTTTTGACCAACAATGTGATTCTGACCTTACAATGTTGATATTGCTCAAAACTAATGGAATTCACTCCCAAATGGTGGTTTATGCTTAAATAACCCTTTTGTAAGCATAATAACACGTTTCCATTGAAAGTAACAGAAATATTCACGTTTCTAGTTTTTATGCCTGCAAAATGCTTTTCAGAGCGAGAGAAGCACTTTTTGACCAACAATGTGATTCTAACCTTACAGTGTTGATATTGCTCAAAACTAATGGAATTCACTCCCAAATGGTGGTTTATGCTTAAATAACCCTTTTGTAAGCATAATAACACGTTTCCATTGAAAGTAACAGAAATATTCACGTTTCTAGTTTTTATGTGTGCAAAATGCTTTTCAGAGCGAGAGAAGCACTTTTTGACCAACATTGTGATTCTGACCTATCAATGTTGATATTGCTCAAAACGAATGGAATTCACTCCCAAATGGCGGTTCATGCTTAAATATCCCTTTTGTAAGCATAATAACACGTTTGCATTGGAAGGAACAGAACAATTGACTTTTCTAGTTTTTATGTGTGCAAAATGCTTTTCAGAGCGAGAGAAGCACTTTTTGACCAACAATGCGATTCTAATCTTACAATGTTGATAGTGCTCAAAAATAATGGAATTCACTCCCAAATGGTGGTTTATGCTTAAATAACCCTTTTGTAAGCATAATAACACGTTTCCATTGAAAGTAACAGAAATATTCACGTTTCTAGTTTTTATGTGTGCAAAATGCTTTTCAGAGCGAGAGAAGCACTTTTTGACCAACAATGTGATTCTGACCTTTCAATGTTGATATTGATCAAAACTAATGGAATTCACTCCCAAATGGTGGTTTATGCTTAAATAACCCTTTTGTAAGCATAATAACACGTTTGCATTGGAAGGAACAGAAATATTCACTTGTCAAGTTTTTATGCGTGCAAAATGCTTTTCAGAGCGAGAGAAGCACTTTTTGACCAACAATGCGATTCTAACCTTACAATGTTGATATTGCTCAAAACTAATGGAATTCACTCCCAAATGGTGGTTTATGCTTAAATAACCCTTTTGTAAGCATAATAACACGTTTCCATTGAAAGTAACAGAAATATTCACTTTTCTAGTTTTTATGTGTGCAAAATGCTTTTCAGAGCGAGAGAAGCACTTTTTGACCAACAATGTGATTCTGACCTTACAATGTTGATATTGCTCAAAACTAATGGAATTCACTCCCAAATGGTGGTTTATGCTTAAATAACCCTTTTGTAAGCATAATAACACGTTTCCATTGAAAGTAACAGAAATATTCACGTTTCTAGTTTTTATGTGTGCAAAATGCTTTTCAGAGCGAGAGAAGCACTTTTTGACCAACAATGTGATTCTGACCTTACAATGTTGATATTGCTCAAAACTAATGGAATTCACTCCCAAATGGTGGTTTATGCTTAAATAACCCTTTTGTAAGCATAATAACACGTTTCCATTGAAAGTAACAGAAATATTCACTTTTCTAGTTTTTATGTGTGCAAAATGCTTTTCAGAGCGAGAGAAGCACTTTTTGACCAACAATGCGATTCTAATCTTACAATGTTGATATTGCTGAAAAATAATGGAATTCACTCCCAAATGGTGGTTTATGCTTAAATAACCCTTTTGTAAGCATAAGAACACGTTTCCATTGAAAGAAACAGAACTATTCACTTGTCAAGTTTTTATGCGTGCAAAATGCTTTTCAGAGCGAGAGAAGCACTTTTTGACCAACAATGCGATTCTGACCTTACAATGTTGATATTGCTCAAAACGAGTGGAATTCACTCCCAAATGGTGGTTCATGCTTAAATATCCCTTTTGTAAGCATAATAACACGTTTGCATTGGAAGGAACAGAAATATTCACTTGTCAAGTTTTTATGCGTGCAAAATGCTTTTCAGAGCGAGAGAAGCACTTTTTGACCAACAATGCGATTCTAACCTTACAATGTTGATATTGCTCAAAACTAATGGAATTCACTCCCAAATGGTGGTTTATGCTTAAATAACCCTTTTGTAAGCATAATAACACGTTTCCATTGAAAGTAACAGAAATATTCACTTTTCTAGTTTTTATGTGTGCAAAATGCTTTTCAGAGCGAGAGAAGCACTTTTTGACCAACAATGTGATTCTGACCTTACAATGTTGATTTTACTCAAGACGAATGGAATTCACTCCCAAATGGCGGTTCATGCTTAAATATCCCTTTTGTAAGCATAATAACACGTTTGCATTGGAAGGAACAGAACAATTGACTTTTCTAGTTTTTATGTGTGCAAAATGCTTTTCAGAGCGAGTGAAGCACTTTTTGACCAACAATGCGATTCTAATCTTACAATGTTGATATTGCTCAAAAATAATGGAATTCACTCCCAAATGGTGGTTTATGCTTAAATAACCCTTTTGTAAGCATAATAACACGTTTGAATTGAAAGAAACAGAAATATTCACTTGTCAAGTTTTTATGCGTGCAAAATGCTTTTCAGAGCGAGAGAAGCACTTTTTGACCAACAATGTGATTCTGACCTTACAATGTTGATATTGCTCAAAACTAATGGAATTCACTCCCAAATGGTGGTTTATGCTTAAATAACACTTTTGTAAGCATAATAACACGTTTCCATTGAAAGTAACAGAAATATTCACTTTTCTAGTTTTTATGTGTGCAAAATGCTTTTCAGAGCGAGAGAAGCACTTTTTGACCAACAATGCGATTCTAATCTTACAATGTTGATATTGCTCAAAAATAATGGAATTCACTCCCAAATGGTGGTTTATGCTTAAATAACCCTTTTGTAAGCATAAGAACACGTTTCCATTGAAAGAAACAGAACTATTCACTTGTCAAGTTTTTATGCGTGCAAAATGCTTTTCAGAGCGAGAGAAGCACTTTTTGACCAACAATGTGATTCTGACCTTACAATGTTGATATTGCTCAAAACTAATGGAATTCACTCCCAAATGGTGGTTTATGCTTAAATAACCCTTTTGTAAGCATAATAACACGTTTCCATTGAAAGTAACAGAAATATTCACGTTTCTAGTTTTTATGCCTGCAAAATGCTTTTCAGAGCGAGAGAAGCACTTTTTGACCAACAATGTGATTCTAACCTTACAGTGTTGATATTGCTCAAAACTAATGGAATTCACTCCCAAATGGTGGTTTATGCTTAAATAACCCTTTTGTAAGCATAATAACACGTTTCCATTGAAAGTAACAGAAATATTCACGTTTCTAGTTTTTATGTGTGCAAAATGCTTTTCAGAGCGAGAGAAGCACTTTTTGACCAACATTGTGATTCTGACCTTTCAATGTTGATATTGCTCAAAACGAATGGAATTCACTCCCAAATGGCGGTTCATGCTTAAATATCCCTTTTGTAAGCATAATAACACGTTTGCATTGGAAGGAACAGAACAATTGACTTTTCTAGTTTTTATGTGTGCAAAATGCTTTTCAGAGCGAGTGAAGCACTTTTTGACCAACAATGCGATTCTAATCTTACAATGTTGATATTGCTCAAAAATAATGGAATTCACTCCCAAATGGTGGTTTATGCTTAAATAACCCTTTTGTAAGCATAATAACACGTTTGAATTGAAAGAAACAGAAATATTCACTTGTCAAGTTTTTATGCGTGCAAAATGCTTTTCAGAGCGAGAGAAGCACTTTTTGACCAACAATGTGATTCTGACCTTACAATGTTGATATTGCTCAAAACTAATGGAATTCACTCCCAAATGGTGGTTTATGCTTAAATAACACTTTTGTAAGCATAATAACACGTTTCCATTGAAAGTAACAGAAATATTCACTTTTCTAGTTTTTATGTGTGCAAAATGCTTTTCAGAGCGAGAGAAGCACTTTTTGACCAACAATGCGATTCTAATCTTACAATGTTGATATTGCTCAAAAATAATGGAATTCACTCCCAAATGGTGGTTTATGCTTAAATAACCCTTTTGTAAGCATAAGAACACGTTTCCATTGAAAGAAACAGAACTATTCACTTGTCAAGTTTTTATGCGTGCAAAATGCTTTTCAGAGCGAGAGAAGCACTTTTTGACCAACAATGTGATTCTGACCTTACAATGTTGATATTGCTCAAAACTAATGGAATTCACTCCCAAATGGTGGTTTATGCTTAAATAACCCTTTTGTAAGCATAATAACACGTTTCCATTGAAAGTAACAGAAATATTCACGTTTCTAGTTTTTATGCCTGCAAAATGCTTTTCAGAGCGAGAGAAGCACTTTTTGACCAACAATGTGATTCTAACCTTACAGTGTTGATATTGCTCAAAACTAATGGAATTCACTCCCAAATGGTGGTTTATGCTTAAATAACCCTTTTGTAAGCATAATAACACGTTTCCATTGAAAGTAACAGAAATATTCACGTTTCTAGTTTTTATGTGTGCAAAATGCTTTTCAGAGCGAGAGAAGCACTTTTTGACCAACATTGTGATTCTGACCTTTCAATGTTGATATTGCTCAAAACGAATGGAATTCACTCCCAAATGGCGGTTCATGCTTAAATATCCCTTTTGTAAGCATAATAACACGTTTGCATTGGAAGGAACAGAACAATTGACTTTTCTAGTTTTTATGTGTGCAAAATGCTTTTCAGAGCGAGAGAAGCACTTTTTGACCAACAATGCGATTCTAATCTTACAATGTTGATAGTGCTCAAAAATAATGGAATTCACTCCCAAATGGTGGTTTATGCTTAAATAACCCTTTTGTAAGCATAATAACACGTTTCCATTGAAAGTAACAGAAATATTCACGTTTCTAGTTTTTATGTGTGCAAAATGCTTTTCAGAGCGAGAGAAGCACTTTTTGACCAACAATGTGATTCTGACCTTTCAATGTTGATATTGATCAAAACTAATGGAATTCACTCCCAAATGGTGGTTTATGCTTAAATAACCCTTTTGTAAGCATAATAACACGTTTGCATTGGAAGGAACAGAAATATTCACTTGTCAAGTTTTTATGCGTGCAAAATGCTTTTCAGAGCGAGAGAAGCACTTTTTGACCAACAATGCGATTCTAACCTTACAATGTTGATATTGCTCAAAACTAATGGAATTCACTCCCAAATGGTGGTTTATGCTTAAATAACCCTTTTGTAAGCATAATAACACGTTTCCATTGAAAGTAACAGAAATATTCACTTTTCTAGTTTTTATGTGTGCAAAATGCTTTTCAGAGCGAGAGAAGCACTTTTTGACCAACAATGTGATTCTGACCTTACAATGTTGATATTGCTCAAAACTAATGGAATTCACTCCCAAATGGTGGTTTATGCTTAAATAACCCTTTTGTAAGCATAATAACACGTTTCCATTGAAAGTAACAGAAATATTCACGTTTCTAGTTTTTATGTGTGCAAAATGCTTTTCAGAGCGAGAGAAGCACTTTTTGACCAACAATGTGATTCTGACCTTACAATGTTGATATTGCTCAAAACTAATGGAATTCACTCCCAAATGGTGGTTTATGCTTAAATAACCCTTTTGTAAGCATAATAACACGTTTCCATTGAAAGTAACAGAAATATTCACTTTTCTAGTTTTTATGTGTGCAAAATGCTTTTCAGAGCGAGAGAAGCACTTTTTGACCAACAATGCGATTCTAATCTTACAATGTTGATATTGCTGAAAAATAATGGAATTCACTCCCAAATGGTGGTTTATGCTTAAATAACCCTTTTGTAAGCATAAGAACACGTTTCCATTGAAAGAAACAGAACTATTCACTTGTCAAGTTTTTATGCGTGCAAAATGCTTTTCAGAGCGAGAGAAGCACTTTTTGACCAACAATGCGATTCTGACCTTACAATGTTGATATTGCTCAAAACGAGTGGAATTCACTCCCAAATGGTGGTTCATGCTTAAATATCCCTTTTGTAAGCATAATAACACGTTTGCATTGGAAGGAGCAGAAATATTCACTTGTCAAGTTTTTATGCGTGCAAAATGCTTTTCAGAGCGAGAGAAGCACTTTTTGACCAACAATGCGATTCTAACCTTACAATGTTGATATTGCTCAAAACTAATGGAATTCACTCCCAAATGGTGGTTTATGCTTAAATAACCCTTTTGTAAGCATAATAACACGTTTCCATTGAAAGTAACAGAAATATTCACTTTTCTAGTTTTTATGTGTGCAAAATGCTTTTCAGAGCGAGAGAAGCACTTTTTGACCAACAATGTGATTCTGACCTTACAATGTTGATTTTACTCAAGACAAATGGAATTCACTCCCAAATGGCGGTTCATGCTTAAATATCCCTTTTGTAAGCATAATAACACGTTTGCATTGGAAGGAACAGAACAATTGACTTTTCTAGTTTTTATGTGTGCAAAATGCTTTTCAGAGCGAGTGAAGCACTTTTTGACCAACAATGCGATTCTAATCTTACAATGTTGATATTGCTCAAAAATAATGGAATTCACTCCCAAATGGTGGTTTATGCTTAAATAACCCTTTTGTAAGCATAATAACACGTTTGAATTGAAAGAAACAGAAATATTCACTTGTCAAGTTTTTATGCGTGCAAAATGCTTTTCAGAGCGAGAGAAGCACTTTTTGACCAACAATGTGATTCTGACCTTACAATGTTGATATTGCTCAAAACTAATGGAATTCACTCCCAAATGGTGGTTTATGCTTAAATAACCCTTTTGTAAGCATAATAACACGTTTCCATTGAAAGTAACAGAAATATTCACTTGTCAAGTTTTTATGCGTGCAAAATGCTTTTCAGAGCGAGAGAAGCACTTTTTGACCAACAATGCGATTCTGACCTTACAATGTTGATATTGCTCAAAACGAGTGGAATTCACTCCCAAATGGTGGTTCATGCTTAAATATCCCTTTTGTAAGCATAATAACACGTTTGCATTGGAAGGAACAGAAATATTCACTTGTCAAGTTTTTATGCGTGCAAAATGCTTTTCAGAGCGAGAGAAGCACTTTTTGACCAACAATGCGATTCTAACCTTACAATGTTGATATTGCTCAAAACTAATTGAATTCACTCCCAAATGGTGGTTTATGCTTAAATAACCCTTTTGTAAGCATAATAACACGTTTCCATTGAAAGTAACAGAAATATTCACTTTTCTAGTTTTTATGTGTGCAAAATGCTTTTCAGAGCGAGAGAAGCACTTTTTGACCAACAATGTGATTCTGACCTTACAATGTTGATTTTACTCAAGACGAATGGAATTCACTCCCAAATGGCGGTTCATGCTTAAATATCCCTTTTGTAAGCATAATAACACGTTTGCATTGGAAGGAACAGAACAATTGACTTTTCTAGTTTTTATGTGTGCAAAATGCTTTTCAGAGCGAGTGAAGCACTTTTTGACCAACAATGCGATTCTAATCTTACAATGTTGATATTGCTCAAAAATAATGGAATTCACTCCCAAATGGTGGTTTATGCTTAAATAACCCTTTTGTAAGCATAATAACACGTTTCCATTGAAAGTAACAGAAATATTCACGTTTCTAGTTTTTATGTGTGCAAAATGCTTTTCAGAGCGAGAGAAGCACTTTTTGACCAACAATGCGATTCTAATCTTACAATGTTGATATTGCTCAAAAATAATGGAATTCACTCCCAAATGGTGGTTTATGCTTAAATAACCCTTTTGTAAGCATAATAACACGTTTGAATTGAAAGAAACAGAAATATTCACTTGTCAAGTTTTTATGCGTGCAAAATGCTTTTCAGAGCGAGAGAAGCACTTTTTGACCAACAATGTGATTCTGACCTTACAATGTTGATATTGCTCAAAACTAATGGAATTCACTCCCAAATGGTGGTTTATGCTTAAATAACCCTTTTGTAAGCATAATAACACGTTTCCATTGAAAGTAACAGAAATATTCACTTGTCAAGTTTTTATGCGTGCAAAATGCTTTTCAGAGCGAGAGAAGCACTTTTTGACCAACAATGCGATTCTGACCTTACAATGTTGATATTGCTCAAAACGAGTGGAATTCACTCCCAAATGGTGGTTCATGCTTAAATATCCCTTTTGTAAGCATAATAACACGTTTGCATTGGAAGGAACAGAAATATTCACTTGTCAAGTTTTTATGCGTGCAAAATGCTTTTCAGAGCGAGAGAAGCACTTTTTGACCAACAATGCGATTCTAACCTTACAATGTTGATATTGCTCAAAACTAATTGAATTCACTCCCAAATGGTGGTTTATGCTTAAATAACCCTTTTGTAAGCATAATAACACGTTTCCATTGAAAGTAACAGAAATATTCACTTTTCTAGTTTTTATGTGTGCAAAATGCTTTTCAGAGCGAGAGAAGCACTTTTTGACCAACAATGTGATTCTGACCTTACAATGTTGATTTTACTCAAGACGAATGGAATTCACTCCCAAATGGCGGTTCATGCTTAAATATCCCTTTTGTAAGCATAATAACACGTTTGCATTGGAAGGAACAGAACAATTGACTTTTCTAGTTTTTATGTGTGCAAAATGCTTTTCAGAGCGAGTGAAGCACTTTTTGACCAACAATGCGATTCTAATCTTACAATGTTGATATTGCTCAAAAATAATGGAATTCACTCCCAAATGGTGGTTTATGCTTAAATAACCCTTTTGTAAGCATAATAACACGTTTGAATTGAAAGAAACAGAAATATTCACTTGTCAAGTTTTTATGCGTGCAAAATGCTTTTCAGAGCGAGAGAAGCACTTTTTGACCAACAATGTGATTCTGACCTTACAATGTTGATATTGCTCAAAACTAATGGAATTCACTCCCAAATGGTGGTTTATGCTTAAATAACCCTTTTGTAAGCATAATAACACGTTTCCATTGAAAGTAACAGAAATATTCACGTTTCTAGTTTTTATACCTGCAAAATGCATTTCAGAGCGAGAGAAGCACTTTTTGACCAACAATGTGATTCTGACCTTACAATGTTGATATTGCTCAAAACTAATGGAATTCACTCCCAAATGGTGGTTTATGCTTAAATAACCCTTTTGTAAGCATAATAACACGTTTCCATTGAAAGTAACAGAAATATTCACGTTTCTAGTTTTTATGTGTGCAAAATGCTTTTCAGAGCGAGAGAAGCACTTTTTGACCAACAATGTGATTCTGACCTTTCAATGTTGATATTGCTCAAAACGAATGGAATTCACTCCCAGATGGCGGTTCATGCTTAAATATCCCTTTTGTAAGCATAATAACACGTTTCCATTGAAAGAAACAGAACTATTCACTTGTCAAGTTTTTATGCGTGCAAAATGCTTTTCAGAGCGAGAGAAGCACTTTTTGACCAACAATGTGATTCTGACCTTACAATGTTGATATTGCTCAAAACTAATGGAATTCACTCCCAAATGGTGGTTTATGCTTAAATAACCCTTTTGTAAGCATAATAACACGTTTCCATTGAAAGTAACAGAAATATTCACTTTTCTAGTTTTTATGTGTGCAAAATGCTTTTCAGAGCGAGAGAAGCACTTTTTGACCAACAATGCGATTCTAATCTTACAATGTTGATATTGCTCAAAAATAATGGAATTCACTCCCAAATGGTGGTTTATGCTTAAATAACCCTTTTGTAAGCATAAGAACACGTTTCCATTGAAAGAAGCAGAAATATTCACTTGTCAAGTTTTTATGCGTGCAAAATGCTTTTCAGAGCGAGAGAAGCACTTTTTGACCAACAATGCGATTCTGACCTTACAATGTTGATATTGCTCAAAACGAGTGGAATTCACTCCCAAATGGTGGTTCATGCTTAAATATCCCTTTTGTAAGCATAATAACACGTTTGCATTGGAAGGAACAGAACAATTGACTTTTCTAGTTTTTACGTGTGCAAAATGCTTTTCAGAGCGAGTGAAGCACTTTTTGACCAACAATGCGATTCTAATCTTACAATGTTGATATTGCTCAAAAATAATGGAATTCACTCCCAAATGGTGGTTTATGCTTAAATAACCCTTTTGTAAGCATAATAACACGTTTGAATTGAAAGAAACAGAAATATTCACTTGTCAAGTTTTTATGCGTGCAAAATGCTTTTCAGAGCGAAAGAAGCACTTTTTGACCAACAATGTGATTCTGACCTTACAATGTTGATATTGCTCAAAACTAATGGAATTCACTCCCAAATGGTGGTTTATGCTTAAATAACCCTTTTGTAAGCATAATAACACGTTTCCATTGAAAGTAACAGAAATATTCACTTTTCTAGTTTTTATGTGTGCAAAATGCTTTTCAGAGCGAGAGAAGCACTTTTTGACCAACAATGCGATTCTAATCTTACAATGTTGATATTGCTCAAAAATAATGGAATTCACTCCCAAATGGTGGTTTATGCTTAAATAACCCTTTTGTAAGCATAAGAACACGTTTCCATTGAAAGAAACAGAACTATTCACTTGTCAAGTTTTTATGCGTGCAAAATGCTTTTCAGAGCGAGAGAAGCACTTTTTGACCAACAATGTGATTCTGACCTTACAATGTTGATATTGCTCAAAACTAATGGAATTCACTCCCAAATGGTGGTTTATGCTTAAATAACCCTTTTGTAAGCATAATAACACGTTTCCATTGAAAGTAACAGAAATATTCACGTTTCTAGTTTTTATGCCTGCAAAATGCTTTTCAGAGCGAGAGAAGCACTTTTTGACCAACAATGTGATTCTGACCTTACAGTGTTGATATTGCTCAAAACTAATGGAATTCACTCCCAAATGGTGGTTTATGCTTAAATAACCCTTTTGTAAGCATAATAACACGTTTCCATTGAAAGTAACAGAAATATTCACGTTTCTAGTTTTTATGTGTGCAAAATGCTTTTCAGAGCGAGAGAAGCACTTTTTGACCAACATTGTGATTCTGACCTTTCAATGTTGATATTGCTCAAAACGAATGGAATTCACTCCCAAATGGCGGTTCATGCTTAAATATCCCTTTTGTAAGCATAATAACACGTTTGCATTGGAAGGAACAGAACAATTGACTTTTCTAGTTTTTATGTGTGCAAAATGCTTTTCAGAGCGAGAGAAGCACTTTTTGACCAACAATGCGATTCTAATCTTACAATGTTGATAGTGCTCAAAAATAATGGAATTCACTCCCAAATGGTGGTTTATGCTTAAATAACCCTTTTGTAAGCATAATAACACGTTTCCATTGAAAGTAACAGAAATATTCACGTTTCTAGTTTTTATGTGTGCAAAATGCTTTTCAGAGCGAGAGAAGCACTTTTTGACCAACAATGTGATTCTGACCTTTCAATGTTGATATTGATCAAAACTAATGGAATTCACTCCCAAATGGTGGTTTATGCTTAAATAACCCTTTTGTAAGCATAATAACACGTTTGCATTGGAAGGAACAGAAATATTCACTTGTCAAGTTTTTATGCGTGCAAAATGCTTTTCAGAGCGAGAGAAGCACTTTTTGACCAACAATGCGATTCTAACCTTACAATGTTGATATTGCTCAAAACTAATGGAATTCACTCCCAAATGGTGGTTTATGCTTAAATAACCCTTTTGTAAGCATAATAACACGTTTCCATTGAAAGTAACAGAAATATTCACTTTTCTAGTTTTTATGTGTGCAAAATGCTTTTCAGAGCGAGAGAAGCACTTTTTGACCAACAATGTGATTCTGACCTTACAATGTTGATATTGCTCAAAACTAATGGAATTCACTCCCAAATGGTGGTTTATGCTTAAATAACCCTTTTGTAAGCATAATAACACGTTTCCATTGAAAGTAACAGAAATATTCACGTTTCTAGTTTTTATGTGTGCAAAATGCTTTTCAGAGCGAGAGAAGCACTTTTTGACCAACAATGTGATTCTGACCTTACAATGTTGATATTGCTCAAAACTAATGGAATTCACTCCCAAATGGTGGTTTATGCTTAAATAACCCTTTTGTAAGCATAATAACACGTTTCCATTGAAAGTAACAGAAATATTCACTTTTCTAGTTTTTATGTGTGCAAAATGCTTTTCAGAGCGAGAGAAGCACTTTTTGACCAACAATGCGATTCTAATCTTACAATGTTGATATTGCTCAAAAATAATGGAATTCACTCCCAAATGGTGGTTTATGCTTAAATAACCCTTTTGTAAGCATAAGAACACGTTTCCATTGAAAGAAACAGAACTATTCACTTGTCAAGTTTTTATGCGTGCAAAATGCTTTTCAGAGCGAGAGAAGCACTTTTTGACCAACAATGCGATTCTGACCTTACAATGTTGATAATGCTCAAAACGAGTGGAATTCACTCCCAAATGGTGGTTCATGCTTAAATATCCCTTTTGTAAGCATAATAACACGTTTGCATTGGAAGGAACAGAAATATTCACTTGTCAAGTTTTTATGCGTGCAAAATGCTTTTCAGAGCGAGAGAAGCACTTTTTGACCAACAATGCGATTCTAACCTTACAATGTTGATATTGCTCAAAACTAATGGAATTCACTCCCAAATGGTGGTTTATGCTTAAATAACCCTTTTGTAAGCATAATAACACGTTTCCATTGAAAGTAACAGAAATATTCACGTTTCTAGTTTTTATGTGTGCAAAATGCTTTTCAGAGCGAGAGAAGCACTTTTTGACCAACAATGTGATTCTGACCTTACAATGTTGATTTTACTCAAGACAAATGGAATTCACTCCCAAATGGCGGTTCATGCTTAAATATCCCTTTTGTAAGCATAATAACACGTTTGCATTGGAAGGAACAGAACAATTGACTTTTCTAGTTTTTATGTGTGCAAAATGCTTTTCAGAGCGAGTGAAGCACTTTTTGACCAACAATGCGATTCTAATCTTACAATGTTGATATTGCTCAAAAATAATGGAATTCACTCCCAAATGGTGGTTTATGCTTAAATAACCCTTTTGTAAGCATAATAACACGTTTGAATTGAAAGAAACAGAAATATTCACTTGTCAAGTTTTTATGCGTGCAAAATGCTTTTCAGAGCGAGAGAAGCACTTTTTGACCAACAATGTGATTCTGACCTTACAATGTTGATATTGCTCAAAACTAATGGAATTCACTCCCAAATGGTGGTTTATGCTTAAATAACCCTTTTGTAAGCATAATAACACGTTTCCATTGAAAGTAACAGAAATATTCACTTGTCAAGTTTTTATGCGTGCAAAATGCTTTTCAGAGCGAGAGAAGCACTTTTTGACCAACAATGCGATTCTGACCTTACAATGTTGATATTGCTCAAAACGAGTGGAATTCACTCCCAAATGGTGGTTCATGCTTAAATATCCCTTTTGTAAGCATAATAACACGTTTGCATTGGAAGGAACAGAAATATTCACTTGTCAAGTTTTTATGCGTGCAAAATGCTTTTCAGAGCGAGAGAAGCACTTTTTGACCAACAATGCGATTCTAACCTTACAATGTTGATATTGCTCAAAACTAATTGAATTCACTCCCAAATGGTGGTTTATGCTTAAATAACCCTTTTGTAAGCATAATAACACGTTTCCATTGAAAGTAACAGAAATATTCACTTTTCTAGTTTTTATGTGTGCAAAATGCTTTTCAGAGCGAGAGAAGCACTTTTTGACCAACAATGTGATTCTGACCTTACAATGTTGATTTTACTCAAGACGAATGGAATTCACTCCCAAATGGCGGTTCATGCTTAAATATCCCTTTTGTAAGCATAATAACACGTTTGCATTGGAAGGAACAGAACAATTGACTTTTCTAGTTTTTATGTGTGCAAAATGCTTTTCAGAGCGAGTGAAGCACTTTTTGACCAACAATGCGATTCTAATCTTACAATGTTGATATTGCTCAAAAATAATGGAATTCACTCCCAAATGGTGGTTTATGCTTAAATAACCCTTTTGTAAGCATAATAACACGTTTCCATTGAAAGTAACAGAAATATTCACGTTTCTAGTTTTTATGTGTGCAAAATGCTTTTCAGAGCGAGAGAAGCACTTTTTGACCAACATTGTGATTCTGACCTTTCAATGTTGATATTGCTCAAAACGAATGGAATTCACTCCCAAATGGCGGTTCATGCTTAAATATCCCTTTTGTAAGCATAATAACACGTTTGCATTGGAAGGAACAGAACAATTGACTTTTCTACTTTTTATGTGTGCAAAATGCTTTTCAGAGCGAGAGAAGCACTTTTTGACCAACAATGTGATTCTGACCTTTCAATGTTGATATTGATCAAAACTAATGGAATTCACTCCCAAATGGTGGTTTATGCTTAAATAACCCTTTTGTAAGCATAATAACACGTTTGCATTGGAAGGAACAGAAATATTCACTTGTCAAGTTTTTATGCGTGCAAAATGCTTTTCAGAGCGAGAGAAGCACTTTTTGACCAACAATGCGATTCTAACCTTACAATGTTGATATTGCTCAAAACTAATGGAATTCACTCCCAAATGGTGGTTTATGCTTAAATAACCCTTTTGTAAGCATAATAACACGTTTCCATTGAAAGTAACAGAAATATTCACTTTTCTAGTTTTTATGTGTGCAAAATGCTTTTCAGAGCGAGAGAAGCACTTTTTGACCAACAATGAGATTCTGACCTTACAATGTTGATATTGCTCAAAACTAATGGAATTCACTCCCAAATGGTGGTTTATGCTTAAATAACCCTTTTGTAAGCATAATAACACGTTTCCATTGAAAGTAACAGAAATATTCACGTTTCTAGTTTTTATGTGTGCAAAATGCTTTTCAGAGCGAGAGAAGCACTTTTTGACCAACAATGTGATTCTGACCATACAATGTTGATATTGCTCAAAACTAATGGAATTCACTCCCAAATGGTGGTTTATGCTTAAATAACCCTTTTGTAAGCATAATAACACGTTTCCATTGAAAGTAACAGAAATATTCACTTTTCTAGTTTTTATGTGTGCAAAATGCTTTTCAGAGCGAGAGAAGCACTTTTTGACCAACAATGCGATTCTAATCTTACAATGTTGATATTGCTCAAAAATAATGGAATTCACTCCCAAATGGTGGTTTATGCTTAAATAACCGTTTTGTAAGCATAAGAACACGTTTCCATTGAAAGAAACAGAAATATTCACTTGTCAAGTTTTTATGCGTGCAAAATGCTTTTCAGAGCGAGAGAAGCACTTTTTGACCAACAATGCGATTCTGACCTTACAATGTTGATATTGCTCAAAACGAGTGGAATTCACTCCCAAATGGTGGTTCATGCTTAAATATCCCTTTTGTAAGCATAATAACACGTTTGCATTGGAAGGAACAGAACAATTGACTTTTCTAGTTTTTATGTGTGCAAAATGCTTTTCAGAGCGAGTGAAGCACTTATTGACCAACAATGCGATTCTAATCTTACAATGTTGATATTGCTCAAAAATAATGGAATTCACTCCCAAATGGTGGTTTATGCTTAAATAACCCTTTTGTAAGCATAATAACACGTTTGAATTGAAAGAAACAGAAATATTCACTTGTCAAGTTTTTATGCGTGCAAAATGCTTTTCAGAGCGAGAGAAGCACTTTTTGACCAACAATGTGATTCTGACCTTACAATGTTGATATTGCTCAAAACTAATGGAATTCACTCCCAAATGGTGGTTTATGCTTAAATAACCCTTTTGTAAGCATAATAACACGTTTCCATTGAAAGTAACAGAAATATTCACTTTTCTAGTTTTTATGTGTGCAAAATGCTTTTCAGAGCGAGAGAAGCACTTTTTGACCAACAATGCGATTCTAATCTTACAATGTTGATATTGCTCAAAAATAATGGAATTCACTCCCAAATGGTGGTTTATGCTTAAATAACCCTTTTGTAAGCATAAGAACACGTTTCCATTGAAAGAAACAGAACTATTCACTTGTCAAGTTTTTATGCGTGCAAAATGCTTTTCAGAGCGAGAGAAGCACTTTTTGACCAACAATGCGATTCTGACCTTACAATGTTGATATTGCTCAAAACGAGTGGAATTCACTCCCAAATGGTGGTTCATGCTTAAATATCCCTTTTGTAAGCATAATAACACGTTTGCATTGGAAGGAACAGAAATATTCACTTGTCAAGTTTTTATGCGTGCAAAATGGCTTTTCAGAGCGAGAGAAGCACTTTTTGACCAACAATGCGATTCTAACCTTACAATGTTGATATTGCTCAAAACTAATGGAATTCACTCCCAAATGGTGGTTTATGCTTAAATAACCCTTTTGTAAGCATAATAACACGTTTCCATTGAAAGTAACAGAAATATTCACTTTCTAGTTTTTATGTGTGCAAAATGCTTTTCAGAGCGAGAGAAGCACTTTTTGACCAACAATGTGATTCTGACCTTACAATGTTGATTTTACTCAAGACGAATGGAATTCACTCCCAAATGGCGGTTCATGCTTAAATATCCCTTTTGTAAGCATAATAACACGTTTGCATTGGAAGGAACAGAACAATTGACTTTTCTAGTTTTTATGTGTGCAAAATGCTTTTCAGAGCGAGTGAAGCACTTTTTGACCAACAATGCGATTCTAATCTTACAATGTTGATATTGCTCAAAAATAATGGAATTCACTCCCAAATGGTGGTTTATGCTTAAATAACCCTTTTGTAAGCATAATAACACGTTTGAATTGAAAGAAACAGAAATATTCACTTGTCAAGTTTTTATGCGTGCAAAATGCTTTTCAGAGCGAGAGAAGCACTTTTTGACCAACAATGTGATTCTGACCTTACAATGTTGATATTGCTCAAAACTAATGGAATTCACTCCCAAATGGTGGTTTATGCTTAAATAACCCTTTTGTAAGCATAATAACACGTTTCCATTGAAAGTAACAGAAATATTCACTTGTCAAGTTTTTATGCGTGCAAAATGCTTTTCAGAGCGAGAGAAGCACTTTTTGACCAACAATGCGATTCTGACCTTACAATGTTGATATTGCTCAAAACGAGTGGAATTCACTCCCAAATGGTGGTTCATGCTTAAATATCCCTTTTGTAAGCATAATAACACGTTTGCATTGGAAGGAACAGAAATATTCACTTGTCAAGTTTTTATGCGTGCAAAATGCTTTTCAGAGCGAGAGAAGCACTTTTTGACCAACAATGCGATTCTAACCTTACAATGTTGATATTGCTCAAAACTAATTGAATTCACTCCCAAATGGTGGTTTATGCTTAAATAACCCTTTTGTAAGCATAATAACACGTTTCCATTGAAAGTAACAGAAATATTCACTTTTCTAGTTTTTATGTGTGCAAAATGCTTTTCAGAGCGAGAGAAGCACTTTTTGACCAACAATGTGATTCTGACCTTACAATGTTGATTTTACTCAAGACGAATGGAATTCACTCCCAAATGGCGGTTCATGCTTAAATATCCCTTTTGTAAGCATAATAACACGTTTGCATTGGAAGGAACAGAACAATTGACTTTTCTAGTTTTTATGTGTGCAAAATGCTTTTCAGAGCGAGTGAAGCACTTTTTGACCAACAATGCGATTCTAATCTTACAATGTTGATATTGCTCAAAAATAATGGAATTCACTCCCAAATGGTGGTTTATGCTTAAATAACCCTTTTGTAAGCATAATAACACGTTTGAATTGAAAGAAACAGAAATATTCACTTGTCAAGTTTTTATGCGTGCAAAATGCTTTTCAGAGCGAGAGAAGCACTTTTTGACCAACAATGTGATTCTGACCTTACAATGTTGATATTGCTCAAAACTAATGGAATTCACTCCCAAATGGTGGTTTATGCTTAAATAACCCTTTTGTAAGCATAATAACACGTTTCCATTGAAAGTAACAGAAATATTCACGTTTCTAGTTTTTATACCTGCAAAATGCATTTCAGAGCGAGAGAAGCACTTTTTGACCAACAATGTGATTCTGACCTTACAATGTTGATATTGCTCAAAACTAATGGAATTCACTCCCAAATGGTGGTTTATGCTTAAATAACCCTTTTGTAAGCATAATAACACGTTTCCATTGAAAGTAACAGAAATATTCACGTTTCTAGTTTTTATGTGTGCAAAATGCTTTTCAGAGCGAGAGAAGCACTTTTTGACCAACAATGTGATTCTGACCTTTCAATGTTGATATTGCTCAAAACGAATGGAATTCACTCCCAGATGGCGGTTCATGCTTAAATATCCCTTTTGTAAGCATAATAACACGTTTCCATTGAAAGAAACAGAACTATTCACTTGTCAAGTTTTTATGCGTGCAAAATGCTTTTCAGAGCGAGAGAAGCACTTTTTGACCAACAATGTGATTCTGACCTTACAATGTTGATATTGCTCAAAACTAATGGAATTCACTCCCAAATGGTGGTTTATGCTTAAATAACCCTTTTGTAAGCATAATAACACGTTTCCATTGAAAGTAACAGAAATATTCACTTTTCTAGTTTTTATGTGTGCAAAATGCTTTTCAGAGCGAGAGAAGCACTTTTTGACCAACGATGCGATTCTAATCTTACAATGTTGATATTGCTCAAAAATAATGGAATTCACTCCCAAATGGTGGTTTATGCTTAAATAACCCTTTTGTAAGCATAAGAACACGTTTCCATTGAAAGAAACAGAAATATTCACTTGTCAAGTTTTTATGCGTGCAAAATGCTTTTCAGAGCGAGAGAAGCACTTTTTGACCAACAATGCGATTCTGACCTTACAATGTTGATATTGCTCAAAACGAGTGGAATTCACTCCCAAATGGTGGTTCATGCTTAAATATCCCTTTTGTAAGCATAATAACACGTTTCCATTGAAAGTAACAGAAATATTCACTTTTCTAGTTTTTATGTGTGCAAAATGCTTTTCAGAGCGAGAGAAGCACTTTTTGACCAACAATGCGATTCTAATCTTACAATGTTGATATTGCTCAAAAATAATGGAATTCACTCCCAAATGGTGGTTTATGCTTAAATAACCCTTTTGTAAGCATAAGAACACGTTTCCATTGAAAGAAACAGAACTATTCACTTGTCAAGTTTTTATGCGTGCAAAATGCTTTTCAGAGCGAGAGAAGCACTTTTTGACCAACAATGTGATTCTGACCTTACAATGTTGATATTGCTCAAAACTAATGGAATTCACTCCCAAATGGTGGTTTATGCTTAAATAACCCTTTTGTAAGCATAATAACACGTTTCCATTGAAAGTAACAGAAATATTCACGTTTCTAGTTTTTATGCCTGCAAAATGCTTTTCAGAGCGAGAGAAGCACTTTTTGACCAACAATGTGATTCTGACCTTACAGTGTTGATATTGCTCAAAACTAATGGAATTCCCTCCCAAATGGTGGTTTATGCTTAAATAACCCTTTTGTAAGCATAATAACACGTTTCCATTGAAAGTAACAGAAATATTCACGTTTCTAGTTTTTATGTGTGCAAAATGCTTTTCAGAGCGAGAGAAGCACTTTTTGACCAACATTGTGATTCTGACCTTTCAATGTTGATATTGCTCAAAACTAATGGAATTCACTCCCAAATGGCGGTTCATGCTTAAATATCCCTTTTGTAAGCATAATAACACGTTTGCATTGGAAGGAACAGAACAATTGACTTTTCTAGTTTTTATGTGTGCAAAATGCTTTTCAGAGCGAGAGAAGCACTTTTTGACCAACAATGCGATTCTAATCTTACAATGTTGATAGTGCTCAAAAATAATGGAATTCACTCCCAAATGGTGGTTTATGCTTAAATAACCCTTTTGTAAGCATAATAACACGTTTCCATTGAAAGTAACAGAAATATTCACGTTTCTAGTTTTTATGTGTGCAAAATGCTTTTCAGAGCGAGAGAAGCACTTTTTGACCAACAATGTGATTCTGACCTTTCAATGTTGATATTACTCAAGACAAATGGAATTCACTCCCAAATGGCGGTTCATGCTTAAATATCCCTTTTGTAAGCATAATAACACGTTTGCATTGGAAGGAACAGAACAATTGACTTTTCTAGTTTTTATGTGTGCAAAATGCTTTTCAGAGCGAGTGAAGCACTTTTTGACCAACAATGCGATTCTAATCTTACAATGTTGATATTGCTCAAAAATAATGGAATTCACTCCCAAATGGTGGTTTATGCTTAGATAACCCTTTTGTAAGCATAATAACACGTTTGAATTGAAAGAAACAGAAATATTCACTTGTCAAGTTTTTATGCGTGCAAAATGCTTTTCAGAGCGAGAGAAGCACTTTTTGACCAACAATGTGATTCTGACCTTACAATGTTGATATTGCTCAAAACTAATGGAATTCACTCCCAAATGGTGGTTTATGCTTAAATAACCCTTTTGTAAGCATAATAACACGTTTCCATTGAAAGTAACAGAAATATTCACTTGTCAAGTTTTTATGCGTGCAAAATGCTTTTCAGAGCGAGAGAAGCACTTTTTGACCAACAATGCGATTCTGACCTTACAATGTTGATATTGCTCAAAACGAGTGGAATTCACTCCCAAATGGTGGTTCATGCTTAAATATCCCTTTTGTAAGCATAATAACACGTTTGCATTGGAAGGAACAGAAATATTCACTTGTCAAGTTTTTATGCGTGCAAAATGCTTTTCAGAGCGAGAGAAGCACTTTTTGACCAACAATGCGATTCTAACCTTACAATGTTGATATTGCTCAAAACTAATTGAATTCACTCCCAAATGGTGGTTTATGCTTAAATAACCCTTTTGTAAGCATAATAACACGTTTCCATTGAAAGTAACAGAAATATTCACTTTTCTAGTTTTTATGTGTGCAAAATGCTTTTCAGAGCGAGAGAAGCACTTTTTGACCAACAATGTGGTTCTGACCTTACAATGTTGATTTTACTCAAGACGAATGGTATTCACTCCCAAATGGCGGTTCATGCTTAAATATCCCTTTTGTAAGCATAATAACACGTTTGCATTGGAAGGAACAGAACAATTGACTTTTCTAGTTTTTATGTGTGCAAAATGCTTTTCAGAGCGAGTGAAGCACTTTTTGACCAACAATGCGATTCTAATCTTACAATGTTGATATTGCTCAAAAATAATGGAATTCACTCCCAAATGGTGGTTTATGCTTAAATAACCCTTTTGTAAGCATAATAACACGTTTCCATTGAAAGTAACAGAAATATTCACGTTTCTAGTTTTTATGTGTGCAAAATGCTTTTCAGAGCGAGAGAAGCACTTTTTGACCAACATTGTGATTCTGACCTTTCAATGTTGATATTGCTCAAAACGAATGGAATTCACTCCCAAATGGCGGTTCATGCTTAAATATCCCTTTTGTAAGCATAATAACACGTTTGCATTGGAAGGAACAGAACAATTGACTTTTCTAGTTTTTATGTGTGCAAAATGCTTTTCAGAGCGAGAGAAGCACTTTTTGACCAACAATGCGATTCTAATCTTACAATGTTGATAGTGCTCAAAAATAATGGAATTCACTCCCAAATGGTGGTTTATGCTTAAATAACCCTTTTGTAAGCATAATAACACGTTTCCATTGAAAGTAACAGGAATATTCACGTTTCTAGTTTTTATGTGTGCAAAATGCTTTTCAGAGCGAGAGAAGCACTTTTTGACCAACAATGTGATTCTGACCTTTCAATGTTGATATTGATCAAAACTAATGGAATTCACTCCCAAATGGTGGTTTATGCTTAAATAACCCTTTTGTAAGCATAATAACACGTTTGCATTGGAAGGAACAGAAATATTCACTTGTCAAGTTTTTATGCGTGCAAAATGCTTTTCAGAGCGAGAGAAGCACTTTTTGACCAACAATGCGATTCTAACCTTACAATGTTGATATTGCTCAAAACTAATGGAATTCACTCCCAAATGGTGGTTTATGCTTAAATAACCCTTTTGTAAGCATAATAACACGTTTCCATTGAAAGTAACAGAAATATTCACTTTTCTAGTTTTTATGTGTGCAAAATGCTTTTCAGAGCGAGAGAAGCACTTTTTGACCAACAATGTGATTCTGACCTTACAATGTTGATATTGCTCAAAACTAATGGAATTCACTCCCAAATGGTGGTTTATGCTTAAATAACCCTTTTGTAAGCATAATAACACGTTTCCATTGAAAGTAACAGAAATATTCACGTTTCTAGTTTTTATGTGTGCAAAATGCTTTTCAGAGCGAGAGAAGCACTTTTTGACCAACAATGTGATTCTGACCATACAATGTTGATATTGCTCAAAACTAATGGAATTCACTCCCAAATGGTGGTTTATGCTTAAATAACCCTTTTGTAAGCATAATAACACGTTTCCATTGAAAGTAACAGAAATATTCACTTTTCTAGTTTTTATGTGTGCAAAATGCTTTTCAGAGCGAGAGAAGCACTTTTTGACCAACAATGCGATTCTAATCTTACAATGTTGATATTGCTCAAAAATAATGGAATTCACTCCCAAATGGTGGTTTATGCTTAAATAACCGTTTTGTAAGCATAAGAACACGTTTCCATTGAAAGAAACAGAAATATTCACTTGTCAAGTTTTTATGCGTGCAAAATGCTTTTCAGAGCGAGAGAAGCACTTTTTGACCAACAATGCGATTCTGACCTTACAATGTTGATATTGCTCAAAACGAGTGGAATTCACTCCCAAATGGTGGTTCATGCTTAAATATCCCTTTTGTAAGCATAATAACACGTTTGCATTGGAAGGAACAGAACAATTGACTTTTCTAGTTTTTATGTGTGCAAAATGCTTTTCAGAGCGAGTGAAGCACTTATTGACCAACAATGCGATTCTAATCTTACAATGTTGATATTGCTCAAAAATAATGGAATTCACTCCCAAATGGTGGTTTATGCTTAAATAACCCTTTTGTAAGCATAATAACACGTTTGAATTGAAAGAAACAGAAATATTCACTTGTCAAGTTTTTATGCGTGCAAAATGCTTTTCAGAGCGAGAGAAGCACTTTTTGACCAACAATGTGATTCTGACCTTACAATGTTGATATTGCTCAAAACTAATGGAATTCACTCCCAAATGGTGGTTTATGCTTAAATAACCCTTTTGTAAGCATAATAACACGTTTCCATTGAAAGTAACAGAAATATTCACTTTTCTAGTTTTTATGTGTGCAAAATGCTTTTCAGAGCGAGAGAAGCACTTTTTGACCAACAATGCGATTCTAATCTTACAATGTTGATATTGCTCAAAAATAATGGAATTCACTCCCAAATGGTGGTTTATGCTTAAATAACCCTTTTGTAAGCATAAGAACACGTTTCCATTGAAAGAAACAGAACTATTCACTTGTAAAGTTTTTATGCGTGCAAAATGCTTTTCAGAGCGAGAGAAGCACTTTTTGACCAACAATGCGATTCTGACCTTACAATGTTGATATTGCTCAAAACGAGTGGAATTCACTCCCAAATGGTGGTTCATGCTTAAATATCCCTTTTGTAAGCATAATAACACGTTTGCATTGGAAGGAACAGAAATATTCACTTGTCAAGTTTTTATGCGTGCAAAATGCTTTTCAGAGCGAGAGAAGCACTTTTTGACCAACAATGCGATTCTAACCTTACAATGTTGATATTGCTCAAAACTAATGGAATTCACTCCCAAATGGTGGTTTATGCTTAAATAACCCTTTTGTAAGCATAATAACACGTTTCCATTGAAAGTAACAGAAATATTCACTTTTCTAGTTTTTATGTGTGCAAAATGCTTTTCAGAGCGAGAGAAGCACTTTTTGACCAACAATGTGATTCTGACCTTACAATGTTGATTTTACTCAAGACGAATGGAATTCACTCCCAAATGGCGGTTCATGCTTAAATATCCCTTTTGTAAGCATAATAACACGTTTGCATTGGAAGGAACAGAACAATTGACTTTTCTAGTTTTTATGTGTGCAAAATGCTTTTCAGAGCGAGTGAAGCACTTTTTGACCAACAATGCGATTCTAATCTTACAATGTTGATATTGCTCAAAAATAATGGAATTCACTCCCAAATGGTGGTTTATGCTTAAATAACCCTTTTGTAAGCATAATAACACGTTTGAATTGAAAGAAACAGAAATATTCACTTGTCAAGTTTTTATGCGTGCAAAATGCTTTTCAGAGCGAGAGAAGCACTTTTTGACCAACAATGTGATTCTGACCTTACAATGTTGATATTGCTCAAAACTAATGGAATTCACTCCCAAATGGTGGTTTATGCTTAAATAACCCTTTTGTAAGCATAATAACACGTTTCCATTGAAAGTAACAGAAATATTCACTTGTCAAGTTTTTATGCGTGCAAAATGCTTTTCAGAGCGAGAGAAGCACTTTTTGACCAACAATGCGATTCTGACCTTACAATGTTGATATTGCTCAAAACGAGTGGAATTCACTCCCAAATGGTGGTTCATGCTTAAATATCCCTTTTGTAAGCATAATAACACGTTTGCATTGGAAGGAACAGAAATATTCACTTGTCAAGTTTTTATGCGTGCAAAATGCTTTTCAGAGCGAGAGAAGCACTTTTTGACCAACAATGCGATTCTAACCTTACAATGTTGATATTGCTCAAAACTAATTGAATTCACTCCCAAATGGTGGTTTATGCTTAAATAACCCTTTTGTAAGCATAATAACACGTTTCCATTGAAAGTAACAGAAATATTCACTTTTCTAGTTTTTATGTGTGCAAAATGCTTTTCAGAGCGAGAGAAGCACTTTTTGACCAACAATGTGATTCTGACCTTACAATGTTGATTTTACTCAAGACGAATGGAATTCACTCCCAAATGGCGGTTCATGCTTAAATATCCCTTTTGTAAGCATAATAACACGTTTGCATTGGAAGGAACAGAACAATTGACTTTTCTAGTTTTTATGTGTGCAAAATGCTTTTCAGAGCGAGTGAAGCACTTTTTGACCAACAATGCGATTCTAATCTTACAATGTTGATATTGCTCAAAAATAATGGAATTCACTCCCAAATGGTGGTTTATGCTTAAATAACCCTTTTGTAAGCATAATAACACGTTTGAATTGAAAGAAACAGAAATATTCACTTGTCAAGTTTTTATGCGTGCAAAATGCTTTTCAGAGCGAGAGAAGCACTTTTTGACCAACAATGTGATTCTGACCTTACAATGTTGATATTGCTCAAAACTAATGGAATTCACTCCCAAATGGTGGTTTATGCTTAAATAACCCTTTTGTAAGCATAATAACACGTTTCCATTGAAAGTAACAGAAATATTCACGTTTCTAGTTTTTATACCTGCAAAATGCATTTCAGAGCGAGAGAAGCACTTTTTGACCAACAATGTGATTCTGACCTTACAATGTTGATATTGCTCAAAACTAATGGAATTCACTCCCAAATGGTGGTTTATGCTTAAATAACCCTTTTGTAAGCATAATAACACGTTTCCATTGAAAGTAACAGAAATATTCACCTTTCTAGTTTTTATGTGTGCAAAATGCTTTTCAGAGCGAGAGAAGCACTTTTTGACCAACAATGTGATTCTGACATTTCAATGTTGATATTGCTCAAAACGAATGGAATTCACTCCCAGATGGCGGTTCATGCTTAAATATCCCTTTTGTAAGCATAATAACACGTTTCCATTGAAAGAAACAGAACTATTCACTTGTCAAGTTTTTATGCGTGCAAAATGCTTTTCAGAGCGAGAGAAGCACTTTTTGACCAACAATGTGATTCTGACCTTACAATGTTGATATTGCTCAAAACTAATGGAATTCACTCCCAAATGGTGGTTTATGCTTAAATAACCCTTTTGTAAGCATAATAACACGTTTCCATTGAAAGTAACAGAAATATTCACTTTTCTAGTTTTTATGTGTGCAAAATGCTTTTCAGAGCGAGAGAAGCACTTTTTGACCAACAATGCGATTCTAATCTTACAATGTTGATATTGCTCAAAAATAATGGAATTCACTCCCAAATGGTGGTTTATGCTTAAATAACCCTTTTGTAAGCATAAGAACACGTTTCCATTGAAAGAAACAGAAATATTCACTTGTCAAGTTTTTATGCGTGCAAAATGCTTTTCAGAGCGAGAGAAGCACTTTTTGACCAACAATGCGATTCTGACCTTACAATGTTGATATTGCTCAAAACGAGTGGAATTCACTCCCAAATGGTGGTTCATGCTTAAATATCCCTTTTGTAAGCATAATAACACGTTTGCATTGGAAGGAACAGAACAATTGACTTTTCTAGTTTTTACGTGTGCAAAATGCTTTTCAGAGCGAGTGAAGCACTTTTTGACCAACAATGCGATTCTAATCTTACAATGTTGATATTGCTCAAAAATAATGGAATTCACTCCCAAATGGTGGTTTATGCTTAAATAACCCTTTTGTAAGCATAATAACACGTTTGAATTGAAAGAAACAGAAATATTCACTTGTCAAGTTTTTATGCGTGCAAAATGCTTTTCAGAGCGAGAGAAGCACTTTTTGACCAACAATGTGATTCTGACCTTACAATGTTGATATTGCTCAAAACTAATGGAATTCACTCCCAAATGGTGGTTTATGCTTAAATAACCCTTTTGTAAGCATAATAACACGTTTCCATTGAAAGTAACAGAAATATTCACTTTTCTAGTTTTTATGTGTGCAAAATGCTTTTCAGAGCGAGAGAAGCACTTTTTGACCAACAATGCGATTCTAATCTTACAATGTTGATATTGCTCAAAAATAATGGAATTCACTCCCAAATGGTGGTTTATGCTTAAATAACCCTTTTGTAAGCATAAGAACACGTTTCCATTGAAAGAAACAGAACTATTCACGTTTCTAGTTTTTATGTGTGCAAAATGCTTTTCAGAGCGAGAGAAGCACTTTTTGACCAACAATGTGATTCTGACCTTTCAATGTTGATATTGATCAAAACTAATGGAATTCACTCCCAAATGGTGGTTTATGCTTAAATAACCCTTTTGTAAGCATAATAACACGTTTGCATTGGAAGGAACAGAAATATTCACTTGTCAAGTTTTTATGCGTGCAAAATGCTTTTCAGAGCGAGAGAAGCACTTTTTGACCAACAATGCGATTCTAACCTTACAATGTTGATATTGCTCAAAACTAATGGAATTCACTCCCAAATGGTGGTTTATGCTTAAATAACCCTTTTGTAAGCATAATAACACGTTTCCATTGAAAGTAACAGAAATATTCACTTTTCTAGTTTTTATGTGTGCAAAATGCTTTTCAGAGCGAGAGAAGCACTTTTTGACCAACAATGTGATTCTGACCTTACAATGTTGATATTGCTCAAAACTAATGGAATTCACTCCCAAATGGTGGTTTATGCTTAAATAACCCTTTTGTAAGCATAATAACACGTTTCCATTGAAAGTAACAGAAATATTCACGTTTCTAGTTTTTATGTGTGCAAAATGCTTTTCAGAGCGAGAGAAGCACTTTTTGACCAACAATGTGATTCTGACCATACAATGTTGATATTGCTCAAAACTAATGGAATTCACTCCCAAATGGTGGTTTATGCTTAAATAACCCTTTTGTAAGCATAATAACACGTTTCCATTGAAAGTAACAGAAATATTCACTTTTCTAGTTTTTATGTGTGCAAAATGCTTTTCAGAGCGAGAGAAGCACTTTTTGACCAACAATGCGATTCTAATCTTACAATGTTGATATTGCTCAAAAATAATGGAATTCACTCCCAAATGGTGGTTTATGCTTAAATAACCGTTTTGTAAGCATAAGAACACGTTTCCATTGAAAGAAACAGAAATATTCACTTGTCAAGTTTTTATGCGTGCAAAATGCTTTTCAGAGCGAGAGAAGCACTTTTTGACCAACAATGCGATTCTGACCTTACAATGTTGATATTGCTCAAAACGAGTGGAATTCACTCCCAAATGGTGGTTCATGCTTAAATATCCCTTTTGTAAGCATAATAACACGTTTGCATTGGAAGGAACAGAACAATTGACTTTTCTAGTTTTTATGTGTGCAAAATGCTTTTCAGAGCGAGTGAAGCACTTATTGACCAACAATGCGATTCTAATCTTACAATGTTGATATTGCTCAAAAATAATGGAATTCACTCCCAAATGGTGGTTTATGCTTAAATAACCCTTTTGTAAGCATAATAACACGTTTGAATTGAAAGAAACAGAAATATTCACTTGTCAAGTTTTTATGCGTGCAAAATGCTTTTCAGAGCGAGAGAAGCACTTTTTGACCAACAATGTGATTCTGACCTTACAATGTTGATATTGCTCAAAACTAATGGAATTCACTCCCAAATGGTGGTTTATGCTTAAATAACCCTTTTGTAAGCATAATAACACGTTTCCATTGAAAGTAACAGAAATATTCACTTTTCTAGTTTTTATGTGTGCAAAATGCTTTTCAGAGCGAGAGAAGCACTTTTTGACCAACAATGCGATTCTAATCTTACAATGTTGATATTGCTCAAAAATAATGGAATTCACTCCCAAATGGTGGTTTATGCTTAAATAACCCTTTTGTAAGCATAAGAACACGTTTCCATTGAAAGAAACAGAACTATTCACTTGTCAAGTTTTTATGCGTGCAAAATGCTTTTCAGAGCGAGAGAAGCACTTTTTGACCAACAATGCGATTCTGACCTTACAATGTTGATATTGCTCAAAACGAGTGGAATTCACTCCCAAATGGTGGTTCATGCTTAAATATCCCTTTTGTAAGCATAATAACACGTTTGCATTGGAAGGAACATAAATATTCACTTGTCAAGTTTTTATGCGTGCAAAATGCTTTTCAGAGCGAGAGAAGCACTTTTTGACCAACAATGCGATTCTAACCTTACAATGTTGATATTGCTCAAAACTAATGGAATTCACTCCCAAATGGTGGTTTATGCTTAAATAACCCTTTTGTAAGCATAATAACACGTTTCCATTGAAAGTAACAGAAATATTCACTTTTCTAGTTTTTATGTGTGCAAAATGCTTTTCAGAGCGAGAGAAGCACTTTTTGACCAACAATGTGATTCTGACCTTACAATGTTGATTTTACTCAAGACGAATGGAATTCACTCCCAAATGGCGGTTCATGCTTAAATATCCCTTTTGTAAGCATAATAACACGTTTGCATTGGAAGGAACAGAACAATTGACTTTTCTAGTTTTTATGTGTGCAAAATGCTTTTCAGAGCGAGTGAAGCACTTTTTGACCAACAATGCGATTCTAATCTTACAATGTTGATATTGCTCAAAAATAATGGAATTCACTCCCAAATGGTGGTTTATGCTTAAATAACCCTTTTGTAAGCATAATAACACGTTTGAATTGAAAGAAACAGAAATATTCACTTGTCAAGTTTTTATGCGTGCAAAATGCTTTTCAGAGCGAGAGAAGCACTTTTTGACCAACAATGTGATTCTGACCTTACAATGTTGATATTGCTCAAAACTAATGGAATTCACTCCCAAATGGTGGTTTATGCTTAAATAACCCTTTTGTAAGCATAATAACACGTTTCCATTGAAAGTAACAGAAATATTCACTTGTCAAGTTTTTATGCGTGCAAAATGCTTTTCAGAGCGAGAGAAGCACTTTTTGACCAACAATGCGATTCTGACCTTACAATGTTGATATTGCTCAAAACGAGTGGAATTCACTCCCAAATGGTGGTTCATGCTTAAATATCCCTTTTGTAAGCATAATAACACGTTTGCATTGGAAGGAACAGAAATATTCACTTGTCAAGTTTTTATGCGTGCAAAATGCTTTTCAGAGCGAGAGAAGCACTTTTTGACCAACAATGCGATTCTAACCTTACAATGTTGATATTGCTCAAAACTAATTGAATTCACTCCCAAATGGTGGTTTATGCTTAAATAACCCTTTTGTAAGCATAATAACACGTTTCCATTGAAAGTAACAGAAATATTCACTTTTCTAGTTTTTATGTGTGCAAAATGCTTTTCAGAGCGAGAGAAGCACTTTTTGACCAACAATGTGATTCTGACCTTACAATGTTGATTTTACTCAAGACGAATGGAATTCACTCCCAAATGGCGGTTCATGCTTAAATATCCCTTTTGTAAGCATAATAACACGTTTGCATTGGAAGGAACAGAACAATTGACTTTTCTAGTTTTTATGTGTGCAAAATGCTTTTCAGAGCGAGTGAAGCACTTTTTGACCAACAATGCGATTCTAATCTTACAATGTTGATATTGCTCAAAAATAATGGAATTCACTCCCAAATGGTGGTTTATGCTTAAATAACCCTTTTGTAAGCATAATAACACGTTTGAATTGAAAGAAACAGAAATATTCACTTGTCAAGTTTTTATGCGTGCAAAATGCTTTTCAGAGCGAGAGAAGCACTTTTTGACCAACAATGTGATTCTGACCTTACAATGTTGATATTGCTCAAAACTAATGGAATTCACTCCCAAATGGTGGTTTATGCTTAAATAACCCTTTTGTAAGCATAATAACACGTTTCCATTGAAAGTAACAGAAATATTCACGTTTCTAGTTTTTATACCTGCAAAATGCATTTCAGAGCGAGAGAAGCACTTTTTGACCAACAATGTGATTCTGACCTTACAATGTTGATATTGCTCAAAACTAATGGAATTCACTCCCAAATGGTGGTTTATGCTTAAATAACCCTTTTGTAAGCATAATAACACGTTTCCATTGAAAGTAACAGAAATATTCACCTTTCTAGTTTTTATGTGTGCAAAATGCTTTTCAGAGCGAGAGAAGCACTTTTTGACCAACAATGTGATTCTGACATTTCAATGTTGATATTGCTCAAAACGAATGGAATTCACTCCCAGATGGCGGTTCATGCTTAAATATCCCTTTTGTAAGCATAATAACACGTTTCCATTGAAAGAAACAGAACTATTCACTTGTCAAGTTTTTATGCGTGCAAAATGCTTTTCAGAGCGAGAGAAGCACTTTTTGACCAACAATGTGATTCTGACCTTACAATGTTGATATTGCTCAAAACTAATGGAATTCACTCCCAAATGGTGGTTTATGCTTAAATAACCCTTTTGTAAGCATAATAACACGTTTCCATTGAAAGTAACAGAAATATTCACTTTTCTAGTTTTTATGTGTGCAAAATGCTTTTCAGAGCGAGAGAAGCACTTTTTGACCAACAATGCGATTCTAATCTTACAATGTTGATATTGCTCAAAAATAATGGAATTCACTCCCAAATGGTGGTTTATGCTTAAATAACCCTTTTGTAAGCATAAGAACACGTTTCCATTGAAAGAAACAGAAATATTCACTTGTCAAGTTTTTATGCGTGCAAAATGCTTTTCAGAGCGAGAGAAGCACTTTTTGACCAACAATGCGATTCTGACCTTACAATGTTGATATTGCTCAAAACGAGTGGAATTCACTCCCAAATGGTGGTTCATGCTTAAATATCCCTTTTGTAAGCATAATAACACGTTTGCATTGGAAGGAACAGAACAATTGACTTTTCTAGTTTTTACGTGTGCAAAATGCTTTTCAGAGCGAGTGAAGCACTTTTTGACCAACAATGCGATTCTAATCTTACAATGTTGATATTGCTCAAAAATAATGGAATTCACTCCCAAATGGTGGTTTATGCTTAAATAACCCTTTTGTAAGCATAATAACACGTTTGAATTGAAAGAAACAGAAATATTCACTTGTCAAGTTTTTATGCGTGCAAAATGCTTTTCAGAGCGAGAGAAGCACTTTTTGACCAACAATGTGATTCTGACCTTACAATGTTGATATTGCTCAAAACTAATGGAATTCACTCCCAAATGGTGGTTTATGCTTAAATAACCCTTTTGTAAGCATAATAACACGTTTCCATTGAAAGTAACAGAAATATTCACTTTTCTAGTTTTTATGTGTGCAAAATGCTTTTCAGAGCGAGAGAAGCACTTTTTGACCAACAATGCGATTCTAATCTTACAATGTTGATATTGCTCAAAAATAATGGAATTCACTCCCAAATGGTGGTTTATGCTTAAATAACCCTTTTGTAAGCATAAGAACACGTTTCCATTGAAAGAAACAGAACTATTCACTTGTCAAGTTTTTATGCGTGCAAAATGCTTTTCAGAGCGAGAGAAGCACTTTTTGACCAACAATGTGATTCTGACCTTACAATGTTGATATTGCTCAAAACTAATGGAATTCACTCCCAAATGGTGGTTTATGCTTAAATAACCCTTTTGTAAGCATAATAACACGTTTCCATTGAAAGTAACAGAAATATTCACGTTTCTAGTTTTTATGCCTGCAAAATGCTTTTCAGAGCGAGAGAAGCACTTTTTGACCAACAATGTGATTCTGACCTTACAGTGTTGATATTGCTCAAAACTAATGGAATTCACTCCCAAATGGTGGTTTATGCTTAAATAACCCTTTTGTAAGCATAATAACACGTTTCCATTGAAAGTAACAGAAATATTCACGTTTCTAGTTTTTATATGTGCAAAATGCTTTTCAGAGCGAGAGAAGCACTTTTTGACCAACATTGTGATTCTGACCTTTCAATGTTGATATTGCTCAAAACGAATGGAATTCACTCCCAAATGGCGGTTCATGCTTAAATATCCCTTTTGTAAGCATAATAACACGTTTGCATTGGAAGGAACAGAACAATTGACTTTTCTAGTTTTTATGTGTGCAAAATGCTTTTCAGAGCGAGAGAAGCACTTTTTGACCAACAATGCGATTCTAATCTTACAATGTTGATAGTGCTCAAAAATAATGGAATTCACTCTCAAATGGTGGTTTATGCTTAAATAACCCTTTTGTAAGCATAATAACACGTTTCCATTGAAAGTAACAGAAATATTCACGTTTCTAGTTTTTATGTGTGCAAAATGCTTTTCAGAGCGAGAGAAGCACTTTTTGACCAACAATGTGATTCTGACCTTTCAATGTTGATATTGATCAAAACTAATGGAATTCACTCCCAAATGGTGGTTTATGCTTAAATAACCCTTTTGTAAGCATAATAACACGTTTGCATTGGAAGGAACAGAAATATTCACTTGTCAAGTTTTTATGCGTGCAAAATGCTTTTCAGAGCGAGAGAAGCACTTTTTGACCAACAATGCGATTCTAACCTTACAATGTTGATATTGCTCAAAACTAATGGAATTCACTCCCAAATGGTGGTTTATGCTTAAATAACCCTTTTGTAAGCATAATAACACGTTTCCATTGAAAGTAACAGAAATATTCACTTTTCTAGTTTTTATGTGTGCAAAATGCTTTTCAGAGCGAGAGAAGCACTTTTTGACCAACAATGTGATTCTGACCTTACAATGTTGATATTGCTCAAAACTAATGGAATTCACTCCCAAATGGTGGTTTATGCTTAAATAACCCTTTTGTAAGCATAATAACACGTTTCCATTGAAAGTAACAGAAATATTCACGTTTCTAGTTTTTATGTGTGCAAAATGCTTTTCAGAGCGAGAGAAGCACTTTTTGACCAACAATGTGATTCTGACCTTACAATGTTGATATTGCTCAAAACTAATGGAATTCACTCCCAAATGGTGGTTTATGCTTAAATAACCCTTTTGTAAGCATAATAACACGTTTCCATTGAAAGTAACAGAAATATTCACTTTTCTAGTTTTTATGTGTGCAAAATGCTTTTCAGAGCGAGAGAAGCACTTTTTGACCAACAATGCGATTCTAATCTTACAATGTTGATATTGCTCAAAAATAATGGAATTCACTCCCAAATGGTGGTTTATGCTTAAATAACCCTTTTGTAAGCATAATAACACGTTTGAATTGAAAGAAACAGAAATATTCACTTGTCAAGTTTTTATGCGTGCAAAATGCTTTTCAGAGCGAGAGAAGCACTTTTTGACCAACAATGCGATTCTGACCTTACAATGTTGATATTGCTCAAAACGAGTGGAATTCACTCCCAAATGGTGGTTCATGCTTAAATATCCCTTTTGTAAGCATAATAACACGTTTGCATTGGAAGGAACAGAACAATTGACTTTTCTAGTTTTTATGTGTGCAAAATGCTTTTCAGAGCGAGTGAAGCACTTATTGACCAACAATGCGATTCTAATCTTACAATGTTGATATTGCTCAAAAATAATGGAATTCACTCCCAAATGGTGGTTTATGCTTAAATAACCCTTTTGTAAGCATAATAACACGTTTGAATTGAAAGAAACAGAAATATTCACTTGTCAAGTTTTTATGCGTGCAAAATGCTTTTCAGAGCGAGAGAAGCACTTTTTGACCAACAATGTGATTCTGACCTTACAATGTTGATATTGCTCAAAACTAATGGAATTCACTCCCAAATGGTGGTTTATGCTTAAATAACCCTTTTGTAAGCATAATAACACGTTTCCATTGAAAGTAACAGAAATATTCACGTTTCTAGTTTTTATGCCTGCAAAATGCTTTTCAGAGCGAGAGAAGCACTTTTTGACCAACAATGTGATTCTGACCTTACAGTGTTGATATTGCTCAAAACTAATGGAATTCACTCCCAAATGGTGGTTTATGCTTAAATAACCCTTTTGTAAGCATAATAACACGTTTCCATTGAAAGTAACAGAAATATTCACGTTTCTAGTTTTTATGTGTGCAAAATGCTTTTCAGAGCGAGAGAAGCACTTTTTGACCAACATTGTGATTCTGACCTTTCAATGTTGATATTGCTCAAAACGAATGGAATTCACTCCCAAATGGCGGTTCATGCTTAAATATCCCTTTTGTAAGCATAATAACACGTTTGCATTGGAAGGAACAGAACAATTGACTTTTCTAGTTTTTATGTGTGCAAAATGCTTTTCAGAGCGAGAGAAGCACTTTTTGACCAACAATGCGATTCTAATCTTACAATGTTGATAGTGCTCAAAAATAATGGAATTCACTCCCAAATGGTGGTTTATGCTTAAATAACCCTTTTGTAAGCATAATAACACGTTTCCATTGAAAGTAACAGAAATATTCACGTTTCTAGTTTTTATGTGTGCAAAATGCTTTTCAGAGCGAGAGAAGCACTTTTTGACCAACAATGTGATTCTGACCTTTCAATGTTGATATTGATCAAAACTAATGGAATTCACTCCCAAATGGTGGTTTATGCTTAAATAACCCTTTTGTAAGCATAATAACACGTTTGCATTGGAAGGAACAGAAATATTCACTTGTCAAGTTTTTATGCGTGCAAAATGCTTTTCAGAGCGAGAGAAGCACTTTTTGACCAACAATGCGATTCTAACCTTACAATGTTGATATTGCTCAAAACTAATGGAATTCACTCCCAAATGGTGGTTTATGCTTAAATAACCCTTTTGTAAGCATAATAACACGTTTCCATTGAAAGTAACAGAAATATTCACTTTTCTAGTTTTTATGTGTGCAAAATGCTTTTCAGAGCGAGAGAAGCACTTTTTGACCAACAATGTGATTCTGACCTTACAATGTTGATATTGCTCAAAACTAATGGAATTCACTCCCAAATGGTGGTTTATGCTTAAATAACCCTTTTGTAAGCATAATAACACGTTTGAATTGAAAGAAACAGAAATATTCACTTGTCAAGTGTTTATGCGTGCAAAATGCTTTTCAGAGCGAGAGAAGCACTTTTTGACCAACAATGTGATTCTGACCTTACAATGTTGGTATTGCTCGAAACTAATGGAATTCACTCCCAAATGGTGGTTTATGCTTAAATAACCCTTTTGTAAGCATAATAACACGTTTCCATTGAAAGTAACAGAAATATTCACGTTTCTAGTTTTTATTCGTGAAAAATGCTTTTCAGAGCGAGAGAAGCACTTTTTGACCAACAATGTGATTCTGACCTTACAATGTTGATATTGCTCAAAACTAATGGAATTCACTCCCAAATGGTGGTTTATGCTTAAATAACCCTTTTGTAAGCATAATAACACGTTTCCATTGAAAGTAACAGAAATATTCACGTTTCTAGTTTTTATGTGTGCAAAATGCTTTTCAGAGCGAGAGAAGCACTTTTTGACCAACAATGTGATTCTGACCTTACAATGTTGATATTGCTCAAAACTAATGGAATTCACTCCCAAATGGTGGTTTATGCTTAAATAACCCTTTTGTAAGCATAATAACACGTTTCCATTGAAAGTAACAGAAATATTCACTTTTCTAGTTTTTATGTGTGCAAAATGCTTTTCAGAGCGAGAGAAGCACTTTTTGACCAACAATGTGATTCTGACCTTACAATGTTGATTTTACTCAAGACGAATGGAATTCACTCCCAAATGGCGGTTCATGCTTAAATATCCCTTTTGTAAGCATAATAACACGTTTGCATTGGAAGGAACAGAACAATTGACTTTTCTAGTTTTTATGTGTGCAAAATGCTTTTCAGAGCGAGAGAAGCACTTTTTGACCAACAATGCGATTCTAATCTTACAATGTTGATATTGCTCAAAAATAATGGAATTCACTCCCAAATGGTGGTTTATGCTTAAATAACCCTTTTGTAAGCATAAGAACACGTTTCCATTGAAAGAAACAGAAATATTCACTTGTCAAGTTTTTATGCGTGCAAAATGCTTTTCAGAGCGAGAGAAGCACTTTTTGACCAACAATGCGATTCTGACCTTACAATGTTGATATTGCTCAAAACGAGTGGAATTCACTCCCAAATGGTGGTTCATGCTTAAATATCCCTTTTGTAAGCATAATAACACGTTTGCATTGGAAGGAACAGAAATATTCACTTGTCAAGTTTTTATGCGTGCAAAATGCTTTTCAGAGCGAGAGAAGCACTTTTTGACCAACAATGCGATTCTAACCTTACAATGTTGATATTGCTCAAAACTAATGGAATTCACTCCCAAATGGTGGTTTATGCTTAAATAACCCTTTTGTAAGCATAATAACACGTTTCCATTGAAAGTAACAGAAATATTCACTTTTCTAGTTTTTATGTGTGCAAAATGCTTTTCAGAGCGAGAGAAGCACTTTTTGACCAACAATGTGATTCTGACCTTACAATGTTGATTTTACTCAAGACGAATGGAATTCACTCCCAAATGGCGGTTCATGCTTAAATATCCCTTTTGTAAGCATAATAACACGTTTGCATTGGAAGGAACAGAACAATTGACTTTTCTAGTTTTTATGTGTGCAAAATGCTTTTCAGAGCGAGTGAAGCACTTTTTGACCAACAATGCGATTCTAATCTTACAATGTTGATATTGCTCAAAAATAATGGAATTCACTCTCAAATGGTGGTTTATGCTTAAATAACCCTTTTGTAAGCATAATAACACGTTTGAATTGAAAGAAACAGAAATATTCACTTGTCAAGTTTTTATGCGTGCAAAATGCTTTTCAGAGCGAGAGAAGCACTTTTTGACCAACAATGTGATTCTGACCTTACAATGTTGATATTGCTCAAAACTAATGGAATTCACTCCCAAATGGTGGTTCATGCTTAAATAACCCTTTTGTAAGCATAATAACACGTTTCCATTGAAAGTAACAGAAATATTCACGTTTCTAGTTTTTATGCCTGCAAAATGCTTTTCAGAGCGAGAGAAGCACTTTTTGACCAACAATGTGATTCTGACCTTACAATGTTGATATTGCTCAAAACTAATGGAATTCACTCCCAAATGGTGGTTTATGCTTAAATAACCCTTTTGTCAGCATAATAACACGTTTCCATTGAAAGTAACAGAAATATTCACGTTTCTAGTTTTTATGTGTGCAAAATGCTTTTCAGAGCGAGAGAAGCACTTTTTGACCAACATTGTGATTCTGACCTTTCAATGTTGATATTGCTCAAAACGAACGGAATTCACTCCCAAATGGCGGTTCATGCTTAAATATCCCTTTTGTAAGCATAATAACACGTTTGCATTGGAAGGAACAGAACAATTGACTTTTCTAGTTTTTATGTGTGCAAAATGCTTTTCAGAGCGAGAGAAGCACTTTTTGACCAACAATGCGATTCTAATCTTACAATGTTGATATTGCTCAAAAATAATGGAATTCACTCCCAAATGGTGGTTTATGCTTCAATAACCCTTTTGTAAGCATAATAACACGTTTCCATTGAAAGTAACAGAAATATTCACGTTTCTAGTTTTTATGTGTGCAAAATGCTTTTCAGAGCGAGAGAAGCACTTTTAGACCAACAATGTGATTCTGACCTTTCAATGTTGATATTGCTCAAAACTAATGGAATTCACTCCCAAATGGTGGTTTATGCTTAAATAACCCTTTTGTAAGCATAATAACACGTTTGAATTGAAAGAAACAGAAATATTCACTTGTCAAGTTTTTATGCGTGCAAAATGCTTTTCAGAGCGAGAGAAGCACTTTTTGACCAACAATGTGATTCTGACCTTACAATGTTGGTATTGCTCGAAACTAACGGAATTCACTCCCAAATGGTGGTTTATGCTTAAATAACCCTTTTGTAAGCATAATAACACGTTTCCATTGAAAGTAACAGAAATATTCACGTTTCTAGTTTTTATTCGTGCAAAATGCTTTTCAGAGCGAGAGAAGCACTTTTTGACCAACAATGTGATTCTGACCTTACACTGTTGATATTGCTCAAAACTAATGGAATTCACTCCCAAATGGTGGTTTATGCTTAAATAACCCTTTTGTAAGCATAATAACACGTTTCCATTGAAAGTAACAGAAATATTCACGTTTCTAGTTTTTATGTGTGCAAAATGCTTTTCAGAGCGAGAGAAGCACTTTTTGACCAACAATGTGATTCTGACCTTACAATGTTGATATTGCTCAAAACTAATGGAATTCACTCCCAAATGGTGGTTTATGCTTAAATAACCCTTTTGTAAGCATAATAACACGTTTCCATTGAAAGTAACAGAAATATTCACTTTTCTAGTTTTTATGTGTGCAAAATGCTTTTCAGAGCGAGAGAAGCACTTTTTGACCAACAATGCGATTCTAATCTTACAATGTTGATATTGCTCAAAAATAATGGAATTCACTCCCAAATGGTGGTTTATGCTTAAATAACCCTTTTGTAAGCATAAGAACACGTTTCCATTGAAAGAAACAGAAATATTCACTTGTCAAGTTTTTATGCGTGCAAAATGCTTTTCAGAGCGAGAGAAGCACTTTTTGACCAACAATGCGATTCTGACCTTACCATGTTGATATTGCTCAAAACGAGTGGAATTCACTCCCAAATGGTGGTTCATGCTTAAATATCCCTTTTGTAAGCATAATAACACGTTTGCATTGGAAGGAACAGAACAATTGACTTTTCTAGTTTTTATGTGTGCAAAATGCTTTTCAGAGCGAGTGAAGCACTTTTTGACCAACAATGCGATTCTAATCTTACAATGATGATATTGCTCAAAACTAATGGAATTCACTCCCAAATGGTGGTTTATGCTTAAATAACCCTTTTGTAAGCATAATAACACGTTTCCATTGAAAGTAACAGAAATATTCACTTTTCTAGTTTTTATGTGTGCAAAATGCTTTTCAGAACGAGAGAAGCACTTTTTGACCAACAATGTGATTCTGACCTTACAATGTTGATTTTACTCAAGACGAATGGAATTCACTCCCAAATGGCGGTTCATGCTTAAATATCCCTTTTGTAAGCATAATAACACGTTTGCATTGGAAGGAACAGAACAATTGACTTTTCTAGTTTTTATGTGTGCAAAATGCTTTTCAGAGCGAGTGAAGCACTTTTTGACCAACAATGCGATTCTAATCTTACAATGTTGATATTGCTAAAAAATAATGGAATTCACTCCCAAATGGTGGTTTATGCTTAAATAACCCTTTTGTAAGCATAATAACACGTTTGAATTGAAAGAAACAGAAATATTCACTTGTCAAGTTTTTATGCGTGCAAAATGCTTTTCAGAGCGAGAGAAGCACTTTTTGACCAACAATGTGATTCTGACCTTACAATGTTGATATTGCTCAAAACTAATGGAATTCACTCCCAAATGGTGGTTTATGCTTAAATAACCCTTTTGTAAGCATAATAACACGTTTCCATTGAAAGTAACAGAAATATTCACGTTTCTAGTTTTTATACCTGCAAAATGCTTTTCAGAGCGAGAGAAGCACTTTTTGACCAACAATGTGATTCTGACCTTACAATGTTGATATTGCTCAAAAATAATGGAATTCACTCCCAAATGGTGGTGTATGCTTAAATAACCCTTTTGTAAGCATAATAACACGTTTCCATTGAAAGTAACAGAAATATTCACGTTTCTAGTTTTTATTCGTGCAAAATGCTTTTCAGAGCGAGAGAAGCACTTTTTGACCAACAATGTGATTCTGACCTTACAATGTTGATATTGCTCAAAACTAATGGAATTCACTCCCAAATGGTGGTTTATGCTTAAATAACCCTTTTGTAAGCATAATAACACGTTTCCATTGAAAGTAACAGAAATATTCACGTTTCTAGTTTTTATGTGTGCAAAATGCTTTTCAGAGCGAGAGAAGCACTTTTTGACCAACAATGTGATTCTGACCTTACAATGTTGATATTGCTCAAAACTAATGGAATTCACTCCCAAATGGTGGTTTATGCTTAAATAACCCTTTTGTAAGCATAATAACACGTTTCCATTGAAAGTAACAGAAATATTCACTTTTCTAGTTTTTATGTGTGCAAAATGCTTTTCAGAGCGAGAGAAGCACTTTTTGACCAACAATGCGATTCTAATCTTACAATGTTGATATTGCTCAAAAATAATGGAATTCACTCCCAAATGGTGGTTTATGCTTAAATAACCCTTTTGTAAGCATAAGAACACGTTTCCATTGAAAGAAACAGAAATATTCACTTGTCAAGTTTTTATGCGTGCAAAATGCTTTTCAGAGCGAGAGAAGCACTTTTTGACCAACAATGCGATTCTGACCTTACCATGATGATATTGCTCAAAACTAATGGAATTCACTCCCAAATGGTGGTTTATGCTTAAATAACCCTTTTGTAAGCATAATAACACGTTTGAATTGAAAGAAACAGAAATATTCACGTTTCTAGTTTTTATACCTGCAAAATGCTTTTCAGAGCGAGAGAAGCACTTTTTGACCAACAATGTGATTCTGACCTTACAATGTTGATATTGCTCAAAACTAATGGAATTCACTCCCAAATGGTGGTTTATGCTTAAATAACCCTTTTGTAAGCATAATAACACGTTTCCATTGAAAGTAACAGAAATATTCACGTTTCTAGTTTTTATGTGTGCAAAATGCTTTTCAGAGCGAGAGAAGCACTTTTTGACCAACATTGTGATTCTGACCTTTCAATGTTGATATTGCTCAAAAATAATGGAATTCACTCCCAAATGGTGGTTTATGCTTCAATAACCCTTTTGTAAGCATAATAACACGTTTCCATTGAAAGTAACAGAAATATTCACTTTTCTAGTTTTTATGTGTGCAAAATGCTTTTCAGAGCGAGAGAAGCACTTTTTGACCAACAATGTGATTCTGACCTTTCAATAATGATATTGCTCAAAACTAATGGAATTCACTCCCAAATGGTGGTTTATGCTTAAATAACCCTTTTGTAAGCATAATAACACGTTTCCATTGAAAGTAACAGAAATATTCACGTTTCTAGTTTTTATGTATGCAAAATGATTTTCAGAGCGAGAGAAGCACTTTTTGACCAACAATGTGATTCTGACCTTTCAATGTTGATATTGCTCAAAACTAATGGAATTCACTCCCAAATGGTGGTTTATGCTTAAATAACCCTTTTGTAAGCATAATAACACGTTTGAATTGAAAGAAACAGAAATATTCACTTGTCAAGTTTTTATGCGTGCAAAATGCTTTTCAGAGCGAGAGAAGCACTTTTTGACCAACAATGTGATTCTGACCTTACAATGTTGGTATTGCTCGAAACTAATGGAATTCACTCCCAAATGGTGGTTTATGCTTAAATAACCCTTTTGTAAGCATAATAACACGTTTCCATTGAAAGTAACGGAAATATTCACGTTTCTAGTTTTTATTCGTGCAAAATGCTTTTCAGAGCGAGAGAAGCACTTTTTGACCAACAATGTGATTCTGACCTTACAATGTTGATATTGCTCAAAAATAATGGAATTCACTCCCAAATGGTGGTTTATGCTTCAATAACCATTTTGTAAGCATAATAACACGTTTCCATTGAAAGTAACAGAAATATTCACTTTTCTAGTTTTTATGTGTGCAAAATGCTTTTCAGAGCGAGAGAAGCACTTTTTGACCAACAATGTGATTCTGACCTTTCAATAATGATATTGCTCAAAACTAATGGAATTCACTCCCAAATGGTGGTTTATGCTTAAATAACCCTTTTGTAAGCATAATAACACGTTTCCATTGAAAGTAACAGAAATATTCACGTTTCTAGTTTTTATGTGTGCAAAATGCTTTTCAGAGCGAGAGAAGCACTTTTTGACCAACAATGTGATTCTGACCTTTCAATGTTGATATTGCTCAAAACTAATGGAATTCACTCCCAAATGGTGGTTTATGCTTAAATAACCCTTTTGTAAGCATAATAACACGTTTGAATTGAAAGAAACAGAAATATTCACTTGTCAAGTTTTTATGCGTGCAAAATGCTTTTCAGAGCGAGAGAAGCACTTTTTGACCAACAATGTGATTCTGACCTTACAATGTTGGTATTGCTCGAAACTAATGGAATTCACTCCCAAATGGTGGTTTATGCTTAAATAACCCTTTTGTAAGCATAATAACACGTTTCCATTGAAAGTAACGGAAATATTCACGTTTCTAGTTTTTATTCGTGCAAAATGCTTTTCAGAGCGAGAGAAGCACTTTTTGACCAACAATGTGATTCTGACCTTACAATGTTGGTATTGCTCAAAACTAATGGAATTCACTCCCAAATGGTGGTTTATGCTTAAATAACCCTCTTGTAAGCATAATAACACGTTTGAATTGAAAGAAACAGAAATATTCACTTGTCAAGTTTTTATGCGTGCAAAATGCTTTTCAGAGCGAGAGAAGCACTTTTTGACCAACAATGCGATTCTAACCTTACAATGTTGATATTGCTCAAAACTAATGGAATTCACTCCCAAATGGTGGTTTATGCTTAAATAACCCTTTTGTAAGCATAATAACACGTTTCCATTGAAAGTAACAGAAATATTCACTTTTCTAGTTTTTATGTGTGCAAAATGCTTTTCAGAGCGAGAGAAGCACTTTTTGACCAACAATGTGATTCTGACCTTTCAATACTGATATTGCTCAAAACTAATGGAATTCACTCCCAAATGGTGGTTTATGCTTAAATAACCCTTTTGTAAGCATAATAACACGTTTGAATTGAAAGAAACAGAAATATTCACTTGTCAAGTTTTTATGCGTGCAAAATGCTTTTCAGAGCGAGAGAAGCACTTTTTGACCAACAATGTGATTCTGACCTTACAATGTTGGTATTGCTCGAAACTAATGGAATTCACTCCCAAATGGTGGTTTATGCTTAAATAACCCTTTTGTAAGCATAATAACACGTTTCCATTGAAAGTAACGGAAATATTCACGTTTCTAGTTTTTATTCGTGCAAAATGCTTTTCAGAGCGAGAGATGCACTTTTTGACCAACAATGTGATTCTGACCTTACAATGTTGATATTGCTCAAAAATAATGGAATTCACTCCCAAATGGTGGTTTATGCTTCAATAACCATTTTGTAAGCATAATAACACGTTTCCATTGAAAGTAACAGAAATATTCACTTTTCTAGTTTTTATGTGTGCAAAATGCTTTTCAGAGCGAGAGAAGCACTTTTTGACCAACAATGTGATTCTGACCTTTCAATAATGATATTGCTCAAAACTAATGGAATTCACTCCCAAATGGTGGTTTATGCTTAAATAACCCTTTTGTAAGCATAATAACACGTTTCCATTGAAAGTAACAGAAATATTCACGTTTCTAGTTTTTATGTGTGCAAAATGCTTTTCAGAGCGAGAGAAGCACTTTTTGACCAACAATGTGATTCTGACCTTTCAATGTTGATATTGCTCAAAACTAATGGAATTCACTCCCAAATGGTGGTTTATGCTTAAATAACCCTTTTGTAAGCATAATAACACGTTTGAATTGAAAGAAACAGAAATATTCACTTGTCAAGTTTTTATGCGTGCAAAATGCTTTTCAGAGCGAGAGAAGCACTTTTTGACCAACAATGTGATTCTGACCTTACAATGTTGGTATTGCTCGAAACTAATGGAATTCACTCCCAAATGGTGGTTTATGCTTAAATAACCCTTTTGTAAGCATAATAACACGTTTCCATTGAAAGTAACGGAAATATTCACG